>NC_000073.6:96473823-96773823 GCF_000001635.26 Mus musculus
TCTCAGACTTCCTACCTGTGCCTCTTATTGGATCCATCTAGAAGCCATGAGGAGACCCGCTGATCTGCTCATGGTTAGGACACAGATTCCCATGCACGGAGCGGTCTGGAAAAGGGGCAGAAAGAAGAGGCGCAGTGGCCTCAGCCTTAGCTGCAAGCACGGGCAGCTTCATTTTTGCTGCTGTTGTCTTTACAGTCAGAAGGATGAAGGAAGAATGGAGCAAAGGGGAAAAATTGAAGATGCTGACAGTGTCCTCTATTGCTGTAGGGGTGTGTGAAAAAGTAGTATGTGTCAGTATGACCGCACTGGGAGCTTCCCAAACTAGGCTTACTTTTTGTCCCCTCTTGCAAGCCACTCCCAGTGTTTGAAAGATGTTGTTATTGGTTTTGTTGTTGTTGTTGTTGTTTTGTTTTGTTTTGTTTTGTTTTGCAATACCTGGGCCAAAGAGCAAAGGAAGGATAAACTGATGGGAGAGGGGAGCCTGGTTTGTCTTATGTAACTCACATCCTCGTGAGAGTTCCATTTGCTTTTATTTTAAGAAGTACCATTTATGAACCCTCTGGGGGGTTAAAGAGCAGAGGAGATGAGGATTCGATGTCAATAGGAAAATCGCTTAGCTCCCGGGATAAATGATGCTTCTGTTTGGGCTTTCTGTTTTTCAAAAGGACCATCTGTTTTCATAAACAGAAATGAGCCTCTCTAGCCACGTTTCCCTCCATAACCCTCTGTCTCTTTGCACAAATGACAGTATTCCCTTCGTGATTCATTCCTGGAGACAGTCCTCTGAGCTAAGCGCGGCTGCTAAATCTGCGCTTGAGTTCTCACCGAGCCCCACGTGGTTCCCACTCGGGCAGCAACTGTGGTTGGATGGCAGCTTTTGTATCTCCAGAGCCAGAGATGGCACACACTTGGCTTGCCAATGGCTCTGCGTCAGGCTTGAAGCAGGGGCTTTTCCTATTCTTGGGAACATCCAAAGTCTTCGAGGGAGTCCAATAAGTGATACTCCTCCCTCCCCGAATTTGGATGCACTTACTGAGAGGCAAAGAGTGGCAGATGGAAGCCAAGATACCATGTTGATTGCTTGGGATGAATAACTTAGTTCAGTCTGGGTGCCAAACAGACTTGGTAATTGGATTCAGAGTTAGGCAGACTGACCCATCTGGTCACGGGCAGTGATGGGTGGAGCAGAAGAAGAGCCAGCTCCTTGGAACAAGAAGAGGTGTGTGCCAACTGCCAGGCCTTACATGGTACTTGAATGAGCTAAGTTCACTCCTTGTTTATTGCTGCTATGACTCATGGCACTGCTTATGGCTGAAGGGACAGAGGGACTGCCGTGGCTCTCCTTCTCATGGAAGTTAGCATTAGAAATCAGGGATAGGTGTGGTACATCCCTATAATCACAGGACTTGAAAGGCTGTGGAAGAGGACCATATGTTTTAGGCCAGCCTGGAGTGTGAAGTAAGAATTTGTCTCAAACAAATAAACAAAGTATGTCAAAAACAAAGGCTGAGATGTAGCTCAGTGGTAGTTCACTTGCCCAGAGGCATGAGGCCAGTGCCCTGAGTTCTATCCCAACAGCATAAGCATACCCACCCACCCTCACGTACACACATTAACAATAACAACAACAACAAATCGCATTAGAACTTATGATGAAAATTTCTTCCCAAAGAGACCTCTGAGTAGCTTGGAAGTTAGAATATGGCTTTGCATGAGCCTCGTCCATGGCATATTCTATGGATGCCTACAGTTTTTGGTGTGCATTTATTTAATACATTAATTGAGCAAACATGCATGACCAAGATGAAAGGATGGTCCTTGATTCACAACACAACAGGAAGCTGCTGAAAGATTCTGAATAAGGGGAAAGCATAATTTCAGATTTGTGTTTTTGAAGAAGTACTCTCTTTCTTCTCTTCTTGTCTTTTCCTGTCTCTCTCTTGTACCCTCTCTTCTTCCTTCCACTCTACATAATAGAAAAAAGTGTCTGAGTAGGGTGATGGAGCCAAAGGTTCCTGCTACTAAGAAGAAATGCAGCAATGCCCAGGACACAATTGGAATCAGAAGAAGGGCACAGATGAACACATGAGCATGGGATATGTAGATGGAGCTGAATGGGTGGGCTGGAGGGCCGGTGTTGGTGTAAGAACCAGTGGGAGAGTGAGAAGATTTAAGAGCTGTGTTCTTATCTGAGTGACCGGATAGATGGAGATCCAGCTAGGGAGGGCCAGGCTGGGCACCTGCTTGAATAATCAGCTGAATGAATAGAAACTAGGCTCCTTGGTGTCTCTTTTAGAAGCTACATTGGACTACACTTTATCCTCGTGTGCCTATGGCATATCTGGTTCACACCTTCTGACTGTAGAACATCATTCAGAGGGTTTCATGTTACCCTCTTTTAGCTTCATTTATGTTACTGAAACACTCAGAACCAGCTTCCTCACGCCCCAAAGCAACTTAGGAAAGAAAGAGTGTGTGCTTTATACCTCCAGGTTGAAGTCCACCATTAAAAGGAAATCAAAGCAGGAACTTAAAGGGACTTCATGTATAACTTCCACAGTTAGGAGCAAAGAGAAACTAATATAGCCACGCTGCCTTTGCTTAATATTCAGCCAGCTTTCTCCAGTCTTATACAGTCCAGAGCACACCCCATAAAATGGTGCCTCCCATATTCAAGGTATATCTTCCTGCATCAATTCACAGTCAAGACAACCCCCCACAGACATGTCCACCATCCAAATTCTTGTAGGTAAGTCTTTGATTGAGACGTTGCTCAACGGGGGTTCTAGGTTGTGGCAAGTTTGGCATTGAAAACTAACCATCACACCCTCCAAAGGACATTCCTTAAGTGAGGGAATCACTGTGGAGCTTGTTCGGGAGTTGTCACTTGTGTTTTGCCTTGTGACAAACACTGGGTAAGGATGAAGTATCCAGCATCAACAGTCAGGCTGATGATTCGCCCAAAGGCTGCGTCTTCTCTGCTCAGTAGCTTCTCTGATTGTTTTAGGTTACATTCCTCTGTTGTCTGATTCATTATCCATGCCATGTGGCTCCCACCCTAGGATAGAACTCAAGTTCCTATGTTGTCCTCCCCCTCTTCCACTTCTTCCTCCCTCAGTGATTTTTAAAGCATGCTGCTTAACCAGCCCATGGGCTCGCCACCTTTTAACAGTAGCCCATGATTGCTCTTTTGACCAAAGGCTTTGTGGGAGCACTAAGCACTTACTTCCTACTCTGTAGCTTCTTCATAGCCTGGTCTTCTTCCAATCTTGGAACAAAATCCCCACGTGTCCTAGCTCTTAAAATAATCTGTGAAAATGGAAAGAACCACTTTTCCACCACCCCCCTTCCTTGAGAATGTCTAAATATACAGTTGTGCCCACGGAGGCTGTAGCATTTCACGCAAATGGCATAGTTCTGTGTGTCTGCTGGCCGAGGCATGCTGGTATTTGAAGGGCATTTGTAGATTGCTGAGTTTTAGCCTCAGTTCAGCCTCCACCTCGCTAACAAGAACATCTCCCTATTCTGAGCTTTCAGTTCCTCACCTCTAATTACTTCTGCTTTGACACACACTTACATTATGGAAAATGAAGAAGTACTTCATGGGCCTGAGCCTGGTGACACCAATGACCCAGGGTCCCATGTACGACTGAAACTCACTTGAGCCTTTGCCCAGATGAGTACAAGTCCCTGTGGTTTTCTTGAGATCCCCTTCTGGACCCCTCCTACAACTGAGGAAAGTTGCACTGCCCTCCTGACCTCAGACCACACAAAGGTATCTTGGACTCTTCTTCCATCATCTTGCTAGCATAGGACTGCACCACAAGGCACCACAAAATTGGTAACTTCCACTACTCACAGTTACCATCTGAAGGCTGGGACACTCAGCCAGGTGTCACAGGCTGCTAATGTCTCTACTCATCCTCTCCCTTAGCCTCTGCCAGTCTCTGTCAGCTGTGGTACTCCTGGGCCAGTAGATAAGATGCTTCACTCTGGTCCCTCTGTCTTCCCACCTCAAGATGTTGCCCAGGGGCTCACCTGCTGGCCCAAATTTCTGTTTATTTGTTCCAGGCCCATACTACCTAGATTTGACCTCATCCTCAATTATCTGACTGCCTCCACCATGACCCCATTTCAAGATAAGATCCCGTGACTGAGGTGCCAGGAGTTGGAATATCAACATGAGAACTTTGAGTAGGTGTACCATAGACCACCTGAATGTGAAAAAGCCCAGGGTGGTCAGAGCTACTGCTGCAGCTTACCCCAGCTTGCCTCCCAGACACTGAGAGGTAGCTATCTGTTCAGTGTCAGAACCCTGAAGTAGTGAACAAAAAAAGAACAGAAGCTGGGGCTGGAGAAGAGAATTAGTGAGTAAGAATGGTTATTATACAAGGGTGAAGAACTAAGTTCAAATCCCTAGCATGCCCCAACTTTACCCTGTGTTGTATGCTAGAGAAATGTGGATCTTGGTGAGTGGCTAGAATTTCAGATTAGCTGAAACAGTGAGCTTCCAGCTCAGTGAGAGACCCTGTCTCAAAACAATAAGGCAAAGAATGATAGAGAAAGACTCCTAATGCCTTCCGTTGGCATCTGCAGGTATACACACAAGCTAATGTACCCACAAGCTCAGATACATGCAGTAATACCATACACACACATACACACAAAGAACACACACAGACAGACACAAGCTAAGGACAGTCTTATATTAGTTTTATTGTCACTATGACAAACTACCTGACAGAAACAACTGAAGTGAAGACAGATTAGCATTGCTTGCTTTGCCATGACATCAGGGAGAGCATGGTGAGGCAGCTCACATCATTGCAGACAGGAAGTATAGCTGAGCCACCATAGGAAAGAGCTATAGCGAGAAACAATCCCAAGGGCATGTCTTCAGTGGCCTGCTTCTCCAGTCATTCCCCACCTTTCAAAGTTCCACCACCTTCTAATAGTCTATCAACTCCGTGAATGGGTTAGACTATTCAAGAGGTCAGAGCTCTCAGGATCTGTCTCTGGAACTATGCTCACAGGTACACCAAGAGCTGTGCTATACCAATTGCCTAGGGCTTTCTCAAGCCAATTAAACTAACAATCAAGACTAACTATCATGGCTTCATGTGGGTTCAAGCTATGATGTGTTTCACCAATACACATTTACTGAGCAAGTCCAATGCCCGGTACTGGCTTCTAGATACCAAGGTGTGAACAAGCCATGGCTTCGACTCACAAAGACTCCATCATGGATAGTCCAGGTTTTATCAAACAGATTGGTAACCAATCTGACAAGAAGGGCAATAACATGTCCAAGATCCAGGAGCTGGTGTCTCTCAGAATTAGAATTCAGATCCCTGTGAACTGTTTTGTTCAAAGTCTAGGCGGCTTTGGGCCTGTGTGACATGGGGAGTGCAGGTCGCAAGCAGCAAATCTGCGTGTGTGATTCTTCTAACTAACAAGCACTTGCCTTTTCCCTGCTCTGTGGCCATAGAGGAACTGGTGGTGGCTTGTGGTTAAACACTGGTCTCACCAGTGCTCTGGGAAGGGGCTCGTAGCATATGCTCTGACATTGCATCAGGTAAAGAAAACCATCTTTGGAAGCCAGGCATGACCAGAATTTGTTAAATTAACAGTCTCTGGGGAAGCTCGAGTTCCTGCTGTACAAATGTGCTGATTAAAGAGGCAGCCGGGTGGAAAGAGAGGGATTTGAGCCCTGGACTGCATTCCAGATTCATTGCTTGTTCAGAGAGTCCAGGCAGGTCCCTCAGTTTCCCCCATTGTCCATCCTTTGCCTCTGAGTCTTCAGGGTAGCTCAGAAGACCTGTAGGTCTAGAGCAATTCTGGCTCGATTCATTCATGCCTCAGATTCAGGCACTGAGTGGCCAGACATCTCCATATGCCTAAGGATAAAAATGTTCTTGGGGTGTTGGACTTTCATTTTGAATGTTAGCCAAGGCTGTGACTGGAGAAAGAGGTCCCTTGGTAAAGTGTTCATCTTGCAAAGATGAGGACTTGAGTTTAATCTCCAGAGTCCATGTTCAAAGTGTCTTGGGCCTGCTCCTGCACTTGTTTAGCCCCTACACTATAGAGACAGGCAGATCCCTGGGGCTTTCTGGCCAGTCCACTTATCCTACTTGGTGAATTTTAGGCCAGTTAGAGACTCTATCAATAGATAGATAGATAGATAGATAGATAGATAGATAGATAGATAGATAGATAATAAACAAATAAAAACATAGTGGGCAGCGTGCCTAAGGAAGACCATCTGCAGTTATCCTCTGGCCTATTCCCATATGTACATATGTGCACAGTACACAGGTACCTGGAAATACATACATACAGGCACATACACACATGCATATACACACACGTGTTCAAATACATGCACATTCATGTACACACACATACACAGAGAAAGAAAGAGAGAGAAAGAGAGAGGGGGAGAGAGGGAGAGAGAGAGAGAGAGAGAGAGAGAGAGAGAGAGAGAGAGAGAACTGGAGAGGATGAGCTGGGTGCCTTGGGTTAGCTGGTCGCTCTACTGAGGCTCAGTGTCATCTAAAGCAAAGAAATAGCACCTCTCCACGAGACTTGATCATCGTCATCCTCTGTAGGCTGCCCTGGGCTTGGTCCCCTAGGGCTAGATTTAACAGGTGGCATGTCATATCACAGAGGGCTGTGGATGCAGGCAAGACCTGATAGTATACAATTAGTGTGCTCCGGCACTAAAGGCTTTGTGTGCATCAGTAAGACAGCTTATCAGGCTACCAGGTGTGACAATGAACAGTCTTGGGTCCTCCCTGATACCCTCTGTGTGCCTTGCAGAACCCCCTGTCTGTCAGGCACAGGCAGCAGAACAAGATTGCATTTCTGCACAGTATGCTGCTCAGTATGGTCTCAGCGCCACCACAAAGGGGGAAAGTCTGCAGCCAGTGACGGGGTTGGTGGTACAGCAGGTGGGACTCTTCATTTAGAATCTCTATTGTGTCAGACATTAGTGCCCCAGCCATAGTCATAAAGACCCAGAGGGAGCCCAGTCTAGAAAGCAGATGGCCAGCCAGCCTCAGGCTTCTATCCGCACATCACCCTTACGTCAGTGCCAAGCCTTTGTGTCCTGGCACTCCCTCTGTTCGCCTCCCCTTGCCCAGGTTTCTATCCCCTAACTGGAAGTCATCAAGTCAAAGTGTGCTTTCTAAAATGCACAAAAATATATGTTTAACCGAATACACAATACCCAGACCACCCAGTTTCCTCTGCTCCAGGCTGGGCCACCTTGGGTCACTTTCCTACCCTGTCTGTGCTTCTTTACTGTGCTACTTCATAACCAGAAATAAAGGGAGGACTTGAGCTTCAAGGTTGCTTGGTGAGATTTGGAAAGTACTTACTTAGGATAGTCTCCAGTGTTTACTACATTAGTTATAGCATCTTTGCCTGCCTCGGGGCCATCAGTGGGTCCTCTGTAAGCCACTGTGTTTACTACTGAAATATGAGGACTTAGCCCTTCTATCTTTGATTCTGTTATGAGCTCAGAATAGAATGCTTAGAGGTGTGGCAGTTGTCTTACACCCATGAGGACAATGTTAAGGCTGGCAGAGCCAGAATGCAAAAGGAGCTTTGATGACATTGTTGCCTGCTAGAAGCAACTCTTTTTCCCAAATGTAACTTCCCATATTCCCATGGGAAATAATCAGCCCCCCTCCTTGTGAATAATGGATGAACAGCTTGTCTTAGCAGCCATGCTTGGCATTCATAAGCCATCAAGGGCCACCCTCTTTCTCTTCTGCAACATCATTCCCAAAGTGACACCTCGACCTCCCACTCCCCATGCTGAGCTACCTGCTTGACTTTCTGCATACAATAGTTTTGCCTCATAACTGTTGATTAAGTTTTCTCTTATCCTTTTCCTGTCTAGAACTTCCTGACCCAGTCTTAACCTATCTTTCTGCCATTGAAAACTCCTACTCAGACTTTAAAACCCAGTTCTTCATTCTCTTCTATGATGGGAACTAATCACTACCATTCTACAAAATTGAGTTTGACTGACAGAGTGTGAGCCCCCATTTCACTAGCAACCCATCTGTCTTAGTTAGGGTTTTACTGCTGTGAACAGACACCATGACAAAGGCAACTATTATAAGCACAACATTTAATTGAGGCTGGCTTACAGATTCAGAGGTTCAGTCTATTTTCATCAATTCAGGTGCATGACAGCATCCAGGCAGGCATGGTGCTGAAGGAGTTGAGAGTTTTACATCTTCATCTGAAGGCTGCTAGGAGAAGACTGGCTTCCAGGCAGCTAGGACGAGCATCTTAAAGCCCACACCTACAATAACACACTTCCTCCAATAAGACTGCACCTCCAAAGGTGAGGAATCAAGGAACTGAGCTGCCCTGACCCAGAGATGAGTGCCTGGGGCCCACCAGGAAGAGTGCTCTTGTTTGCACTGTCTTTTTTCTAAGCTTCCTGCAGCCCTCAGCCATGCAAAGTCTTCTACCTGGGCAGTGGTTGCCTGACTTTATTGGGAATGACAGGGACTTCTCGCTGGGCTGTAGCCCATCACCTCTGGGACATGTGGGAGACTTTCAGCCAGTTCCACATACTTGGGAGCCTGGTAGCCCAACTCTCAGTGCAGAAGGAGACTGTGAAGCCTCTGAGGGTAACCAGGGTCCCCCTGCTCATCTCTGAGACTGTTTCCTCACTTGCAAAAGGAGGCTAATGAAGATTTGAGTTGATAAGTTCTGGGGCTCTAGGGAAGCCAGAACATAATGAAAACAATGCCAGTCATCCCGAGTGTTAGCAGAGACATGGAAGAATCAGAAAGAGGATGATAATAATGAAGGCAGACACAGCACCATCAGTACTAGCCAAGCCTTGACACTCACAGTTTCGTTTAGTTCTCTCAAAGTGCTCTCCAGTAATAACTAATTGAAATGGCACAATTCTGGAAGGAGGGTATTATTATTACCCTCATTTTCCATATGAACAAATCAAGGGACTAAAATCTTAATTTTGCCCACCACATGCAACAGTCAATGGTGGATCAGTCCCTAATGCTGCATGATATGATTTCAGAAGCCATTGTGACCTTAATCTCAAAGGAAGCTCTTGGTGTGGCTGCACATCTGCAGCCAGAGGCTTGTTCCTACTTCACTGTGGAGTCATGCAACTTTGACCTTCTGAAAAGGGAAGCTGGGGTCGGGGGTGGGGGGAACAAGAACCCGTTGAACCATAGCAGAAAGCAAGTTTGCTTTCTGTAGGCCACCGGGGGTGAGGTGGGTCATCTTCCTCCTGCCTGCACCGCACACTGTACTCAGAGATTCTTCATTTTCTAGCTCCTCCTCTGGCTGCTGCCCACAGTCCTTGACACACTCTGCTTATGGACGCGCTAACCTAAGCTCCTCCTACACCTTCACTAAGCACCCCAATTCTGACCAGTGCCAGCTCCTTTTTCATGAAGGCTCTCCTTGGATGTAGCATCCACTCTAATGTGCTATGACTTCATTTTAAACCACTAATTACATCGTCAGAGAGGCGACATGAGTTTTTAGGGGACTCTGAACTCAAACGAAAGCATAAGGAGAGGAGAGGAGGCAAGCATGTGCCTCTGAGGAAAGTTTCTCCTCCAGGAAACAGGATGTAGGAAGAGGCACATCCTTTTGGTGGCATGTCGTCCCTGCTGGCTTGCTGCTTTATTAGCACCCCACTGAGGCCAAGCAGGATGCCTGAAATCTTAGCCAAGAGACAAATTCTACCTCCCCAGTTTCTCCAGGAACCAGGGCCATCTCTCTTTTTCTTTCATGCCCTGAAACACTTCCTAAACCCCAAAGTCAGCTGATGGTAGCTCTCTCCAAGGCCCACTCTCTGCTGCGGGTGGAGGAGGAGGGAAATGGAGAACACTCTTCTTTTCAAGGGCACAGCAGAGATGTGGCAGTGATAAGCTCTGCTCACACCCACTGGCCACAACTTAGTTGGTGTATCTCTCAGCAAGGGAATCTGGGAAATGTAGTCTCTGGCTGAGAGGTCACAAGACCAGCTAAAAGTCAGGAGAATGAAGGAGATGACAGCACCAAGGGACTATAGGCTTAGAGTATGAGAAACACCCAACACACATAAGAAGCCAGGGCAGAATTGCTTCCATCTTCTGCTATCATATAGTTGGCAATGTCCTCCACGGCGGCAAATGTTCTCTGGCACTGTGGCCTGTCACTAAGGTAAAATGACACCAGGCTGTTCATACCTGGCATCCATCAGCCCTCCTCTTAGGAGGCCTCACATTGCTTTTCAGATCCTGCTCATATGTCCCAGCTCAGCTGAGACTAGAGATCCTGGAATAGAGAGGCCTTCCAAATGTCCTGCCTGGCTGCCCATGCTACACCAGGCCGTGGAATCTGTACCCCCAGGCACTGAGCTCCCTGCCCAGGCTGCCTGCTTGCTTTCCTGTGTGCTACAGGAGTTTGTGGAAAGAATGTTCTGGCATTAGGGGGTGAAAGTCAAAACAGTAATTACAGGAACATCTGTTCCTGAGTGGAAAGCATGTCCCACACACACCAGGAGACATGCCTGCACAGCTCAGCAAGCTGATGTTCAAATGGAAGAGAATGTTCTGGAAGGGAGGGCTAATGGACCTAGCCAAGGGAGGTTCAGCTTCCTGGTAGGATGCTGTGCTGTGCTGAAGAGCAGAGAGGGAGGAGAAAGGGGCAGGCAGGGAGTGAATAAGTGGATGTATAGGAAATGGGAGGGAAAGAAGGGGGAAATGATTGAAAAGTGCCAATGAGTTAATCAAATGAGTAGATGAAAAAGGATAAGCAAGAGGAATCAGAGAAAGAAAAAGTGAATTAATATATCAAGGAGCCAGTCAGTGAATAAATGAGTAAATATATGGAACTGAAATGTGGAGAAATGAATAGGAATGAATGGCTAGATCCATGAATGAATGAAAGTGAATAAATGAATACTAGTTGAATGAAGGTGTGGAGCAATATCATACACAATGAGAGACTGGGTAAGTGACCATGTGGTTCTGTCAACCTTCTTACCAACTGGGACAGGCCAGGAGAGTGGGCAGAGTGGGAGGAGTGTAGACACCCTCAGCTTCTCAGTACTGAGAGGACTGGTGGAAGGGTCCACCTCCTCCCCTGTCACAGATGAGGAAGCAACGGACAAGCAGCATCCAGAAGCCATGGGAAGAAGAGCTTGGAGACAGCGGCTATGTGGCGGTGGGGAAGGTAGTCCTTTCTTATTTCAGTTCCCTGTCTAAGTGGTGGTGATGCTGCCTCCCGCACAGGATGAGATCAAGGAAGGCCCAGTGGGCACAAACTGTTATTTTCTCCACATTAATCTGGTGTTCTGCCCATAGTTTGAACTTAGAATCAGAAGTCAAGCTAGGGGTTAGGAAGAGATACAGTGAGAGAGGGTTCCCAAACTTGACTTAGCTGACACACAAAGATCCATTCCTTATTTTTGTCACATATGAAGGTCATGTCCCACCCCTTCCTAGTAGCTCTTCAGCCTAGCAGTCCTGACTTCCAAGGTCTCTGTGGTAGAGTGTCCTGGTTAGTAGTTTTGTTTTATCAATTTGACACAAGCTCGAATCATCTGGAAAGAGGGATCCTCAGCTGAGAAAGCACCGCCATCAGGTTGCATGGAGTCAACGCTGTAGGATACTTTATTGATTGATGATTAATGTAGAAGTGTCTAGCCAACTGTAGATGGTGCCACCCATGGACAGGTGGTCTTGGGTGGTGTAAGAAAACAGGCTGAAGAAGCAATGGGGAGCAAGCCTGTGGGCAGCATTCCTCTGTGACATCTACTTCAGTTCCCACCTCCAGGTCCTGCCTGAACTTTCCCCCATGGTGACCTACGACCTGTAAGCTGAGATAACCCTTTTCCTCCCTAAGCTGTTTTTGGTCGTGGTGTTTATCCCAGCCACAGAAAGCAAACTAAGATGTGGAGGATAAGCAGAATGGGGGGGTGGGGTGGGGTGCTGGTTCTCTGGGCCCAGGATTGACAGGTGTCCATTCCACAACCCCTTCCTCAGCTCTACCTCCAGGAAGATAAATGGGGCAGTGGCTATGCAGTAGTATAAGACACCCTAACTTACTGGTGTTTTGGAGGGACGTTAGCCATGCTAGAGGTGACCATCTGAACATAAGTATTTATCCATTAATTGAAGACCCATGTAAATGTATAAATGGCCTTTTCTGTGGCCAGGAGCTCCTGAAGACTTCAGATTTTAAGGCAGAGTTAGTGAGTCCAGGACAACCTGTCTGCCTTCCTCTGGCTTTGTGTTCTTGGACAAATCATTCAATGACTCAGAACTTCTATTACTTTCTTTGTAAGGTGTGTCATAATACACTGTTGGAGAATTCACTGGGACATCGTGCATAACATCAGTTTCTGATTTATAAACCATAGAAGGCATGCTATTCTTATTGTATTCACCTCCCCAGATCATACAAGAGGCCCAAGAGTCACTTCTCACTGAGAATCTAATGTTACATTCCATATCCCAAGAGTCTTATATCTTCTGAAGTTTATCTTTGTAGCAACAGCAGAAAGGTGGTATGGTCCATGCTAATATCCAGATGAGGACCTGGAGGCTCCTTGCAGGAAATAAAAAGTCACTAAGGCCTTAGAGTTGGCATGCCAGAGCTAAGGATCAAACCCAGTGGTCTTATGCCAAGACAACATCTTGCCTGTTTCTGCAGTCTCTTGTGGTCTGACGAACTTTGAAGAAGGAAATCATTGTTGCTTCCTTGTAGAACCAAAATTGTCAGATGCAGAAAGCTGAGCTTGTGCTGCTAGCAGGCATCTTATTTGTCAAAACTATACAAAGGTGAATTTGCCTCCTGTGGATGTTGCACATTCACAGCACATCCTCAGAAAATCCACAGCATTAAATAGACATTAAGGATGTAGGTGCTGTGCTCATAGAGTCTGTGTGAGCCAAAAACAAATTCTGAGGCCAGAGGAGGCTATGGACCAGGTCAGTTGTGCTTTTCTGGAAAAATAAAGGGTAGGAGAAAGACTATTCTGCTCTTCCTTATAACCTGGCCTGGTAAGAGGACACTGGTTAGAAATGTAACGGTAGTCCAATTAAGTTCAAAATACCTCGGGTACTTATTAGCTTGACCACTGCTGGGATGCAGTGATAGAAAGGCAGTCTCTGGCCTTGTATAGTTCAGAATAATGGATCCAAGATATTGAACCCACCAATACAGGACAGTGTTAGGTGATTATAAGAGAAAGAAAATGGCTATGGATTCTAGTGAAGGTAAATCAAAAGAGAAATGTAGAAGTGATAGAGGCTCATGAGAAAGGCCTCAGGGGTGGATAATAGACCTAAGACAATAATAGAGAGCTCCTTCCAGGCAGGCTCACAACATGAGCAGAGTACCTGAGAGCTGGTGGCCATCTATACCAAGTAAATGGCTGATGTCCAGGATGCCGAAAACCAAATGCTAGGAACCAGAAGCCTGAATGAAGACCAAGAGCCTAAGGACCCAGAGACCAAAGACTGTGAGGACAAAAATTCTGGGGATCAGGAGGCTGAGGCCCAAAATGGTGAGAACCAGGAGTCTGCTAAGGACTAAGAGCTTGTGTACTTAGCAGCTGAGGGCTAGGACTTCCACTAATTTCCAAAAGGAAAATACTAAGTCAACTTTGTCACCATAGCTGTAAACATTAAACATACTGCTGGGTAGCAACTAGCCACAGTTGTTGAACAAAGGTTTAAAAGACAAAACAAGGGAAATGGAGGGAGGCCAGAAAGATCAAAGCTTAAGGAAGAAGTCCAGGTTTATGGGCCAATTAGGTTTGGAAGTCTCTGCAGGAAGAAATTAGGCCACAGAGACCCACAATGATGCACCTATGTGTCTTAAGAGTATATCACAGGAAGAAGCATAGCTCCACCATTTGAACAGGACCCAGCCATACCATAGCTTATTATCTGAGATGTCAGTTCCAATTTTCTGATAGTACAGAGAAGCAGCTGAGGCTCTGCAGGAAGCAGCAACTCACTGGACAGGTAGTCAGTGACCTGGATTGAGAGTTTCTAGTCACTACTGGGTGTCCCAGGATCATTTCTCAGCTGCCATTAGCTGGCAAGCCATTAGAGGCCTCTGCCCTGCCCCTGCCCCTGCCCCTGCCCCTGCCCCTGCCCCTGCCCCTGCCCCTGCCCCTGCCCCTCCCCCTCCCCCTCCCCCTCCCTCTCCCTCTCCCTCTCCCACACCCTGCCCCCCCACACACCACTGGCTTCAATATTCCTTAGTAAAATATGTGCTCTGTAAGGCCCTTTGAGGCCTCCCTACCAACCTATGTCATGTGGTCAAAAAGCATCCACTAAGTGTACCCACATATCATATTTGTTCTAAAAAAATACCAGAGGGATGGTCCCTCCCTCAGAGTCCTCCTCCAGATCTTATTATTCAATCCTTATGTGCTTTAAAAATGCTTATGTGTCTGCCATTCCACTGGACTCCAAGCTCCTCGGGGGTGTATCTGACCTTTGTGTTTTCTTAAATTCTTCTTAGAGTAAGGCAGAGAGTCATCGATGCATAGATTAAGTAATGTATTGACTCTTCTTTGCACATGTGTGCTGGTCAAGCAGGGACTCCCTCACACATCTGCTGGAGGCAGGTACAACAGTAGACCACTGCTCAAAAACAAGAGGGATCGCCAAGGAAGCGCAGGGTAGGAAGAATTAGCTAGAGACCCAAGCCAGCCAGAGAGTGAGGAGGGCTTAAGTCTTCAATGACAATGAGAAATTGCTCAGTTTAGTAGTATGAGGAAGAGGGAGAAAAAGAAAAGAAAAAAGAAAAGAAAGAAGGGAGGGAGAGAGAGACAGAGACAGAGAGACAGAGAGAGAATGTATATAGAGCACTAGGGCCTGAGAACCTTGCCCATTGGAAGAACTGAAAGCAGTTTTGATGATGTAAGATTTTACCCTTCAGCTTGTCCCTTGAGGACTTCTTATGAAACATACATTATGCACAGCTCAACAAAGCCAGAGTGAAGCCATATTCTAGTGGGCATCCCACAAATAGCCCTTTGACACACAGGATTGCTCTATGGATGATCCTAGGGTAACAAAACTCTGGAACCAAAATAGTGTGATGGGCATAACAGGTCCAAATGTCACTTCTTCAGACTGCCAGGTGGGTGGAGCCTTAGTGCCAATCCCAGCCCTCCGGCCTGCATAGTGCAGGGATGACCAGTAGACATTCCTTCGGAGCACAGTGGCTCTTCACATCTGCTGGAAATGGCCTACCATGACTGCTCTCACCAATCATGAGAAAAAGCAAAAACTCAACCCTTGCTGGGAGGGACCTGAAACATTCTCAAAGTTACATTAGTTCTATGACAGGTGGCAAGCAGGTAGGATGGGTAGCCTGGGAGATGCAGAGAGATAAGGAATAGAAAAGAGAAGAGGACTCTGGGATCAGAAGGTTCTAGAAGCAAAGACAAAACTCCAATGTAACCCAAAGCCAATATACTCAGAGTAGGAAGGAGGAAGGAGGGGGGAAGAAAAGGAGAGGAGGAAGGAAGGAAGGGGAGGGAGGGAGAAGGGAAAAAGCAGAGTATCTGACTCTACTTGGAAACAAGCATCAAATGTTATTTAAACATCAAATATTATTAAAGTAGAAATGCAGCCAGCTTCCGGAGCCCTCCGCAGTGCATCTTGATAGGTCGCCATTGCTCTGGGGTTAATATGAGGAAATGGCATTCTTAAGAACCCATATTAACCTGTCTGTTGTTCTATGAACTGTGACAGCTGCATTTTACATCTTAATGGCTAACCATTTCTTTCACGCCAAAGGGGGGAAAGAAAGGGAAGGAAGAAAAAGAAAGGCATTTTTATGCCTATGAAGCCAGAACTCAAGGCTGGAAACTTGGCTCCAGAAGTAGGCTATGAGGTCTCTGCCTGCTGTGTGTCCCTTCACAAGAATCCAGACACAGGTCTTTCCTTTTGTGGATCCCCTATACTTTTTTCTCTGAGCTGCTATGGTCTGCAGGAAAGACATGCTACCCACTTGGATAATGGTTAACTCACAGGAGTAAATAAGGCTGGAAAAGCACCAAGTACAAGGGAGGCCAGAGGAGGGAGGGTCAAGCCAAGCCACCTTCAGGAAAGAAAGGACTTGACTTACATAGAAATGTCCTTGGTGGGATTTTATTAAGGACCTACTAGGTGCATGCGTTGCTATAGAGATATCAACAAAACGTATGTTGATGAGGTCACTGTGTGCCTGGCTCCCAGAGGACAGACATGATTGTGTCTACTCAGAGGACTGTCATTCAAGGCAGGACATAGACTTTGGTCATAGAATCTCTCACAGGTCTAAACTCCCCAGTATGGGAAGCTGGGCAAAAAATGTGAATTTGAGACCAGCCTGGGCAAGTTAGAAGACCTTATTTCAAAATAAAAAGTAAAATGGCTGGGAAGTACCCTGATAGAGCACTTGCCTAGGAGGCCCTACGTGTAGTCAGTCCTCTGTGATAAAACTATTTTCCAACCAGAGAGATCTGGATGTGATTACGGGGCTCTGAAGGAGTGGGGTGAGAGGATGGTCATCCCAGTGTGTGAGCAGAGTGAGGCTCCCCCAGGCACTCAGTCTAAGTGAGGCCGAGCGAGTGGAGAGAGGGGTGAGTGCCTCTCTGAAGAAGGCAGCCTCTGTGTCTTGGATGGAGCCGTGGGGTGAGCGAATAGGAAGGAGAGATGCTTGTGAGCCATCTTGAACACAGAATTCAATCTGTCCAGTCCTTCTCAGCTTCCAAAGCTCTTCAAGTCCACCACTGTTGTCTGTGAAAGTTGTCAGGAGACTCAGGCAGATCTGGGGATGACAGACCATGGCACTGAAGTTCTTCCAACTTTCTGGAGACCCCTGTGGAGAGGCAAATGAAAGCTGGGATCATTAAGAGAGGCAAGCGATATGAACAGATCAGTGCACATGCCCAGGATGGGTGACAGAGCACTGTGGCAGGTAGCAAGTTTGCACATGAGGGCAATGTAGAAGTGTTAGTCCTGGGCCTGGAACTCGGTGGGTGCTGGGTATACACTGCCTTCCTCCCCTCACTGTGAGAAGTACTTTTTTAGTTCATCTCCAGTTCCCTCATTTCACCTCCTGTGTCAGTGGTTTGTGGGATTTGACTTGGTTAAGTGGGGAGTGCTTAGAGTGGCAGGCAAGCTGTTATTGCTTTGACCTGAAACCCAGTCCCCTCTCTTAGCTACAGATGACTCAGCTGGGAGACCTGTCTCTGCCCAGGCACCATGCAGAAAACTGGAGAAGAAACCCTCCCAGGCTTTCTGGTGTTCTGCCCTTAGCCCTGTCACATTCCATAGGACCTTGGTCAGATAGTCTTTGGCAGAAGGAGATACTTTGGGGGACTGGGGGTTTGCCCAGTCAGTAATAAGCTTGCTGTTCGTGGGGACCCGAGTTTGGATCCCCAGCATCTACATAAAAGAGGTGGTGCATGACTGTAATCCTGGTGCTCAGGAGGCAGGGACAAGAGGATCCCTGGAGCTTGCTGCCTGGCCTCTCTGAAAAGTTAGAGAACATCACATAACATGGACCTCACACGTGTGCAACTGCACATGTGCAAGCATGCACAAACAGGCGGACAAAAGAAAGAACTGTTTTAGAATTTATTTACTTGACAAAAATATCTAGTATACATTTATTAAAACTTCTTTCACACACTTCTTGCTTCATGGCCAGGGTAGTCTTCTGAGGTAGTTACTCATTATGGCCATTTTATAAAAAGGAAGGAAAACACAAACACAATTCTGCTCCCAGCCTGGCAAGACCTGTCTTCCTTGAGCTGTATGGCTCAACCTCTCTGCGTACCATGCTCCACTGGGACTCTCAGAACCAGCCCAGTCGGCTTCTCCCTGTGCCAAGGCAAGCTGAGGGAAGCTATCCTGAAAAAAATGCACCTAGTATTTGTAGAGGGAATCCCTCATTCCTCCTTGAGATTAGTCTCTGCTGTGTTTGGCTTAGTGCATGCTAATGCTCGTAGATCAATTTAAGGCTCTTCTTTCTTCCACAGTGAATGTTTTGGGTTTCCCTGTATGCAAACAGGGTGATTTAGGCACCTTTCTGTTACTAGAAGAGTCAACTTGGACCCTGCTAGAGACTTCATCACCAAAGTCATACTTCTCAGGGACACCAGAACCCAGAGTTCTTGTCCCCTCTCATGGCATGTCCACTGGACATCAGTAGATGGATGCCTGCCAGAATGGAAATTATGGCTTTGGAAGGGGACTGGAGGAATGTGGCTGGCTCCAAGCCTCTTCTTTTCCCATTCGACTGGAAGGTTATGTTCATTTGAGCTTTGAAACCAAAAATAAATCATTGTAATCCATTTGCTAATTATACCATGTGAAGTTCTAGACGCTGTAAATTGCAGCTGCAATATATCTAGATGAAGTTTGGAGAGTTTATTTTTAGTGATACCAAAAGCACTTGGCTTCCTGGAGGCTTCATTTGCTGGTCTGGGAGTGGAGAGAGAGCTGCGTGGACACAGCCCTTCTGGTCCCTCTGCTGATCCCTGGTTGTAGTGACTTAGCCTGAAGCCCTTTCTAAGTTCTGACTCTGATCTTTTGACTGTGGGAACTGGGATATGTCTGGATGTAGGTCTCCAATGTTAAATTCACCTGGAGCATGTCAAAATCCACCTCACTGACGTGTTTGTGAGCCACGGTGCACGAATTTCATGTTCAATGGGAACATCCTCCCCTTTTGGGCTCCTTATCTGTTGGATGGATTCGATATTTCCTTAGTTCCCGGTGTTTTTATTTTCATCCACTGAGACCTGCATTTGACGATTTTTGGATGCCAACGCCATCTTGTTTCCATCGCTGACGTTTGTGTGCCAAGCCCTAGGTTTGGTTCTGAATGGATCAGGAATGAACTGACTTCACCTTCAAGCCCAGCGACAGCAGTGAAGATGCTGCAGCTCCTCTTGAACTGTGACATTCGTGATGGATGATGGAATGCCAAGTGAGACTTAGCTAGCAAAGATGATCTGGAGTGAAAGTGGGTTCATTTACACCTCTTAAAGAAAGGGAAGGCGAATCTCTCAAGAATGAGAAGGCATTTGAGTGTGGCTTGATGTGTAAATGCGATTCTAAAATGTGGTGATTGGGTAAGGAAATTGACAAGACCTGGTTTAGTAACCTTGGCAACCGTCCTGGCTAGATAGATCACGAGAATTTCGTCCATGCACAAGTTCTGAGAAGAACTTCTCCCTTACCCAAGCACCATGACTTCTAACTTCTAGTAAGCTTCTTCCTATTATAACAATAGCCTGTTGTTGTGTTTCCAAGGGTGAGCATTTAAAAAACATCTTTAGGGGTGCTGGAGAGATGGATTATCAATTAATGCTCTTCCAGAGGACTCTGGTTCAAATCTCAGCACCTACATGCAACACAACTATCCATGACTCCAGTTCAAAAGGTTCCAATGCCTTCTTTATTATCCATGTATCCTAGACATGCATGTAGTAACATACAGGCAAAACATGGCTATGCACATAAAATAAATAAATCCAATTAAATTAAAATCAACAATCAAAGAGAAAAAGCAAAGCAAGAACAAAAGAAACACTGGTAACAAATCCCTTTGTTTGGTTGCTTCTATTTAGACTTCTAGAAAGCAGTATGCTCTGTATGTTCAATTCTTAGGGGACCAATGGGTAGCTTGGGATACAGAATTTTCATAATGAGGGATGGGAGTAGTTTCGTTGAGTAGGCTTGGCAGAGCAGGGCCTGGACCAATGGGTTGTGTTTCAGACCAGAGGCCTTCTGGGGGAGGCAGAACGAGGTGAAGGGAGGACAGTGTAACATCATGGGGAGATGGTAATCTCAGAGGCCAAGAACTAGGAGGCTGGCAGGAGTGAGGACCACAGTGGAGCCTATATGCTCTGGATTAGATGAAACAGGAGTTTGACTCCTAATCTCCCAAGTCTTGGCTGAGTGGTCCTAGGACTTTATAAGACTTTTCTACCCTTCCATTCTCTCATCTGAGAAATATAAAGAATAGCATCTACCTCTGGTGGTTATTGTGCAAATGAAGAGAAATAAATGATGTTCAACACATTAACCGGCATGAAGGTATTGTGCACTTAATAAATGGTGGCTTAGGGTCATTGTTCTTTCTGAAGTGATTCTAATGAAATCATAGAAATTCAAATTCCAATGCCAAAGGGACTTCTTAGAAGATGGAAAAGGCAGGGGAAGCCCGTGGCATAAATGCTGAGGCAGGACAGTTTCCAGAAGGATGGGCAGTTCCTGTGACTGATGAGTCAGAGAGGCCACCGTGGATCCATCCTTTGCAGTGTCATCGTCACGATCCTGATGAGAGCATTCAGCAGATGAGAGTCACACCACAGCGATCCGTGAAGAGCAAGCGTAGGCAAGAAAGACGCAGACAGATCTTCCAGCTAAGCTCGGAGGAGAAAAGAGCACACGGTGGGGGCGGGGGCAAGGTCACCGGAAGGGCGTGTGCTAGAGGAAGATTCCTGGAACTCTGTCAGCATCGAGCTGCTCTGCTCGCCGCCCACTACCTAACCCCAGCCCTCTTCCAGAATTACATCTGCCAAGGAGATTGCCTCTGAATTTACCTCCTGAGGTTGTATATTAAAATCTTGACAGAATGTAATCTTGGAATGAAGCAGGTTAGAAAGGAGGGCGGCATTGCAGGTGATCAGGGGAGCGGATCTAGAGGACAGTGACTGAGAAGACATATCTGATCAGGGCAAGGAGGGCAGCATTGCAGGTGATCACGGGGCAGGTCTCACAGACAGTGAGGGAGAAGATGTATTTGAGAGGGCAAGGAGTGACAGAGGGAAGAGTAAGAGATCCAGGTTCCAGTACTCAGGGCAGAGTGTATAACTGCACGTGCACTTTCATGCACAAGCATGCATACACAACACATACATGCATGCGTGCGCGCACACACACACACATCAGGAGTTTCTTCCTTTGCTACCTTTTACCTTTCTGAGTTGACACCATGGCTTCTATTTAGACAGACTTGCTAAGACCCAGTGACAAATGTGCTTATTATTTAGAAACTTCAAATGGTTGGAGAGCATGAGACACTGTCGTTTATATTATTATAAGCAAAAGCTAGCCCAACCTGGGCAGCTTTCGCTTTTACTCTCCTTGGTTTTTGTGGTTTGTTGTTGTTTTTCTGGCTTTTGTCACCAGAACTAAGTGTAATTTGGAGCTGTCTGCGTTGCTCACAACCTCTTTTACCAGCAAAGAAATGGGAGTGTAGAAGGGGCTGAAAGAAACTGGCCTAAGCAGGGCTATGGCTAGAGTGCTTGCCTACAGTACCCAAAGTCAATCCCCACTTAGCACTCTGGAGGTGGGAGCAGGAGGACTCGGTGTTAAAGGTCATCTTCAACTACATAGTGACTTTGTGGCCAGTCTGGCCCTGTCTTAAGAAAGAAGGGTGAAGATAGGAGGGAGAAAGAAGGAAAGAATGGAGAAAGGAAGGCAGGAAGAAAAAAAACTGGCCAGAGATCACATCAGAAAACACATTAATATTCTAAGCATATACGCAACATTTACAAAAGTTGACTACATCTTAGTCCATAAAACATTTCCCAATAAATTTCAAGGAATCAGAATCCTACAGACCGCATTTTCTCACCACAATGCAATTAAGCTAAAAGTCAATAACAGGAAGATGAGACGTTTTCTATTTTGTATCTTTTAAAACTGTATTGAGAGATTTTACAAACACACTACTAACTCACTCTTGGGTCAAAAAGAAATGACAATAGAAATTATAAAATAGTTACAAATGAACTATCAAGGAAATATTAAATATCAAAAGTTGTGGAATACAGCCAAGACAACACTTAGAGGGAAATTTATGATCTTCAGTGCTTATGTTAGAAAAAGAAAAGGGCTAAAAATTAATGAATGGCCTATGTATCCAATTTAAGCACAACAATAGTCATAAATCAGTCGGCTTAGAGTTGATACCAACAGCAGAGCCAGAATTCTGGTCATAGATAAAGCTGGCCCAGCATTCCTCGTTCTCATTACTACACCACAAACATGGCTTCAGTGCCGTTTCTCATAACATGCTCAGGGCCAAGAAATTTTGTTTCTCCCACAGAGTTGAAGAGTTAAGCCTATAGGGCAGCTCTCTGTATCAAAGTTCGATGATAACCCTCATTTGTCCACCCTTTTTCATTCATTCCATATAGCTTGATTGAGCCCTTGCTCAAACTAAGCACTACTACCTTCATTGTGAAACTAGCCTCAGCTTAGGGCTACTGTAATGCTCTGCCCTCCCCCCTTCCCACCCCCTCCCACTCTCTCCTGCAACAGCCCTACACTTCCAGAATCTTGTAAGAAGAGCAAGCCTCATCAATAGTGACTGATTTCTTTCTTGTCTTTTCCAACAGGTAGACTGAAATTACCATGTGTCCAAATTAAAATTGCGTACTTCAAGGATTATTTGAAGGACTATTCTTAGACCCTTTTAAGAAGATTTTTTAAAAAGTGAGTCAATTTTTTTTTCCACTTCAGAGTATTCATGACTTAAGTTAATGTTACAGGTGCTCCCTTCCCCCAACCCTGCCTTTTAAATATGCACTAATAGGTAACTTCATCTCCATTTATTTTATAATAAAGGTCTCCCCCACCCCAAGAACAATGAACAGGGAGGATGGGTTTATTGCTGTAGCGATTTGCATATATTTCACAGGCTTATGGGCTTTCAGAGATGAAAGGGTGTTAGAAGTGTGGAGGTTTTTTGTTTTTTTGTTTTTTTTTTTACTCTCAGAGTAGAGATTGCTATAGATGTCTGGACTGGACCTGGAGCTCCAGGAACTACCAGGGTAGCTGATGTCTGTCCGTACTCCAGCCTTTTAGAGCATTCTCTCGACTCTCTCCATTTGAAACCCACCTCTTCTTCTCCCATCCACCATGCCTTCCCTGCTAGACAATTCTAACCATGGTTATGCAACAAGCACAAGACCCCACCCCACCCCTGACCATTTTCTAAATCCCTTGTTCCCCCAATAATCCCACATAGTTTCATTTCTAGGACAAGTCCTGCTCAGCTCATCTTACCAACCTAGCAAATGTCATCTTGCATTTGGAGCCAGCCTAGAACACAAGCTGCAGGCAGGCCACTGCCAGCAGGAGGGGCAGTGCAGAGGCAAGCCTGAGTTCTCATTGCAGTTTTGCTCATGCTGAGCTGGTGGGGAGGCCTCTGTGTTTTTCTGAGCTTAGAGAAATAGAGAAGAGCTGGGTGAGATAAGCCCACTGCTGCTGCTCCCTCCATCCACATGGTTTAGCTAACTCATAGTAAGTAAGCAAGATGCTGCTTCTGACAGTCTCTGGCAGTGGAATGAGTCAGGATTTGCCGGTCAGTGGAACCTGGGTCCAATCCCGGGTTTTAAGGCTTGCTGACTTTGTATGTGGCTATACACTGTCGCTTCTCATCTCCAAACTTCTATCTCTTCATTTGTGAGACAGAGAAGCTAATGCATGCCTGTCAGAGACGGTCTGTGTTGGGGTAATGGTCATGAGGCACTTAGTACCTGGTCCCTAGGAGATACACAATCAATATGAGTCCTTGAGTTCATTAACTGGTGATGGAATTACTTACCTTTGGCTAAGAGAGGACAAGAGGCAGAGGCAACTTTAATTTTTAAAAAAAAAAAGGAACAAGAAGATACAGAATGTTCATTAGACATAAAAGAGAAATGTTCATACTTGATAAACTCTCACACAAACGTAACTCCAAGCCAAGAAGGTCCATGAAGTTAAAACTCAGAGCCTCATAAGGATAGATTGATTGCTACAGAAACACGCAGCTGAAAAGGACAAATGAATATGGGTTCCAGAGCTGTACAAACTCTCCTACCCTATACCCAGGGTCAAAGCTCTAGTCCTGGACAGCAAGAACTCATGTCCCTGGAATGAGGGCCCTAGACTATCAGGTCAGGGGCCATGTGATGCATCATGTATTTGTGTATGTTTAGAAGGCTATAGGGAACATCAGATGAGCTGATGAGTGGCAAGGAGAGTTGTAAACTGTAAAATAAATGCCCCACACTTTGTGCTTTGAATTATACATGCATTAGAGACTCTTGGTGTTTTCAAAGCAGCACAAGGTAAGATCCAGCTGGGTGTGTATTATACTATTTGAGTACAGACCATAGATTTTTGAGAAAGAAAATCAGCAGCATGTATACACTTATGGGCACGCCTAGCATGTGCAAGTGCTTATACATGTGCATCTGTATGTGTGCACAGGGGTTTGTATGTATGAGAATCTCCAGTCGTTTTAGCATGACCAGCCTCCACACAGTGTCTGGTTCCCACCAAGATGTATAACCTGGGCCATGAAATCAGTCAATCTGGCGCTATTGCCAGTTCTGTCAACTGACTAGCTCCATTATCTTGGGCTAAATAGGATCACCTTGTTTGACAAGAGTCCTGTCCCTGCTTGCTGAAGCTTTGAGTCTGTGGAGAACGCTGCTCTGAAGGGTTGGGGGAGGGGGAAGTTGAGTGGAACAACACTCAAGTACTCTAGCTGTGGGGAAGCCTGGATCCGGTGGCCACTGTTGGCAGAGCTAAAGGAGTGTTGTTCTTCCCTGCAGAATATAAAGGACTTCTGGAAGTGTCTTACATCCTTGGCACTATCTGAGGGCCTGCTATATCTCTGGGTAAAGAGCCATATCAGGAAAACATATCATCTATCATTACTAAGTTATTCCACAATTTGTTCATTCCCAAAGTCTTTTCCCTTAGCCTGGGCTAAGGGGCTGGCAGAATTAGAATCTCCGGAGATTTGGATGTTGTTGTCATTTAAGATAGAAAATAGATTTGTCAGTTGGTTTTAACTAAATAAAACTAATATCCTGGCCTTTGCTCTCCAGACAGTTACTGGCTGCAGACACAGAAATGCTCTGACTGCTGTAGAGCCAGTGGGCCCTTTAGGGGAGCTCCAGCCCTGTGGAAGCCAGACAACCAACTTGAAGCCATTTCCAAATTGTGGGTGGTGATCCATTTCAAGTTATGAAATGAATTTGATGATTCAAGGCCATCGTTTATTAAAACTAATTAGAATGACCCATTAGCCTACAGAGAAGGTGTATGTATTTGATTGTTTTGTTTTGTTTTGTTGAAATAGGTTCTCTTTTTCATCCAGGCTTGCCTGGAAATTGTGGTTCTCTTGTCTTAGCCTCCCCTTCCAAACACTGGGATTACAAACTCACCTCACCCTGATGCTTGACTCTTCAACAAAGACTACTTATCCAAAATATATGCAGTAGGAAAGAATCAGCTCTCCATAAAAATCAATAACCAAAGGACAAATAGCTCACTTAAAAATGGGCAAAAGACTTAGATGCTTCCAAAAAGAGAGTAGAAAAACAGCCCCCAAAGCCATGGACACATCACTATTCTTGAGAAATTGATACATGAGAACCACCATGAGATAACTGCTACCACTTCCACACTTCCATGAGAAAGGCTTGAATGGAAGAGGTGGAGTTTGCCCAGCATCTATGACCATGTAAAGCCACTGGAATATACTCACACTGGTTGGGTTGAATTAGTGTGCTGACTTCGAAACACTCTTCAGTTACCAACCATTCAGAACCTAGGAGTGCAAGTGTGTCCACTCTGTGGCGTGTACCCATGAAGTGTTCATATGGGTGCGTGTAATACAAAAATCACAAGCCGCACACAGGTGTGCCAAACACATGCCACGCCCAGCCTTGAATGGACAGATGCAGTCAGTCTCTTCCCACAGTGGGGCAGAACATTCAGCAGTGCTGATGACCCTGGAAACCGTAAAACTGAAAGACAGAGGCCAGGCACAGGGCTTTATAACCCCCCTTTATAAAGTACAAAAGCAGGCAAGACAAATACCTTAGCAGTCTAGGGAGTGATTACCCTTAGGGGAGGAGCTGGGGTTGGGGAGAGAATGGGAAAGGCTTCCAAAGTACTGATGTTGTTCTGGAGGATCTGTTTTGGGGTGCCTGCCTGCATCACTGGACCTGGCTCCCATGGGTGTTCTCACTTTTTGAAACTGCATCAAGCTGCTGAGTTCAGATGGGTTCCCTCCACTGTACTTAGATCACACTTTAATAAAAGCATGCATGTGACAATAATGGAGGACTCATGGTGGGTCATAAAGGTTGGCATTGTTCAGTAATGGGGCAGCCTGGTGCCTCTGCCGATGTATGTCTGCAGGGTTCGGGTGTCAGATGTCTTTCTTACTGTGAGTAACAGGCCATGAGTGAGAACCATCCACGTAATTAATGTAAGCTTCCACTTTTAGGTGAAGAACTTGATACCCAAAAAAGAATTAAGAGCTAGGGTAACACAGAGCGAGGTGACGGGCTCTAGGTTTCCAATCTCTGTGAATGGGGAGTATGTAGCCAGTTTTCACCAGATGGGCCTGGGTGGCATGGTGAGGCCAGATGGGTAGGCTGTTCAGTCTGGCACCTTTCTCAAGGGAGGATGTTCAAGATGGCAGGGGTAGTTTTGAGGGGGCATTTTCCCATCCCAGCCTGGCTCGGGCTCCCCAGGATCTCTCTCGCCTCCTTCCTGCCTCCTCTGTCTGAGTCTGTTCACCCCTGTACTCTATCAGTTTTCCATTTGTGTAGAACAGCCTTGGTGCCAAAGCCATGCAGTCATGCTGTAGAAGCTGGAAAACAGAAGGAAACAAATAGGACTACTGAGATCCAATAAAGCACACTTCCAACTAGTTTGTGGTTTTGTTCAAGAATTTTGGGCAACAGGAACCCTACTCTGAGCTTACAAAACCATTGGGCTTTCTGGTTAAGGATGAGTTTGTGCAAAGGTTCTGGGACCCTCCCAAAAAGGGTTCATTAACCACTTGCCAACCCCGCTAACCAGGATCACTCAATACAAGCTACCTGAGAGCTCTTTACTCTGGGCATGTGTCAACCTGCATAAATACAAGGGTAAGGTACAGTATAGAATCCCCAGGCTGATATAAAGGGGGCCAGAGAGGGTCTCAGAGATATTGAGCTGAAGCTAAAAACCAAGGATAAGGAATGTGCCTGCATAAGGTTGCTGGAGAATCACCATTGTCGTATTAGGAAGCTGCCTGCAGTCCCACGCAGGGAGAAGAGGCAGAAGAAATGGAGTGGGCAGAGCCACGTACTGATGGAACCTTCCTGGGTGATGAGGAAAACCTCACCAGAGACTTGTAAGGCAGGAAACGCCTGTCACCTAGGAGACAGGATAAAAGATGCAGGCAGATGCTGCTAGGAATGTTGGTACAGGTTTGAAATTATGTTCTACAGCACTCACTGGCTTAGGCCATCTTTAAAGGCCTGTGCTGGTGTAGGTCTGGCTGAAGGCCAGAGGTAGAAAGATGAGTAAGAGATTTCCCAGCATCACAGCCCTGCCAGGGACCCAATACTCAAAAACAGACACAATTTGATGTCATTAATATTCTAGAACAACTATCCTAAACTGTTTCTAGGATACATCAGTCCTGCAGGATAGTCTTTCATCTGTGTGTGTGTGTGTGTGTGTGTGTGTGTGTGTGTGTGTCTGTGTGTGTGTGTGCGTGTGTGTGTGTGTGCATGTACGTGTGACGTGTGCATGTAGAGGGTGTTGAATGATCTGAGATGCACCATGGATTGAATCCATTTGGGGAGGTGTGCACACTGCTAGCACGCTAAAGATACTAAGAAAACCTGCAGTGGGGATGTTAATGGTTTGGAGACAAAATTTTCTAATATCCTAAAATTGTCCTAACATCTCCATATTTCCTGTGAGGTCATCGAAGTCTGTTCCTCAGCTAGAGAAGCCCAATCGTGAGATGGGCCAGAGGCTTCTTAAAATAAGAGAACAGGGTTTCTCTGAGGAGGGAAATGTGGATATTATATAAGGTCCAGCCCACCCTGACCACTCATAAAATTGTCAATGGAGTGATGGCTAGTGCGTTGCCTTGCGGAGAAGAACTTAAAGCTCTCAGCAGAAGCATTGGCATTGTAGAGTTTCTCAGGGAACCTAATGCAGGGCCCCCGTACTTCCTCACCTGCCTCCTCTCTTCCAGCTACTTGGGAAAAGGCAAGATGCAGGAAAATAGTTAATCCAGGCGCGGTGATCTATGTCTGGAATCCCAGCCTTCCAGAGGCTCAGGCAGGGCGTCAGGAAGTTTAATGCCAGCCTGGACTACATTGGAAGACTCTGTCTCTGAACAAATAATAAAGGAAACTGGTTTTAGAACATGCATGCTGGAGCCAGACCATCTGAGTGTGAATTCGGTGCTGTTTCTCCTTTCCAGTTCCTTAGACAAGTTGTCCAGGTACCACACTTGCAAAGGCAGTGGCCAGCTCAGTACCCCCTGGGATGAAGTATGTTCACTTGTTTCCTAGAAGGCTCTAGCATGAAGCAAATATTGTAGTTGCACGAAAACCTTCCAGGGTGCCCTTTCCAACAACTCCTGGTAGTCCAAAGAATCTCCTACTTGGAGTAATGGAGTAAATGACCTGCAAATCCACTTTTCTCATCAGCGTCAGGAAGGGTTGGGTGCTCTTCCTTCCGTGACAATAGGCAGGACTGTTCCAAGTCAGGCTTAGGTTCCACTCCTGGTTTTCAGAGCTGAAGCAGCTGCCAAGGAGCGTGGTCCCAGGGACTTCAATGCATCTATTATTAATTTTCTGCAAGCAGCCGTTGGCTTCCCAGACAAGCTCCTGTCTGTAGATGACTGTAGCCCTCTCAGAGCGCTCCTGCCCTTAGTACTTCTCACAAGGCTCGAAGGAAACAGCCCTTCATGCCCCTGTGTCCCTGGGAAGGTGGATTGTAGTGTAAACAATGAATCAAAGGCCCAGGATGGTCATACTGAATCTGACCTACGAGGATAGGACGTCTTGTTTTTTCTTCACACCTCCTGCCTCATGCACGGTACACAGGCAGAGCTGTAGAGATCTCCTTGACAGCAAGATTCCATACCCTATTAATCAGAGGGCTGTGATGCCATCTACAGTGTGCCATGCATCCCGTCATCTCTCTCTCTCTCTCTCTCTCTCTCTCTCTCTCTCTCTCTCTCTCTGTGTGTGTGTGTGTGTGTGTGTGTGTGTGTGTGTGTAATGTCACCAGGAAACTCCAAGCAGCTGTCTTCCTTGTCGTCCAATCTACCCTCCCCAATCACTGAACTAAATCTTCCAATCTGCCCTCCCCAATCACTGAACTAAATCTGAACTGCTTCTTTGTGCACCCTCGGGCACACATTCCCTCTTCCAGTCGCTATCAAATCTCTCACTTCTCTGTTTGGCCTCTGATTTTGTTGTATCTGAATTATAAGCTCATGAGAGTAGGAGCCTGTTCATCTTCTAACGTCCTCAGCAATGTGAATCTCCTCCCAGCGACCACTGCAAGAGTGTAACTTACCCACCCCACCTCCTAGCTCAGCCCCCACCCTCTGCCTTCCTCTCTCTTTTGTTTCTTCCTTCCTGCCTTCTCCCCTTCCTCATTTCCTATATTTTTCTTAATTGCTTAACAAAGGAAGTTAGAGAGCACCTAGTCAAACAATTCTCTAGAGGAAACCATAGGCCCACTTAAAATAGGGAAAATACTGAACACCCAAGCTCTTAGCCTGGTCAGCAACCCACACTTTCTCTCTCCTAACATAAGAACAAAATTGGTTCTCCTGTGATAAAAGATTTAGACAACTTCAATCTATTCTTATAGCCTCCCCCTCCCCCAGAACAAAATGATGCCAAGTGCCTGACATATACACGTTCAGCCAAAACGAGCAAGGTACTACCCTCATTTGTAGATGCGGGATGTGGTCCCAGTTAGCCCAGAAACTTACCCATGCTGGACACACCAGCGTCTAACAGATCCAGAGTCCATGAGAGTTTACACACTCCAGTCTCTGCATGGCTACCTTCTACCTCCCAGGGGCCCGTGTTCCAACCCAGCATCTCCTCAGACAACCTTTGAGCCCACTGTAGCTGCATGTGCCAAAGATAGGCCATTGGGTTTTAATTGACACCACTTGGTCATAAGCACAGGCCCTCATTCCTGAGGTTTCCTGACAGTGCAAGCGTGTGTTGCTCATTAGAAAGCACCACATCTGTGCAGCACCAGGGATGAGCCTGCTGCCCCACAAAGTGTCCTCATGGCTAAAATGAAGTTCTCCATGACCTGAAGTACCAAGTCCCCAATCCTGTCCACACAGGCTGGGTCTTCCTTCTCAAATGTCAGGAATTTCTTCCAAGGAAATCCTAGAGCACCCGGGGAAAGAGGCCAGGCTCTATGCATCTCATGTAGACCTTTACAGTCTCTAGTCTCCCCTGTGTTCCCAGAACATGACATTTTGACTTTCACTTTGGAATGAGGTTGGGCTTATTTTAAACAATAATGGAACTGGAATGGAAGACAGGGAGGCTAAACTCTCACCCCCAACTCCCTTAAGAATTTACTGGGTAGATCACATGGGCTCTCAAAGACTGTCTCCATCTTTAAAATGTATATTTTAGATGCTACAATCTCTTCTACCTTGACAAGGATAACTAAAAAATTCTAACTTGGGAGCCCTGCTTCCTGAACTTAAATCCCAGCTCTGACCCTGCTAGTGTGCAACATGGATCAAGCTATATGAGTTCTCCCTGGCTCCAGGTGATTATCAGTATAATGAGATGATAGTAATGGCCATCTCATAGATTTTTTCTTGGGATGGCATGTAACTCTAGATGGATGCCCAACCCACAGCACATTTGTTGACTGTGGCTGGTGTCATCATGAATCCACAGTGTATGACTTTATACTTTTGTTTGCCAATGCAGATCCACAGTCTCCTAGCTTCTATTTCCTTTCCTTTCACTGCTTCAGGAAATACAGGACAGAAAGCTGTTATAAATCTAGAGATGATTGGAGTGAATGTGTGCAGATCATAATAGCTCCCGAGTACATTGTACAAGGCAGTGACATATATAGACAGTGTTTAGAGAAATAGTGTACAGATTCCCAAATCACGCCAGTACCAGTGTGTCTCTCAGTTAGAAACCTCCAATCTAGATTATTGTTTTTTCTTCCAGTTTGATTCACGCATACAATAGGTGCCAAGTCAGTGTTTAAATAGACAGGTATATGTATGTTTGTATGGGTGGATGGATTCACAGATGAGTAGATGGATGACGGGTGGGTGGGTGGGTGGGTAGATGGATAAATCCACTTTATATTTGCTTCTTCATTTATCTTAAGCAGAGTAGTGTGTGTGTGTGTGTGTGTGTGTGTGTGTGTGTGTGTGTGTGTATTTTCAGAGAAAGCTCCAGCTATTTCTCTTGTAGGGAGGTAGATGGCCATAGCTGTGTGTTTGCACATTCCCCCATCTTTTAGCATATAAAATCATTTTTCAAGTCTTTTCAGCTGTCCACCTTTGACAACAGATATGCACTTCTCTGTTTCTCCTGTGCCTTCCTCTTCCAACAATGAAGGGCTTATGCTGGGATTATTGCTTGTGGCTGCCTCTTTCCGAAGGTCCCAAAGCTTGGTCTGGCTTTTATCAATGGTATTGATGGAGGATGGGGTCTCAGACAGTTGGATTCAGGGAGTGGTGCTGTGGCCTGGTGCCAGCTGAATATGTCAGGCTAAGATGGGTAATTCAGGTCTGCTCTGGATATAGGCAGCTTGGTTACCTGTTATCCAGCTGTTAGCAGCTGTTGCCTTAGAAGTCATCAAGCTGTTTTCCCAGAGTTTGCTGCAGGCCTAGAGAATGGTGGGGATCGGGAGGGGATGGGCTGGCCATGGCATAGTGGCATACAGCTATTCTCTGAGTGTGAAGAACCTTGTCCCACAGGGCAAAGGGCTGCTCTCGCCACTGCCTCTTAGAGCTCCAACTCCCTAATGAGATTAAAATGCCAGCATCCTGCCTCTGTGCACACTTAGGAACGCATTGGCTTGAGAGGCTTAATGAGTGTTAGTCAGGAATCTAAGTGAGGTCTGGGCAGGCGCCTGGCTGATGCTTCGTTGATTAGAATACTCAATGTGCTGCCCTTTGAAAGCCAGCAATTGCCGGAGACCAGGCTCTGTGCTCTGTTTAAAGAATTCCTTAGTAACCCTACATTCCCACAGCTTACAGACCCCTTTAAGTGCCCAGTGATCTGGCATAGGTTGATTGGGACAAGAAAATGGGTAACAAAGACAAAACTGATGGTCGTTATCACAACAGTAAAGAGTGGCTTTCAAACCTGGCACCCACCAGGAACACTTAGGATTGGTTCATCTGTTTCTTGGGAGATATTTCCTTCTTTTTTAGAGATGGGGTCTCATGTAGTCTAAGATGACCTCAAACTTGCTGTAAAGCCAAGATGCCATTAAACTCACGAACCCCCCTGCTTCTGCCTCCCAAGCTGATAGAGGTAGGCATAAGCCACCAAGCTCAGGTTATGCTGTGCTGGAAACTGAACCCAGGATTTCATGCATGCTAAGCAAGCACTCTACCAACTGAGCCACACCCCTGACCCCTTGGATGATACTGTCATGGTTCTCTTTCTCTAGACCCAGAGACATGGGAATCTATCTGCTTATTAAAGGTGCTGTGGGGTGCCCATGTCCTGGCTGAGCCCCAACACTGGGAACTGTTGTTCAGCCATCTTAGTGCCAGAACTGGATTCTCGAACCACAGTGCTGCCACTTCCTAATTTGTACATCCTTGCACCTGCTGTTTAGCCTCTGGGCCTCAGTTTTAGCATCTCTAAAATGGGATTGGACAAAATGATAGCACTGCTATAGCAAACAATACAGAAGCTGAAATTGACAATAGAGTTACAACATGATCCAGCAACTCTGCTTCTGAGCATACATCTGAAGGGAAAACAAACAAACAAACAAACAAACAGGAGCTCGAGGAGATAACCTGTGCACACTCATTCCTAGAACCATTCCCACATCCAGAGGTAGACCACATTAAGTGCCTGCTAACAGATGAATGGTCATGGCAGTTCTCTACTACGGAATGTTATTAAACTTTTAAAAAGTAGGTTCACATATTCCACCATGGAAGGAGCTTGATGACATGATATAAGTGAAGTAAGATGCATATCATGAATCCATTCTTATGAGGAACTAAGATGGCCAGATCTGTAGGTGGTTGTTGGCAGCTGGAGGGAGGGAGAGTGGGATTTTAATTATCTCACAAGTTCAGAGTTCCATCTGTGTAAGCTGCAGGGGTCCTGGAGCAGGATGGGTGTAACGGAAGGACAGCCGATTGTATTTTAGTGCCAGAGCTAGACCCTTGCAAACGACCAACAAAATAATTGTATGCTCTAGGGCACAGTGTCTCTGCTTTCCATCTTGCTGTAGGAGAGCTGGGATTACAGACGTGAGTCACCACATCCAGCTTTTAGATTTTTTTTAAATTTTATTTTATGTATATGTATGGGAGTGTTTTGCTTCCGCGTGTGTCTGTGCACCACATGCTTGCCTGCTGCCCGGGGAGACAGACCAAGAGTGTCAGAACTCCTCAAACTGATCTTGAGATGCTGCATGCGTGTTGAGAACCAAACTAGCTTCTCTGAAAAGTAGTCAGTGCTCTTAACTGCGGAGCTATCTCTCCAGCCCCCACACTTAGCTTTCTATGAGTTCCAAGAATCAAACTCAGGTCTCCAGATTTGCACACCAAGTGCCTTTACCAGATAAACCATCTCACTAATTGCATAGCTAGATTTTTTTTTAAAGTTCGACATATAGTATCTGCCCTCCAGAATCCCTTTAAGGAAAGTATCCAATAGCATCTGCAAATGGCTTAGCACAGCTTCTGACACAGCACCTGTATTTAAACATCCCTTTGTCTTCTCTCCATCATTTTTCAAGTATTTTCAAAACCATGTTTAACCTAGGGTCTTTATATGTATGTTCTTATCTCCAGGAATGTGTCTAGAGGGAGCAAGGAAGGGGACACACATTTGTGGAGAAAGAACACAAATACTTTTGTGGGGGGTTGAATGTAATTGGTCGATAGGCCCAGAGGGAGTGGCACTATTAGGAATGGAGGCCTACTGGAGGAAGTGTGATACTATGGAGGCAGGCTTTGAGATCTCTTATGCTCAAGCCATGCCCAGAGTGGCACACAGTCTCCTTCTGCTGCCTTAAGATCAAGGTGTAGAACTCTTAGCTCCTTCTTCAGCACCATGCCTATCTGCATTGCCACCATAAGGATAATGGACTGAACCTGTAAGCCAGCCCCAATGAAATGTTTTCCTTATAAGAGTTGCTGTGGTCATGGCATTTCTTTGCAGCAATAAAACCCTAACTAAGAACGTGCGTACCTATATGAGGTTTAAGTTCAGAGATGTCTCATAGTCACAAAATGAAGGCAAGGCCCATCAAGGCTTTCCTCAACTCACCCTTCTGAGTGGCTTTTGGCCTGCGGATGGCTAAGGAACATGGCTTCCACTCTTCAAAGAGAGCCTGCAAAACGTCACACTTGCCAGTTGGCTTTCATTTGAGGAGGTGGGAAAGTATACTGAGTATCTTCCCAGGAGTCCTTTGCGAATTCTTGATTGAGTCCAAGTCTTGTCTGGCGTTCACCATACAAACATGCTTCATGTTCATGCTTCTATTAGGCTAGACCCAGTGATACTCACAGCATCAAAAAAATCAGCCTATCCCAGAGACTGGGATTGTCTGTCACTAGACAGGCTACAAATCGGCCTTGAAAAGAGCCACCTGCCTACTTAGGCCAAGCAGGAAAGATTGATGGCCCTCAGGTCCAAAGGAATGCTCCTTTTCCTCATAGCGTGTCTCGTGTGTGCCTGGGTCTACGATAAAGAGTTGATGAAGGGGAAAACCATGTGGGAATCCTGTAGTCAGAAGCCCAACGGTATGGTTCCTGCCAAAGTCAATGTTAAGACTGGGGTTTTGTTTCAATGAGTGAATTAAATTGGACAGCAAACTGAATAGCTGAATTTTCAATATTATCATAGTAAATTGAGTAGTTATCTTCTTAGAGAGCTAAGTGATGATGATGATGATAGTGGTGGCAATATTACAAAAGACAACTTGAATAGCTGAAGTGGAGAGAAAATTGGGTCCCCCCTCCTCAGAAATGTTTTAATTTTACTTACCATAGGCATGACCTGTGCTAATGACATTAAACACGTTGCCCTGTTTCTCTATAAATAGTCAGAGAAGTGTTGTCTCTGCTTTGTCAATATGGAAGTCTGAAACCAGGTGGCTGGTGTGTCTAAGGTTAATGTTGTCTAGAAACGGAACAGGAGGTCTACCTGGCCCCAGACTCTATGGTATAGACTTACTGTGTCATGACTGAAACCACAGCTAATTACGCATCTTCAGAAATATGTGCTTGCTTTACAGGGGGAGTCATTTAAGAAGTAACTCTCACCCAGTGTGCTTTACATAAAGCCCTGATTAGCAAGAGTCACTTGGGGGGAGAGCATTTTCAGTCATAGTTTAACCCATTGGAGTGGTGGCAGTACTGTCACAGCAATGCCACCATGTTAGGTGAAACATGAATAACATGGCACCACCCCTTCAGTAACTCCTAGTCGTTAAATGAGCAGAAAGTGGAGCTGGGGTCCCACAGTCTCAGCTCTGCCAGGACCAGCCATGGGAACTCAAGCAAATGACTTAGCAGCTCTTTTGTTGTTGTTTTGAGACAGCGTTTCTCTGGGTAAGCCTAACTGTCCTCGCATTCATTTTACACGCCAGGCTGGCCTTGAACTCAGAAGCTTCTGCCTCTCAGAATGATAGGAGGACAACAGCACACTCTGGACTGCCTCACATTTCTGAGTGTCAGTGAATGTGTGTAACAAACAGAAGTGCACATTCAATGTATGTCATGTATATTCTGAACCCACAATACCACAGAGTAATCGAGGAATTTACTCTGCCTACCCAACAATCAAGCGAGAACACCCCGACTTCCTCCCTGAACAACTCTGGCTAAGCCTTAACCTTTAAGCAGGTTGGTGTCAGTTATCATAGTTATATTGGTTGGGGTCAGTTGTCATATTGGCATTCCATCTTGTGCTTCAGTCTCATGTGATCTTCCTTAGTATCTTCAGGTCCCCTTAACATGGGGGAAATAGTTAACATGGTCCTTGGTAAGGTCAAGCTATTATCATGACCCTAGGTTATAGAAAATTCCACTACATTCTGCCTTTGCCATGGCATTGTTCTCAGGGTAAAGAAATTTAGAGTTCTAGAGCTAAGCTGGCCCTGGAGATCACACAGCAAGACCCACAGCAGGGAGCTCAGCCCCTAAGGGGTAGAGAAGGCAGCTGACTGATACAAAGAACAGGATCTATCGAGTCCCCTCCTTACCCACAGGCTCCTGTATCCTAAGCAAGCACAATGAAATGCACAAAAGTGAGAGTGTCTGACACCAGTGGGGAACCGACTTCTCCCCTTTCAGATGCCCAGAAGCACCCTCTGGAACAAAGGCAGTCAGTATTCATGTCTGAAATTCTAGAAACAGGTGAGGACTATGGGATAAGATTTAGGATCATGGCTCAAGCGTCCCTGTAGAATCCCCTAGGGAAGGGGAAAGCATGCAAGGGTGGAGAGAAGAGGTGGGGTTTGCTGCAGAGATGAGGAGAAATGAAGATCTATCTAACCTTCTTTGTAATGGCAAAAGAATGGAAGAAAGAATTCCGAAGCATACGCAGGAAAAAGTGGTTTCTGCTTGTTTGAGAGTTGGGGAAAGGATATGAAAAAGATGACTCAGAGCTGACCAAATCCAAGCCCTTCCCTATCCCTCTCCTTGCCCGCCCAGTTGTGCAAGTTCCTGCTTATGTATGCTCTACCTCAGTCTCCACAATGATAAACTCACAGGGTATTGCAATTTTCTATTTATGTGTCAACGTCTTCTGGTTTGCATCATGCACTATCTACTGACTTTATCCCCTGCTCTGTACCGAAGACTGGTCCCCTCACCCTCTCATCCTCATAGGACTGCCCAGCAGAGAAAGTCATTTATTTATTATCCGTCTCCCCTGTCAGCACCTACGTTTCCCAGGGCAGGGACGGAGGGTCCTGCTCGAGACCCTTTTGATCTAGAGCTTAGAAGAAGGCTCAATAAACACTACATATCTCCTGCTCCCTCCTTCAGAATCCCAGAGTGAGAATCCCTAGTCTCCCTTAAGCCGACACATAGTCTAGTTTCCTAATTATCCTTGCCACAGTCTCAGACACACATTAGACACAGCAATCCAAAGGTGTTGGCTAAAGAACTGGGCGGATAAAGATACTGATAATCAGAACCAATTACCTAACATTGTGGCGTTTGGTGCTCAATAAAACTGTGCCAGGTTTTTTGCTTTCTTTTAAAATATAAGAAAGCCATAGCAGTGGCCTCCACCAATCCTGTTTGCTTCTGGGTGTAGGCCCTGCGCAACCTCATGCTTCACACACCGTGAAGCCGGATCTGTTGATGAGGACCAGACCTTAGAAGACTATAAATACCAGATACTGGATTTATGGTTTGTCATGTAAAAACTAAGGAACTACAGAAGGATTCTGAACAGAGGTGACATTTCAAGTTTATCTCACTGTTTCCTGACTGTGGGTCATAAGCACTGTGGAAAATATGCACAAATACAGAAAGGCATAAAGCCTGGTTAATCTCCTCCTCCCTCTCGCCCTGCAGGCACCCAACCCCACAGGAACTGGCAAGCCTTTGGTTAACATCCTTCATCTCCCCAAGTTCATGTCTTTCCGAGTCTCCTAGTAAGGCCAGTACTTCTTCAGCTCTAGCATGGAGCTTTGCTTTATTCAAGTGACATTTGAAGGAGTGGAGAGGAGCTTTGCTTTGTTTAGGGAGCCTCGGTCTGGAAGTGAGCTTGTGGAAAGGCAGGGAGGACCATTCATAGGGTTGCCAGTAAGGCATTGAATTGGAGGTTGATGTGGGCTCTGGAGTTCCTAATGGGTGGCTGTGGAGAGATAGGCAGGGAGCTGGTTCAACACTGACAAGCTATCCCACCTTTCATGAAAGCCCTTCTTCTGGAAAGAACTTCCAGGATTTGGTGAACCTTTCGGAGGATCTGCAGGTGGCAGCAGGTATTAGGACTCCTCAGTCCAATATTCTACCTACGCGTCCGAGCTAAGGTTGAGCCTCCTGCTAGGGGTCAGGTTTTGCATCCTAAGCAGCCTGGGGTATGGCCATGGGGATAGTAATCCACCAGAGAGCATGTGTGGAGGGTCAGGCTTCCCAACATGGGCGGCTCACGCCTCAGGGTTCAGATTTGCACATTTTCTTGGTAATCCCCTGTGCCTGGGCTGGCAAAGGAGAGAGTTAACATTGTCATCGGATCCTTAATTGTGCGTTTCATGAATTTTCATGTTTCCGCTTGCAAGCTTAATGTTGCTTTCTCCGTGAGTTCTTTATACTCAAGCATAAGAGACTCGTAATTACAGAGTGTTGTGGATTGCAGAGGGTGATTAAAATGGATTTCATGAAATCTGAGATTCAACCCCCAAAACCCCACCCCTCTCAGCGCGCACGCGCGCGCACACACACACACACACACACACACACACACACACACGTCCATTGGGCAGGGGAGTAAGTTGGAATCCCACTATGTTCAGAGAATATAGGAAGGGTATGAATTTTCTTTATGATTTTCCTCCCTGGATCTTGGATCTGCTCCAAGACAGCCCTCCCCCACCTCTCCTTCCTCCTCCCTTCCTTCTCTAACTCCTCCATTTCCTGAAAGGAGTCCAGCTCCATCCCTGACCCCCAGCCAGCTCTGACCCCCCACCCCCACCCCCGGGGCCCTCTGGCTGCCTCTCACTCCAAGAGACAAGGAGACAGAGTAGGCTTGTCTTTGCTTGAGTGCAGTTGAGCTTTCTCATCACCACGGTCATGGTCAGCCTCCATCCCTGTCACTTTGAATAAGGCCTGAAGATGCTGAAGCCAGTGAGGGGTAAGGATTCCCATCTTGTGTGTCTTTCTTCCTAGGACAATTTGCTTGGTGCCTGCTAGACATGAGGTGTAGTCCTCTCAGCCTTAATCTAAATCAGGAATGGGCTATTTGGCTCATGAGTTGGGAGAGTTAGCTGGAAGGCTCCCTTGAGGAGGCAGGCTTTATCTTGAATAAAGAGGAACTGAGTCTCCTGAGAAGGCGAGCCGAGAAGTAGGAAACCCAGCCTGGCAAAGCTGGAAGTGGCCCGCCTCTTCAGGTGTGTACTATAGTGTTGGAAGGGAGCAAAATACTTCTGTGTAAAAGGACAACTGTTGCCAGAGCAGGCTTGAATGAGAAAACACATAGCCCGCCCCAGACAAAAGTGAATGTGCACCAAATTAACCCTCTCAGCTTCTCTCATGGAGCAGTAAACCACCTGCCCCATGTTGTGTGGCAGCCCTGGAGCAGAGTGAAGCCAGGCCTTTCTGTGTCTCTGTCTGTGTCCTCCTCGTGGCACATGACCCATGTATGGGGGAAGTATCCCTAGCGGCACTTGGGCCGCACTGATGTGTGGGCTGATGGTACAATGTTACCAGCAGAGCCAGGATCCAGGGAAGCATCTGTGGGTCGCTACAAACTCTGCCCAGGTCAGGTTGTGGTCCATTCTCCAGAATCTTATTGAGGCTCCAGCACTCACTGGTGCATGAGTCAAGCTTCACGGTGAAATCTGAGAGAGGGAGAAGCCAGCTTGGCACGCAGACTAAGAAATAGATATTCCTCATAGCAGGTAAAAGCAGGGTAGGGCTTTTGGAACCACTGGAAGAGTGCTTGGGTCCCATGCTCTGTTCCAGTGGCATTCCTTCCAAAGCAGACACCTTCCCAGGTATTACCCAGATTGGGACCCTTTCTGAAGCTCACTGCTCTTTAACTGTGATCTTGGATCTTGCCTGAAGGGTACATCCTCACCAGCCTGGCTGCAGCTGTGAGATGGGCTCTAACAGCAGATGCTGAGAGCAGGTGAGACGTGATCCTCCATGGAGAATGCAGAAGAGAGGGGCTTCTCTAAAACTGGATGGGCCTCATGCTAGGGTGAAGAGGATGGAGACAGGCAAGGTATTCTGGTAGCAGAGATGGTGAAGGCTAGCTATATTTTAACAGAGGTAATTAGGGAGAGCATCTAGAAAATGAGACATTTAAAGTAGGCCTTCAAGACTAGGAATTCACCAGCAAGAAATATCATCTGGCCTCAGACAATGGAAGGCAGGTAGGAGAGAAAGCAGTAGCAATAATAGCTGTGCTAGTGTTAACAGAAGGCCATCCACGTATATACCCTGGGGTATCTCCATTTACAGATGAGATAGCTAAGCACCAGACTGGTTCAGAATTTTTCAGAGTCACACAGCTTGTATGACTAGGCTTCAAAACCAAACTGTTGCTCTCTGACCCATTCTTCTTCTAAACACTGAGCGAACCATGTCTGCCATGGCTTAGGCATTTCCCAAGCATGTATTTATTAAGCTGTCTCAGCACCTCAGCACATGTGGGAAAAGATGTTCTAACGGGCTGGGATGAGTATCAAACTTCTGCTTGCCTGCTACCATGAGCTCTCTACCCTCCCTCCCTCCCTCCCTCCCTCCCTCCCTCCCTCCCTCCCTCCTTCCCTCCTTCCCTCCTTCCCTCCCTTTGGGAGCCCCTGTGCTTGCAACAATCCAGTCAGTGGCTCCAAGCCTGCCAACATGGCTTTCTGGGGGCTTGTCCTTGGCCAAAGTTATTGGCAAACTCTATTGATACATTTAAACACAAGAAGTGAAACAAGTAGTAAGTGGTAATAGTATGCTTCCATAAAAATGTGCCTCCAGTTCGGAAACTCAGTCGCACCTGGCTTCCTTACACACTGTGGAAGTGTTAACATCCCTGTGTAGGCAGATAAGCTGTGCAGAGGAACATACAAATGTATGTAAAGTGACTCTCTGCATAAGATGGCCTCCTAACCTAGGAGACCAGATTACCCAGAGCCTGCTGAAACCCAGGGTGTGTTTGTGAGTCTGTGTTTAGGTGAGAAGAAGAGGAAGGTGGGAGAGAGAGGAGATGGGAGGGGAGGGGAGAGGAGAGGAGAGCCTGGTGGACATTACCACTGCACAGGAGGGACAGCAAAGGCTTGACTCTACTAGTTACTTAGTTACTCTTTTCTTTTCTTTTCTTTTCTTTTCTTTTCTTAGATTTATTTATTTATTTTATGTAATGAGTACACTGTAGTTATCTTCAGACACACCAGAAGAGGGCATCAGATCACATTGCAGATGGTTGTGAGCCACCATGTGGTTGCTGGAAATTGACTCAGGACCTCTGGAAGAGCAGTCAGTGCTCTTAACCACTGAGCCATCGCTCCAGCCCACTCTTTTTTTTCAATTACATGAGAAATACCCTATAAGTATATGTGGGAGGTGGGTCCCCACTGGAATGCATAGGCTGACTTATTATTAATGATGGCTATCTTACTAATGATGTTCTTTAAGTATTGATTAAGATACTATGTTGGTCAGCACTGTCCAGGAAAACAGAACCAACAGAAGATTCTCATGGGTACATACATATATCCTTATTTTATAATCTAATACATACATATGCATATAGGCTTATTGTGGGGAATCAGCCCACATGCCTGTGTGGCTATGGAATATGAAGTCCATGGGGCAGGCAGCAGGCTGGAGATTCAGGCAGGAGCTACTGCTGTGGTCTTAAGATTAAACTTTCTAAGGAATCACAGCATTTGCTCCCAGGGCCTAAAACTGATTAGAAGGCGTTACCCAGATTCTCAAGGTTCATCTCTCTTTCTTCTGATTACAGAGGTCAGCCATACCCATATAACTCCTTCATATACAAAGCTAACATCAACAGTGGCTTCTGATTTCTCCCATTGCCATCTCCCCTTAGTCAACGGAACTTTGTTGGGAGATATTTCAAGATCGTGTGTATGTTCTCTCCTTTGTCTAACCCCTCCCACCTGCATCAAGCATCCATTGCTGGTCCTTCCTGAAAGGAAGCAGTGTTGCCTGTAACCATTATGTAAAGAGCTTTCCCTTGAAGAAAAAGTTTGAGAACTGCCTACCCATGACAGCTCTGCCATTTAGTCAGCCCTGTGGCCTGGTCAGGTTCTCATTCAGGACCACTTGCTCACACAAGGCGGCTGGACTTGTGCAACTGGTACAGCATTCGTTAGATATAATAACATGTGTAAAAATGCTGTGTATAAGGAAGGTGGCTTAGAGAGCCTTATACAGACTCATGCAGCCTTCTGTCATGGCTAAGTACATCTTTAATTAGGAAAACATTTATCTTAGTCTTCCTCCCCATCACAGTGAAGATACAATGAGTTAATTTAAACAGAGACCTTAAGGCAGCAGCTGGCAAGGTTAGAGCAAGGGTTAGGGTCTTACTTGATTAAATAAAAGAGAACATTCTAGACATCTGTTCTTCAGTTAAAGAGTTGTTACTGTCCTTGAAGCCACCCAAAACTTTAGCATTAATTGTGTTATTTATTTATTTATTTATTTATTTATTAATATTTGCTGGCATTTATTGTCACTCTGCCTATACCCAAGCTTACTGTGCCACCTCTCTGAAGAGTCCCTAACCTGCTATGGTAGAAAGAACAGAAAGCTGGATGCCAAGGGTGTGTGAGCTACTGTCCCATCCCTTCCATGGCCCTGTGCTAATATTTTGAGCAAGTTACGCCTCCCTGAACTTCAGTTTTCCCTTCTGCAAAGTAGAAGGGTCGAACCAGCTAATACTTAACCTAATGCTGGCTGTAAATGTCCCAAGTAGCTTTAGTTCAGAGATAGTTGGGCCAACTAAACTGTCCAGCACCCAATGTCTGCCATGCATTCCTCATACGAAGCTCCATCGGGTCCCCAGCGCAGCCTTGCCCTGGATGTGTTAGTGGAGTTATCCCACCAATGCTCTGAGATGCTGGATGCCTGTTGGTTCTCCTACTGGTAAAGGGTACAGCCAGGACTCAAGCCTGGAGCTGCCCATCCCAAATATCCTTTGCTTTGAGCTGGCTTCCACTATGATCAGTATCTCAGAGATTGAATTTAGAAGGCACCAGGCTCAGCATACAGAAAGCCCCATCCCTCCCAGCCTGAACTCTCTGGGCCTCACAGGTAGAACCATCCTGCTTGAGCTCTTACTGATTCTGTGACTTGGGGAAAATCATTTAGCTTTCTTATGCCTCAGTTTCCTGGTCTCTGAAAGGCAGCTATTTCACACAGTTATGTTGTGATGAGACTTGAAGAGAGTCCTGCAAAATATTAGCACAGTCACTAGGATTTAGGTAAATTGAGCTAAATAGTTCCACTGGGTCAGCCTCCCAAGCCTGATGTGAAAACAGATGCAACAAGCCATGGAAAGTATATTATAGATTGCAGTGTGCTGTTTATATATGAAGGATCAGGATTCTAAGATCTGACCCTGGAGAAGCAGTTGAAGGCAAGGGTAACAGGAGCCGCAAGGGACGGTGACCCTGCCGATTCCACACATTTTTTTGTTGTTGTTCCTGAGTTCTCAAGTGCAGTTCCCCCCACCCCCACCCCCCGCCCCTCAGTCAAGCTAGATTTGTTAGGGGAAACAAGTAACATGAGTCTATAAACTTTCAACTCAACTCAATTACAAGGAAGTGGGTAACCGGAAGTGGGAATTCCAAATGAAACCAAACTATATGCGTTGGCTTTACACCAGCAATTAAGTATGTTGATGGGAAGAAAACAGTGATTTTACCCTTTTGAAGTAGAGTTGGGGTTACGGCTGTACACACCTGTGTTGTATTAAGTTGTGGGATCAGTAGGTATAATTACAGAATTTAATTATAAAGTGTGTCTTACTGACATGTGTATGCATGGGTGTACATATTGTAAACCCTTTCAAGACGGTTTATTTAAAACAAAATCATAGAAGGTCAGCTTCTCACTGAAAGGTTCATGGTGGGTCTTCCTGAGTGGGAGGAGCCCAGAAAGTCTTTATTCTCTTGTGTTATTTGAGTAGGAAAATACCCCACTGTGTGTCTCTCCCTCCTTCTCTTCCTCCCCCTTTCTTTCTCCTTTCCCTTCTACTTCCCTGTTAGATCTCCTCCACCCCCTCCTCCCAGTAGTACTATATATCAAACCCCAGCCTCCTGCACTGTACACAAATGCTCTATTCTTGAGCTTGGATGCTTACAAGACAACCATTTCTTTAGAGAAACTTACAGTCCTGTTAGAAATGACAGGCAATAAATAGTCAGAGGATTAGTTCCAATCTCTACTACCTGCTAGGAAAAAAATGGTGTAGTTAGTTTGAGAACAACCAGGGAAGGGCGGGGTGGTGATGAAACAGACTTCATCTTTGATGTTGGGGGAGCCGGGGGCACTCGGGCCTCATCTGTGATACCAGAAAGAGGCTCTCAGGTAGAATGTGGGATGCTCTGAGAGTCCTAGGAAGACGGAAAACCAATTCTCAGCCTGGGGTTTGGGGGCGGGCCTTCTACAGCCCTTATGGAGTTCGGCCTCTTGTGTCTCTTCGAAAGTATGTCCTACTAGGACTAGTGGTGATAGATGCCACCAGCCCACCCCCCCCCCCCGACCCAGCTGCCCTAGAAACCATAACAAAGTTACTGGCTTTGAAGCCTCTGGATGCTCAAGTCTTCCCTGTCTCAGGCAGCTCCCCTCTTGCCAGAGTTCTTGTCCTTCTGTGGAGTCCTAGGCTGCCATTTAGCCTTTCCCAGAGAAGCACCGCAGGGCCAGAGATAAGGCTTTGCATGCTCCAGGCCCTGGGTTCAAGCCCCAGTATCACAGAACATAAAGATAAAACAGCTCTCTCCCAGCCACATCCACTTACACTTTGTGACTTGCTTCTTGTCCTGTGTGGATCTAACCCATTCTATCTAGGGAGTGGAGAGAGGCCTCAAGAAAAGGCAAGGAGCACAGGGGCCCCAGGAAAATTTCCTTTCCCCAGTGGGGGAGTAGGGATATTTATGTGCTTCTTTGTCTAGATCTTATCTACTTTTATTTTATGCATGTATGTATATATGCCATGTGTACACAAGTGCCTGCAGAGACCAGAAGAGGGCATTGGAGCCCCTGGAAGTGAAGTTACAAGTAGTGGGGAGCCACTGTGTGGGTTCTGGGAACCAAACCTGGATCCTCTGCAAGAACTTCAAATGCTCTTAACTCCTGAGTCATCTTTCCATTGTCTGCTGGAAACGCTTGTACTAAATACTTCTATTCAGTCACCTACCTTGGGAGGCAGTGGGAGGTGTTTCCCACTAACTAACTATCATCATGTGGACTTCTAAACTGTAGAGGGTCGTTTCTTGTACAGATAGTTTACTGGGCATTTATTATGTGACAGTGTATCCTAGGCACAGGGAATGATGTGGACAAATTTCCTGAGCTAGGAGATACTGTTCAGGGCAGGTCTTGTCCCAGCCCTATATCTGCCTTTGATCCCATGTTTGCCATTATTATATACAATAAAGATTAAAGTGTGGATAATATTAGGTAATAAGTATGGAAGTGCTTGGGAAAGCATCCAGAAACCTGGCTGACTTTCCTTATAAGCCATTCTACAATCCCAGAAAAGGGCTGGAGCATTGGGTAAGCACACCTGTAGTTCTTTCGTCATACCACTAGATGTCAGTGGTGTTCAGGAGGGGAGGAGGACACGTGGTGATGACCTTTTAGCCAGGTTGTGGAGACTGCAAAATAAAGACTTTCTGTATACTAGATGCTGTCCTGAATGCAGTGAATTTCCCATATCATTTGATGCTTACAGAGGCCCCATGATTTGCATATTCCTATCCCTAGTTTACAGTTCTCAAAGAAAGAACTGCTGCTAATGTTAGTCAGTTTTCTATCTGAAGCCACCATACAAAGATTGCCTTAGAAGCAATGTTCAGCCAGACAGTCCTTGGCTGCTGCCGACCCACTGTGAACAGTGTCTCCCCATACACGGGCAGCAAATGACTGCACAGATGTATAAAGACAAAAGCTTCCATGGATGTCTGAGTAGAGTGCAGTGCAGGTGCTCATTAGACAGACAGAAAGGTACAGGCTGACAAAAGCCTGCAGAGGCAGCTGGGCTGTCTACATCTCCTGTTAGAGAGGTTAGAAATCATAAACACTCTTGGTGGGGCTGGGACTTGACATGAGGAATATAAAAAGGTCTCAGTGAGCTTGACTTTAAATGAGCATATAGATAGAGGTACTATATGCCATTCCAACAATGACCAGCATGGCAAGATGTTCCAAGGGCATAGTAGTGGCACTTATATCTTGGGGGTAACCAATACCCATCCAGTTGTACCTAAGGCCTACTCAGTTAGAGGACATTCATGACTGGTACTGTAAATCTAACCAACTCTGCATGGCTGGTAATGTCATAGACCCGAGAGGAAAACAGTACAGACAGTATAGCTTCTAAACTATATTCTAAATGCTTATACCCACAGATAAGTATAGCTCTCAGCCCTTGTCATAGAAGCTTCTTTTTGCCGAAAACATTACAGAAATTCCAAACTGGTCAAAAAGAAAAACTAACTGTGGGGTACCCAGCCCCACTTTATGCATTTACAGTACAACCCCAAACCTAATTCTCAAGAAACATCGCAAAAGTAGAGAAAGAAAAATCACTAAAAACTGAAAGGCCAGGACATCTGATAATGGCAGAGCAGCTGAGCCCATGAAATCCCAAAAATGTGGTTGCTTAAATAAGATCTGCACAACGACACCAGTTTACATGCCAGTGTGAATAGGGGAAATCTCACAAGGCCTGGAAGAAGAGCTATAGGTAACTAATAGCTACTGAGACGAGGAGAATTAGTATTTCCCATAGACTAGGCCAGCCCCCTGGTAGGCGATCCAAACCCAAGTGGTCAGCTTTAAACATGCACATAGCAGTGACTCTAAATGGGCTCAGAAGGATGTATGTATAATATAATAGACATTGGTTTACATTATATAATAATTTTTTAAAAAGGAGTTTGTGAATTTGAGATGGATCTGAGTACACAAGAAGAATTGGAGAAGTAGAGGCTCTCATCTATAAAATTCTCAAAAAATATATTAAATTATAAAAAGAGCTGGAGTCCAGATCTTCCCTAAGCAATGCCTGAAAGTTGCTGAAAGTTAAAGAAAAAGTAGGGGGAAATTCAAGGTCAAAGTTATACAAAGACAGACTGCGTGTAGTAGCTGATGGTAATTCCAGGCCTTTGGGAGCTGGGGAGGTGGCTCAGCTGTTAAGAGCACACACTGGTCTCCCAAAGCACCTGACTTTGATTCTCAACACCTATGTGGGGCAGCTCGCAATTGCCTATAACTGCAGCTCCAGGGGGCTCTGATACCCTCTCTGGCTCCTCAAATACCCTCTCCTGTATCTAGAAATATGCATGCATGGTGAGTGCACACATACACGCACACACACACAAAACTAAAATAAATGATGACGTCATCCTTCCCAAGAGAAGACATGACAAAGGCAAGAAAGACACTGCTACGTTTCTGTCCTCAACACCCATAGACCTTCAGTTCAGACCCTGGACTACGGCAAGGCAGGGAGAATGATGTGAAGAGTGGAACGCACACAGAAGTCCGTAGGGAGGCCTTGCAAAGGACAGAAGAAACAGACTAGGCATGATTCCCACGAAGGAAAATCCAGGAGCCCTCTCTTAAGTTGAGCCCCACCCAAGGGACAGCCCTGGCGATACCTGAAGCAAACCAATGGCTTTGGAAATGGCTGGGCAATGGGGTCACACAAACAGAGGGAGGGAAGGCTCAAGGGGACCTGATGGCAAGATGTCTCTGTGATGTCTGGGGTACCTACTAGCTTTGAGGAAGCAGGTTTGGGCATGGCAGAATAAATGGTTACATTTGTCCCTGTTGAACCATTTACAAGGTCATTTCTACATGTGACATCTTGTTTGAGGTCAGTTAGCAAGGAGCTGAAGGGGCTCTCTATGTTCTTACCTGAAGGATGAGTAAAGCCGACCTTCGTGCTCATTCATTACCATAGGTTTGGGTGCTGGGGTGAAAATTCTGGTTTTTCTAGTTGCTATGCTACATCGATTTCAGAGCGATGATGTCCCGGAATGGTGATAAAGTTGCTGTTGTTTATGACTCTGGGGCCAGGCATGTTGGTCTGGTTTGCACCTGGAAGCCCCTGAGCCTCGACAAGGCACATCACATGCCTACCGTAACAAGAGAATGTGTCTAGGAGAGAGGGGACCAAATGCAAACTAACATGTGCATCTGCTAGTCGAGTGCTCCTTCTGCTCCTCGTCTTTGTGGGATCGGGTGTGCCCCTGTTCCTGGAGGGTGGGAGCCTATTCTGGTGGCCTGCCGCCAGCTCTTCTTCACGATGAGTCTTCCTTAGGCAAATGCTTGGGAGGAGCCATCTCCAGTTAAGGGCCTGCTTTGGAAGGCAAGTTCTCTGACTCATGCTGAGTAAAGTCTGCACACAAGCAGGTGCCTGACTGGGAGCACATTTCTAGGGCTTAATGAGCATCTGGAAGGGAGGAGACAGGAGGGTCCTGGGGGCAGAGCTTGGCGATCTGCTAGGAGGAGGGGGGAAGCCGGAGAAATAAGCCTGCATTGGGAGTGATATGATCACATGGCATCCATGAAAGATGACTATCACTGGCCAGGAGATGGGATGGAGGCAACACAGGAGACCCAGGATGATGCTGTGGAAGGCAGCAGATAATGCTACTTGGGCAGGCCACTGCAAAACAGCAGACAGCCCTGAGGACAGAGGATCATGTGAGTTGAGAACGACGTGTGTACCTGCGATTGCTGAGTCCTCCCTTTCAGCCTTCACCAGTTGTGGGGAGGGCATTTCCCTTCTCAACAACTTCTTATGCTGCCTAAGTAGGAGAGCCTGGCCCATTGTCACAGTTTATAGTTATCTGTATGCTTTGGTGTTATTGTCTTGTGCTCTGTAGACTCCCAATTCCAAGTCAAGTGGTGTTCATTTTTTAAGGCTTCTTGCCTAGTTTCACGTTGGAGTTCTAAAAAGTATGTGTGACTATGACCACCGTGGGAAGTTAGTGGCTAGCCACTGATGTCCAGGTAACTCTAATGGTCACTGTTTGGTACTGTATTGACAGTTTATTGTTTGATCTCCCCTGACTTCTAGTGTAAGATGCTGCTTGTAAATGGTTTTTAGGATTCCTTTGTTCTATTTTGAAGGGTTGAGGGACCTGGTTTTCTTCATTGTTGTTTGTTTGTTTGTTTGTGAGATTAAAAAAAATGAGGAAAATTTTTATTTTCCAAATATATGTTCTGGAAGAAGGAATCTGGGCTTTAATTATCTGTTCAGACCACAGAGAGGAAGCACAGCTGGCTAGGAATGCTTTGGAAAGCCAGAGAGGAAGCCACGGTATAAAGTGCAAGGAATTTTGGGTTGTCTGGGCTTTGAGAAGCAGAGACTTTAAGAACTGATAGAGTCCCTCTGTGGCCTTACAACAGAGGAGGGAGCAGCTCTGCCTGGTAAGCTCTTTGGCCCAGAAGAAAGAAAATGGGCCCCTGGGCACCATGTCTTCACCCTGTCCTCCGTGCCAGCAGTGCAGAACTAGTATCTGCCTCTGGCAAGTCAGCTTGCCTCTGTTTCCCTATCTGTAAACTGGATGGAGATAACAGAGTCCTCTCTTGGGGGTTGCTGGGAGGACTTGGTGTGATGATAAAGATGAAAGCTACTTCTTTAGTTAACATGAATTTAATGAATAGTATAGTAATTGCTATTATGTAATACATTATTGAAATTTTTTAAAAAAATAATAATTAGAACTTTACTATTAAGAACTTGCAAATAAAATTCACTCAGTAAGCTTAGCCAGTCCCAAAGTCTATACACTGAAATCTTACTAATCATATCCAGGGCCAAATTAAGAGTGTGTGTGTGTGTGTGTGTGTGTGTGTGTGTGTGTACTCGCACAAGAACTGGTCTTCCAAGAAAAGGGATTTAAAAGTGTGAGAAAAGAGCAGATTGTTCCCTTAGAGACCAGAATATCCTGGGAAAATGTCTATAAGTTGCTGAAACTATTTTAGAGTTGCCAGAATATTCCAAGGAACAGAAGAAAAGCCAGCCAGTGGCCCAGCTGTGGACTTTACTAGGTTGCAGGTCCATATGTTTGGCTAGGTCTGGTCTTCTGGCATCCCAGCCTCTCTGAGTCGGGGACAGATCCCAAGAATTGGCTTCCCAGACAGCTGCTTGCTATCTGCAAGAGCTGACTATGGGTAAGGCTGAGGGAACGGGGAACTGATGCTTGCCAGGTTTATGTGGACATAAAGAAGACCATTGGTCACTTACAGAGTGACTGTTTGTGCTGACAAACTCCTTCTGGGCTTCTCTGTAACAGTGGACCTGAGACCTCTGTAACAGTGGAACTGAAACTATCACCCCAAAATTTTGTCCTCGCAGCAACCTCCCTCATCTCTCTGCAGGGCCAACAGAGTGTTCTTCACCCTGTCTGTTTCCTTACTGGTTCCAATGGAAGCACGGCCATCGTGATCTTGAACATTTATCAGTTGCTTACCTTCGACCAGTGTGGTGCCAGATGCTTCAGGGGAATAGTCAGTTACCTGGGTTAGGTAGCTAGGCAGAACCGGAAACAGAGCTGGAGAGGTTCTTTATAGAGAGTCACACAGCTGGCAAGTAGCAATGGTGACGTCTACATCCAGGTTCAGGCTTTAGTGTCCACCCTTGCAACCTTACTGAATGTTTCTTATTTCCTGGATGTGAGACCCCCCCCCCGGACAGAACAACAGAGAGGTGACAATCACATGGCCCAGCCATGGGTTAACCCAGGCTAGCCCATTCTTTGAGGCCACCGTGCTGCAGGGAAAGCATAACAGAGTTAGGAGACAATGTAGCTGGGTTGAGCTCTAGGGCTGCTCTGCATTAGCTGTGAGTCATAGATCCCTCTGATCTCCTTCAAATTGGATGACAATATTTACTTTTCCAGGCTACCAAAAGAAACGACGATAACAGGCTGGCCTGGTACGTGCTGGGCAGGTGTCTGGAAATGGCAAGTGGTACCACAGTTGCAGGAAACAGAGAGTTAGGGCTTTGTTAAACCCGGGAAGTCTGATCCCTCACTGCAGGAAGAAACAGGCTGCTAGAGGCAAGCACGTTCCCAACTCTCTTGCAGGCTGCAGGCTGCAGGCTGCAGGCCTGGTGTTGGCCCTGGCAACAGAATCCATTTTATTTTCTAAGTATTTCAGGACCAGATGAGTCAGTGTGCTTTCACCTTCAGTATAGCATATGGGAGAATGCAAAGGAGCCTGCTGGCTATTCTCCATGAGGGTTGTTTGTCTTCCTTGATCAAGAGAGAATGGCCAAATGTGGGCAGCTGTGTGAGGAGCTGAAGACAAGAAGCAGAGGTGTGTGAGCATCCTGGTTGCCTGCTGCTTACCTTGGGATACCACTTGCCCTCTGGAGCCATTGTTCCCACTTTTGAAACGAGGGTCCAAGCTTCTTGGAAGGGTTATTATAGTGGTTGAAGGTTAGCTGTAGGTAGTCCCACAAACCATTAGGACCCTACATCCAAGGTTGTCAGGCCATGCCTCCTCTGCCCCTCCCACACCCGACTTGTCTAGCCAGGTAAAAATGGGTGTGGCCAGATATAGCCCTCCTGCCAGACATAGCTGATGCCAAATCCTCTGGAGAGCAGATGGAATAGATCTGGCCTACTCTCCTGGGTCCAGCCTCAGATCTTTTGACCCCTCTCTGGGTCAGTGCACAACTTGGGGCTGGGGCAGGCACAGATCTGGGACAGCCTGGAGCCATAAGCAGCCTCGTAAATCAGGCCCAGCCTTGGAGACTTCTGCAAGCTCTCTGTGGAGCCTAGGAGCCCCAGCTTCTTAAAGCTGTATCCTCTCACTCCCACTCCAGTCTGGAGTCTAAGGGGTGAACAGAACCTGATTTATAGAGACCTCAGCCCAGCCTGTGAGGGAGGCCCCAGAAAGAATGGGCTTCCCCTATGACCTGCCTCCCAAGTCACAGATAGAGACAGAGGTGCTCTGTAGGGAGAACCACCTCCCTCTGGGCCAAGGTTGAAAACTGAAAACTGTCCCCAACTATCCCCTTCTGGGACTTGGCCTTCTTCACTGGAAAGATCCAATTTGTCCTTTCATAAATGAATGAAAGGGGGAAACACTTCCAAAACGGCCCCTTGCCACAGAGCTGCTGCAGAAGGATCGATCGGGTCTGAGTTTGAGCTCAAACTCCACCATCCCCAGCTTAGACAAGTCTTCTCCCATCCACTCCTGTATCTCAGTCTTCTCCCATCCACTCCTGTATCTCACTGTCTAGTCTCCCACATGGCATAGAGCTGGTGTGAGAGACAACCGGTTAGCAGATGCCAGGCACACTGTACATTGACAAGCAGTTGTGTATACTTGAAAAAGCTTCTCTCCCCGACCCCTGTCTGCTTCTTCAAGTCAAACAGGAGACACCAGGTTTGGACCCTTGTACAGGCCTGTCAGGTGGGGACTCATGAATTACTCTCCGACCACCCCGAACTTCTAGAACACCACTGTCTACACTTAGCCAGTCTCTACATGTGGCTGCTGTGTTCATGAAATGTGACGATACAATTAAAAACCTTAATTGTTATTTTAACAGCAATTAAAATTGAAATCTATTACATGCTGTGGGTGACTACTGTGGTAGACAACCCAGGCCTTAACCACACAGTCTTGAAGACCTGGTTCGGCATTGGTTCTTGGATAAGCTTAATTACCCATCCACGCCTCCAATGTCCTCATCTATAAGGCAAAGAGTGTGTGGAGTCAGCACGGAAATGCCTCACTCCAGTCACAACTGTAGGTTTTCAAGGATTTGTCATGATTTTTGACTCTTGCTGAGTTAAGAGCAAGGGCAGGCTTTAGAGAAGGCAGGAGCCCAGTTTGGGACAACCATCTGATTAGAGATCAGCTCCTATGTGGAAGAGTCATGGGGGTGCAGTTCTAATCCTGCCCCCAGTGTTCAAAGGTACCCTAGTGTGGCTTGAACCCCTCGTGCACTGTGTCTACCACTTCTTATACCATAAGGACTTTCCCTACAGCCACAGTGCTTTCGGGATGACCTTAGCGCCATGTTTTCTGCCATGTCACCTTGCACTCAGTTTACCATGAGATAACATCTGGTTGGAGGCTGAAGCTGTCACCTAGGATAGATGGTGCCTTGGGTGTTGGGGGGGGCACAGAGATGGAGAAAGCAGAAAGGGCAAGTGGAGCTATATCACCATCCTTAAGTCTGCTTTGATGGGCCATCATGGCCACCTGAGCTCACATTTAGGATAAGAAGGAAATATGTGGTATCAGCCATCACCCTTCCAAGTTCCTTCTACCAGTAAGCTTCCGTTCCCAACTGATTGGCCAGAATAAAGTCATGTGGTTACCAATAACCGCAAGGGAGTCTGGGAAAGTGAATAGCTGGCAATCATGAACTAGGCAGGCTTGTTTTATTTGTTGGACAAAATTTGTTTCAGTCTGGGGAAAAGTAGGAAGAGAATGAGTCTTGGATTTGCCAGCAATCACGTCTGCCTTTATAGCCTCTGGTATGATTATTATAATGTTTTCTAAATTACCACATACGTTTCAGATTTGTGATCCTGTTTGAGTTTCTCAAGCTTGTGGACAACAGAGATTGTAGTCCTCATATTGGAGATAGGGAGAATGAGACCGTGTGAGGTAGAGTAACTTACTCTGGAAACAGTGGCTCCTGCAGGAACTACCCAGTTTTCCACATTCTTAACTATCCCCTGAGCTGGAGGAGAAACCTCAGAGAAGGAAGCAAGCAGATGGTATTTATAGTTATAGCCCAAAATGGCAGCCTTGATGGCCTGGTACAAAGTAGCTATTCAGCTAACCTTTGCTGGTTATAATTAATGTGTTACTTTACTTCTTTATTGACATGGTGGACAAGGTAGGTCAATTCATATAAAGCAGGCTTCTGAGAACACAGCTCAGAAACCAGGGGGTGTTCCTCAGGGAACAATCGGGAGGAGGGAAGACAGCATTGGTTTCCTTGCCTCTAGTAAGTAGCTTCAAAAAGAGTCAGGTTAGCAAGCATCCTATTTGCAGATCTCTACTGAGAAAACGTATTTGTACTCACAGCTCTGTCAGTCTATCTTTATGGAACTAACTGGGGTTTTCCAAGGCAACCTCTAAACCCCATCTGCACCCCAGGACCCCAAAGCACAGGGACTGAGGTAGGACCTGGAAGGGTGCAAAGGAAAGGGAAAAAAAAGGTACACCCCACCGTCTCTTGGATTCACCTTTATTTGTAGTAAGGCAGACCTTTGCTGACCATAAGCAGCTGACCAACTGCTGAACCCTGAGCTCAGGGAGAGGAGGTCGGGCCTCAGTGGTCTTATGGAAGGGAAGGGGTGAGTTGAGGGGAAGTCCAGGCACAGGGCAGCTGGCCTTGCAGGGTTTTAGCTACCAGTGTGCAGGGAAGATATTCTAGGCAGAGGGCAGTGTGTGGACAAGGTAAAGGAGCAAGTAGGTGGTCAGGATTGAGCATCAAGAGTGGAGTGTTTGAAATCAGGGTGGCGAGGACATGAGCAGGTAGCAGCAGGTCTTTGGATTGAAGGGTTGATCTGGTTTCCTATACATTCAATGCCCACCAGTCGTCAATGTCATGCAGGAGCCCTGAAAGTCTAGTTTCAGATAAGGTAGAGCCTGAGACTCTGCATTTCATACAGGCTCCCAGATGCTGCTGTGACAAGCACTGCTTACCGGTCAGTGGAATGGCAAGGCTCTCAGTGGTCAAGCCAGGCCAGCTCTTCTCCTATTTAGCTGGATGAAGTTACCACAGGGCCATGTCTCAGTCCTTTTTTAGAAAAAGTACTCAGAAAGCTGTGAAGAAGTTTCCAGGGCATAGAAGAAAGCAGGCAAAATGGGAGGTTTATTTTTTCTGTATTCCTAAAACCTAGAGTGCTAGCTAGCTCATAAAAGATAGGCAGTATGCATAGAAAGAATCGGATGTTCAGGTTAGCCCAGCTGGGAAGCCAGTGCTCTGTACATCTCTTGCTGCGGTCAGGCCAAATCACTATGTAAAGGGAGTTGATTCCTAATTTGTTTTTAACCATTCATCAACTGATCATACATGTGAAATGCCAAAAGAACACATATGTGAAGCACATAAGTAATTGAGTGCCCGCCCAGATTAGCCCAAGGATGGGGACCCTGAAGCCAATAGACTAGTTCTCTTCTCTCCCCAACACCAGTGACTGCCAAATGCCCACTGCCCCCACCCAGCTCTCACAGTTTTGGTTTTCCTAAAGAAGCCAGGCCAGATCTTCTCCCATTTCGCTGGATGAAGCATCCTGCTGCTAGATCTCAGGTAGTGACTGATGTATCTGGATTGGTTCCCCCAACTAAATAGTATTATCCTACAGGATAAAACCACAAAAGCCACATTGGTATATCTCATGCCATACACAAAACTAGTTCAAATGAGGTCCTTGGGAAAGGGTGATGGGAGGTTAATGGTAGCTACAGCAAGTCCGAAAGACAAGGCTTGAATTCACAGAATGCCTCTCCTCCCAAGCAGCAAGGGAGGTGTGGGTAGCCAAGGCATACGGGAGATAAGATTCATATGTAATACATATATATTCAGTATAACATTTGAGGGCTCAAATCTCAGCTATGCTGCTTTAGTTAAGTACTCAGCATCTCTGGTCTTGGCTTCTCAATCATTAAAGGAGTAGGACTGGTCCTGCCTTTGGAGATGTGCACTGCGAGAACTAGATGAGCGACTAGATGCAAGCAGAGCTTTTTAAGCTCTGCAGCTCTCCCCAGACACTGCCTCTGCCAGCTCTCAGTCTGCTTTGCTTCTGCACAAGTGTCTGCATACTGTTGCATCTAAGCAAGAAGCATCAGTCACGCTGACAAATCTCTGTGCCCCCAGGTAGTGTTTCTAACCAGTTAGAGGTTTGGCATTTATTCTCAACTGCTTGTTGGTATATTTTTCAAATAGCCAAGTATTTAAATACCATCAGCCTGATTGCTTCTGCAGATTTGTAGCCCTTGTCCTGCATCAGGGAAATCCTCTCACAGGCTGTTGTAACAGAGGCAGCTACCACCTAGTGGAAAGGGCACTAGGATGCAGAGAAAAAGATCAAATTCCACCTCTATTTCCTGCCAGCAAAGTGACCTGGGACTAGACATGTCACCTGGTGGAGGCTTCATTTCTTCAATGGGAATAACACGAATTTGTGTTGTTCAGTTTCAAGGCCATGTATACCTGCTGGTGTGACACACTCTAAACCTCTGTGACTGTAAACCAAGTTGTAGCCAACCAATCTCCAAGTTGTAGCCCAAAACATTGAAGTTCATTGTGTAAACCTTTGAATGCCATTTTCCTTAAACAGTGAAGTGATACCATGAGAAGATGGTTCGGTCCATAAGGTTCTTGCCTTGCAAGCATGGGGACTTGGATTGGGTTCCCAGAACTCATGTAAAATACTTATGTTTGCAATCCCAGCACCAGGGAGGCAGAAGCAGGAGGATCTCCTGCATGCTGGCTAGACAAGCCTAGCTTAATGGCTGAGCTCCAGGCCAGGGAGAGACCCTGTCTCAAATGTAAGTGGATGCTGCCTAAAGATTGACGCCCCAAACTGTCTTTCATCCTTCACATGTGTGCACCCACATGCACATGCATCTTCACACACATGAACACAGCATACATGCATATGCAGACCTGGAGTGCTCTAGGACAAACCCTTGCTCACCTGATATGGAGTTTATGGTAAGACAGAGAAGCACCACAAGGTGGTCAGTAAGTGAAAGCCTTCCTTGGGCTATGATTTACATAGCCTTGTCATTTGATGATCACAAAGCTAGGTCTGAAGTCAGCTCTCCTGAGCTAAATGCCATACTTTTCCCTCACCCTCCGACCTGCTGAGAGGAACCTGTGACACATGCTATTCAGGGTAGTATAAAGTCAGATGGCATAGTGTAACTGTCACAGTACTGGGTCCAGGTAAGGCCTCTCAGCATGGCATACTCTCAGGGTGGCCTGGGCCATCTGTCAATGTATAGCCAATCTTGGCATAGGTTTTGACTGTTAAGTTTGCACATTATCTAGAAGAACCATAGGCCAGGCTGTTCTCCGTTCCTCCCTCAAGGCTCTGACTTAAGCACCCATGCTTGAATTCGTGGGAATAGGAAGAGGACGGACCTAGTAGCACCCTGCCCCCACATTAAGCCATAGCAGGGGCACATCTCAAAAAGGTCTAGGCAAAGTGGGCCAGTGTCCAGCCACCTGCCTATACGTGGGGCCTTGGCCTGCTGTGTGGAGTGGGGTGGGGGGACACTAATCCTATTTTTTTTTGAAGCTGTCTTGGAGTGGGCACAGAGCCTAAGCCAATTAAAACCTCCTCTTTGAAGGTGGTTTAGGTTTCCCAGAGAAGGCGGGTTGCAAGGTGACCTGGGATAATTGCTCTCAGGGTTTGATCTCCTCCCTGCCGGCCTGAGCTGGAGGAACACAGGGGCCCACCGCCCCACTGTGCTCTGTAGGGCCCGGTCAGACAATGGTATAGGTCATGAGGAGAAGTAGGACACTAGGAATATTAACAACCCTTGACAAAGGAGGAAGGCAGAACCTAGGATGATTTACCATGGTCCATGCCTAGCAAGTTCTAGGGTGAGACCGATACTGCCTGTTCAAATTCATTGTCCAGATCCTGGTCACACTGTATGTCATCACTAACCAGGGAATTTTGTAGGTTAGCAATAGATATTTATTCTGTGACTAAGTGAATGAGTCCTGTTAAACAGAGTTATTTTGTGTCTTACCACAATGCTGAATGGGCTGGAGAAAGCCAGACCTGAATACAAGCTACAGTGAGAGCTTTGCAATGAAGATGAGAAGCAGCCAAATCCAGGGCTGAAGAGACTGCTCAGCCTGTAAAGTGTTTGCTTTCTCATCATGGACCTGAGTTTGATCCCTAGGACCTACATTAAAAACACTAGCATTTACTGCTGATCCCAGTGCTGGGGAAGCAGAGAGGAAGTCCTTAGGGCTCACCAGTTAGCCAAGTTTGCAAGTTTCAGGCAAGTAAGAGACCCTGTTTCAAACACTGAGGTGGACAGTTCCTGAAGAATGACATCACATACACACATATGCATACTCTCTACACACACACACAAGCACAAACACATACACACACACACACACACACACACACACACACACACACAGGGAGAGAGAGAGAGAGAGAGAGAGAGAGAGAGAGAGAGAGAGAGAGAGAGAGAGAGAGAGAACCTGTCAAGTGTCAGCTGCAGCCTGCTCTATGTGCTTTTCAATATTAAATCACTAGCCCCTCCCCTGCATCCCTACCATGGAAGAAAAAATAGCATTTCCACTTTGAAGAGAAGGCAAAAAAGTGGGGAGGTTAAAGGAGTGTCATGGAATATCATGTGATACAGTAGAGCACAGATCAGAACCCTGAGCACAGAAGGATCTCTCTCCCCCCTCCTTCCCTCCTCCTCCTCCTCCTCCTCCTCCTTCTCTCTCTCTCTTTCTCTCTCTCTCTCTCTCTCTCTCTCTCTCTCTCTCTCTCTCAGGACTGCCCTTCTGTAAGGTAGACACAGTAGTGAGTGGATGGGTGGTCTGTTAAGAACACTACCCGACAAATGGGGGCTTCTGCTCCCTTAACAAAGTCGGGCCTGGCCCCTGTAATGTAGCCTGCTAAGGCTGAGTGGCCCACTTCTCTCCCTCTCCTGCAGAGTGGCCTCCAAGGCTGGCACCATTAATTGAGGTTAACAACCCGAAAGGGCAGAATTGATGGAGTGACAGGCAGCATTTCTTAATGAAAACAAATTTAGGTCTATGATCAAGAGAACAAAGTCCCCAGGAAGCCAGGCTGCCATGACCCAAGTGTAACATTAGACAGTGCAGGGGCAAGGACCAGGGCTTCCCCACAGACTCCGGACCCTCCTGAAAAGCAGAGAGACGCTGTAGCCACCCAAGAGGCAGTTCACAGGAGCCCACAGAGGCAGCGGAGGAATCTAGCTTGCTCTTGGTGTCCGAGGCTGCTGCAAAGGTAAACGCCATTTCAGGTATAGTTGGGCTTCTTGTGGAAGATTGCTTAGGGGCGCTTGAAGATGATCGATTTTCTATAGTAAGCAGAAGGGAGGATAGGATAAAAGGAAGCAGGCATCTGAAACTGGTCCCACATACAGCCTGACCTGGGGCTGAGGAGAGATGGGGCTGTCCTGTGCTCTCTCCAGTCTGCAGGATGGGAGCCATGTTCCTGGGTCTGCATGGGGCTGGATGATACAAGTTCATGCAGGACCTCAACTAGCAAGTATCTCTGATCCCAAGCAGTGGGGTTCATGCTGGTATGCTTTAGCCCCAGCTGGGAGCTTATTTTGATCAGAATCCTCTTAGCATGGCGATCAGCATTCCTTAAACATATGGAATTCATCCAGCAACATTCCCTCCTAACTGTGGGGTAGTTACTCATTTCCTCAACTGTCTTGCCCTCAGGATGCATGGAAAATTTAAGGGCAGACCTTTGCACTCTGGGGCAGAAGAACAGAGCTTCATTGGAGTCCAGGCGCTGTTAGCTGTATAGCTTGGCAACAAAGTCCTTCTCCTATCTTGGTGCAGGTCTTCTATCTGAGACAGCTCAGCTACTCAGAGATGTTGCCTGTTTATCCAGTAAATCAATCAGTATCTATTAAGTGCTCAATGTTTGAGGAGTTTGGGAGCACACAGTTTAGAACATATGGTGAAGCAGTTACCTAAATATAAACATAATATTGGTATAAACGGTAAGTTAATTAAAAAAATTTAAAAGGTCCAAGGTGATTGGTGATCAATTAAATTGCACAAACATGAGGAAGAAATGTACAAGTTTTACAATGCTGCTTTTAACTTGAATCACCTGAGTCTCTTCATCTATAATGGGAATTATAGTAATATTTATAGAAATTTGTTTGTACAGTGTACTATGGCACCCCAAAATCTAGTGGCGTATACTGGTCATTCATTGGTTCTTATTTCTGAAGCTCAGTAATCCAGGCTTGGTATAACTGGGTAGGTCAGCTCATTCATGGGCTCCCACCGTGTGGCTACAATCCAGTAAGAGCTTGTTGCTCCAGCCAAGATGCTAAGCATTTTGTATGATGCTAATTGTCCAAAAGAAGCAAGAGAAGGCAAGTTCTAATAGTCAAGGGTCTTCCCTGCCTCTGCTTTGAATTTGCTATTTTTCTTTTGGTCCACAAGAAGCAAGGCACATGGCCAGCCCTAGAGGCAGGGTGTAGGTACACAGGGTTTGAATACGTGGAGGTGTGCTTCCTTAGAAGTTGTTATAGCTGTCTACCAACATGACTTGGAGATTTAGAAAGAAATATGTGATACTGAGCCTGTGGTGTTTGTATTGATGCTGACACCCAGGGTTGGATAAATATGAAGTTGAGCTGCTTGCTTCCTTCTTAGGGAAAAAGACATTGCATAGAGAATAAATGGCAGGTAAAGTCTGTCATCATGGCTAGAAATCATACTACCAGGATTGTCTGTGGTAATGAGACTGCATCAGACTCTGCCATCATCAATCCTGCCATTAAGAAGGTGACATGGAGTCTGTAGTAATTTCTCCCTGAATGTACCTGGTGTCATCTGATCTCCAAAGAGTAGTATTAACCATGAAAAATCTTTTCTTCAGAGGAAGATGGACAGAAAGGAGGCAATGTAGGTGATAGCTGAATCAGGCAAAGGCACAGAAATATTTGCTGGATAAAGATGTTAGATATATACCTGTTGCCATCTGAGCCCTTGGTCTAGGGCAGGCTCAAAGAGAAGTGCTTCCATGGATTACATCATTTAAACCTGAGGACAGCCCTGCATAATGACTGACACTACCTTCATTTTACAGATGGGGAAACTGAGGCGCAGGCTCAGATACTTTTATTTGTCCAAAAGAGCATAGAAGAACATAAATAGATCCAATGTTCAAACCCATGTGTATTTTACTCAAAATTCATCAATTCGAAACACTCGTTTAAAATATTTTATTGAGATAATTGTAGTTCACATACAGAAATAATGCAGAAATACTCTGCATCCTTTCAATGATTTCCCGTAGTCATAGCACTTTGAGAAGCAGTAACAAGACAGCACACATCACCACTGGGATCTTGGCATTGGAACTTCATCTTACTCCATTCATCCTACTTGGGTTTCTTATTTTACTTGAGAGCCCTTGGTTAGCTCTACGAAACCTGACAGCATGTTCAGCCAAGTCTATGCAGGAAAGGTAGTGTGACATCCCTCATCTCAGGGCTTCCCTCACGGTGTCCTTTACAGCCATACTGGACCCCATTCCTCTCTGTTCCATTCTTCTGAAGAGTCGGGATTCCCAAAATGTTTCAGAAGTGGAAGTTTTCAACCTTCTTGGCTGTTTTTTCTCTTTTCACTCAGTATCAGTCCCTGGAGGTCCTTTGATGTCATTACTTACTTCCTTTTTATCATCAAGTAATATGCCATGGGCTTCTACCTTGATATAACCAATCCCCTGTCAAAGGCCATCGGGCCTGTTTCCAGCTGTTGGCTATTAAGAGTAACTCTTCAGTGCATGTCATTGTGCAGGCTTTTGTGGGCACATAAGTTTTCATTTTTGAGGGCTAAACACCCGAGAGTGCAATTGCTAGCATGTACAGTAATTGCATGCTCCGTTTTCTAAGCAATGTGCCAAATTATTTTCCAGAGGGACTGAGCCATTTCTCATTCCTCCCAGCAACGCACGGGTGATCCAGTTTCTCTGCATCCTTGTCAGCATTGAGAGTTGTTGCTATTTTTCATTTCATCCCTGCTGGTGCATAGAAGGTGATAGTTCATTGTGATTTTAATTCCCATCTCCTGTGCGGCTAACAATGTTGAACATCTTTCCCTGGGCTCCTTTGCCATCTGTACAGCCTCATTGGTAAAATATTTACTCAGATCTTTGGAGTGTGTGTTTAGCTCACTATTGAGTTTTGGGTTGCTGATGGGGGTCTAGATACTAGGCTTTGTTGGTGGTTTGCACCATTTTTCTCCCACTTTGTAGCTTATCTCCTCATCCTGTAGACAGACTTTCACAAAAACAGAAGAACTTCAGAGAAGTACAATTTATCAATTGTTTTTCTGTTTGAATGGTGCTTTTGCTAAAAGCCTGGATTTTCATTCACTATGATCTACTGCTTTCTAGAGCCTGGGGAAGAGAAGTCCTACCCTGGGAAGAGGATTTTCTTGTTTGTGGGCTTTCTAAAGCAGAGCTAAGGCAGGCAGGAAATCTCTTTTAAAGAAAACAAATGCTAGCTCACAAGCAGAATGAGCCAGGCAAGGCCAAGTTTGGAGGATGCAATGTGACAGGAGTAAGCACCCAGTCATCAGGGGTCCATCAAGGGCTGGCAGGGTCTGTGGGGACACACAGAAGCCATCCAAGCTTCAGAAGAGTTTACATTCCTTTCTAAGTCTGAGGATCTCCGATTGGTTTTTAGCTTTTGATTTTTTGGAGTTTTGGGGGGTTTTTTGTTTTTGTTTTTTGTCATCCTTGCTATAACTGGAATTTTTAACAGACAATAGCTTCCATAGAATAACGCTGTTGAGAAATTAAGAAATGCTTTCCATGGCTCAGCCAGGCCCAGCAGAGGCCACCGTTACTCCATTGGGGCAGAAGGCACAGAGTAGTCACTGAGGACTGTTCGCAGGGACCACGACCTCTTCCTGGCTCCCTATCCCCCATCCCAGGAGCTAGTACCATGTCTGCCTCCTCCACCTCCACCCAGGCAGTCCTTTCTCCATGCTGACTGCCCTGGAGAATTCCTTTCTTTAAGGCACTTAGGAGACTTAATTACTGATGGTGAGTCTTTTGAGGCTTTGGATGAAAGGATGGAGGCAGCGCAGGGCTTGATTAGGCGTGTACGTCTCTGGGCACAATTAGCTTCGTGAGAGACTGGTCCTGCCTTTATCTGTCTCCAGTTCTGTGAGACTTACAACAACTAATTATTGAAATGAAAATCGCCTGGCCACCCAGTTGCTGGCAAGAGGGCCCTAATATCTGCCCTAATGACTGGAAATGGAGGCAGCTTCAGGCACTTAGGGTTTTCCCATCATTAAAGAACTTTTCTCCACCACTTCCAGACTTGAGTGCCTGGATATGCAAGTGAAATTCTGCCAAAGTCACTTCTCTCTGTCTTGTGTTCTTTCTATGTGACATGCCTTTCTGGGATACCTTCATTAACTGACCTCCTGTGTTAAGAGTACCTAAGGGGTTTTTAATCCATGTACCATACAGGAATTCTGGTGCTTGACAGCCCCCTCAACACTGTCTGTGTGTGATCTTCTCTCTCTCTCTCTCTCTCTCTCTCTCTCTCTCTCTCTCTCTCTGTGTGTGTGTGTGTGTGTGTGTGTCTGAATGTGTCTCTGTGTGTGAGGACCCAAGAAGAAGCAGACAGCCCCTGTCCCTTCACTTCTGGAATATAACTAAGCCTCAATCTCCCTCACTATAACACAAAGTCCCCCTTGGTTCTTGGGATCACAGGCTGTTGCTACCTATATACAAATCTCAGGGCTCATGTAGGCTCTAAAGAGAAAGTGGGGTTGGAGGGTACATTAGGAAATGGTAGTTAGGTGGGTGCGAGGGCTCCAGCCACCTGAGCAGGACACAAGGAGGGTATGTCTTGAGTGCTATTGAGTGGTATGTCACCAGGGATATTTAGGTTGCTTTGCTATTTCGGCTGTCACCAAGCAAAGATATAATCTGAGGGATCTGCAGCTTGGGGTGGAGTTCGCACATCAGAGGAGTTTCTGGAACGCTGTGTACTTTTCTCCACTTTGTTCAATGTAGCAGACCCTTCCTTTGCTTCTACACTGCCCCTGGCATCAAGATGAGGTAACTGCCAAGAGAACAGATTCAGGTTTGGGAGCTCTTTCTCAGGGATGGAGAAATTGAGGCAGAGACATTAGGGGGCTTGCTCAAGGATGTGTCACCTGCTCTAATGGCCTATGAGAGTCCAGATGAGGGTTAGAAGGCTGTCTGTAGGCCCTGCAACTATGGTGATAGTGGGACCCAGCCATTTAAAGGTCTGACTCTTGGGGACGGAGAGGATGTAAGCAGAGGGGTAACAATAGAAGTTCCTGCTCCTGCTGCACCCTGATCCTTGGTCAGTCCCTAAAGCCCTGAGCCCATCACCTTGAAGCCATTGGGCAGCATTTTGGGCCTTGAGCCAGTTCCACCCTCAAGACTCAACAGATAAGGGTGAATAAATCATACTAGAACCTTCTCTTTCTAATCAAGTGCTGCAGAGGCTCAAAGACTCTAGGTACATACACACACCCCACTTTCCCAAAGACAGTTTGAGGGTGTGACAGAGAAGACAGAAGGAAGAGAGGTGCCAGTTCCTTTCGCAGGTGAAGAATTCCCCCCAAACTCTCTTCAGACTGAAGAATTCTCCATGCTAACCTGGCGAGTCAATGAGTATGGTAGCTCATGCCTCCAATCCCAGCATACAGAAGCCTAAGTCAGGGAACTGCAAGCTCAAGTGTGGCTTGGGCTATGTAGCTTGACTCTCTTCATGGTATTTAAAAAAAAAAGCAAATTATATTTTCCATGAAAGTCTTGCTATTTCTAGAATCCTCAAACTGCTGCCTGCTGTACAGAGTCTGGTTTCCCTCAGACTCCTCCTCCTCATTTGTTGAAGAGGAAGCCTGGTGGGAACCCCAGGTAATTGCAGGCTAAGGCTTGGCCACGGTAGGGGATGTTCAATTAGTCAGCATCTCTACTCTACTTTGAATATTTTATAGTGCAGGTCTAGGCCAAGCCCACTGAAGGTCATGGAAAAACAATTCTGTGATTAGTGGGCACCAAAATAAACCAAGTTGCAGCCTTGACTCTTGCAAGGGTTTCCTAGGAGAAAGAACATAGGTGCTAGTCTGTGGGCTAATCTTTGAAGAGGTAGGCAATGTCCCAAGGTGGTGTTCATAAAGAACCTGGAAACCTAGAAGATGACCCTGTAGACCAGGGTGGATCTGGCTCTGCAAATCCAATAGGACCAGCTTCCTGGGGTAAGATGGAGAGGGGCGCAGTGGACAAATAAGAGAGGACATCACTCTATAAGGGCTCCAGTGGTCTGTCACATAATGGGAGAGCCAAGGGACAGTAAAGAACACCTTCTTCTCTGGTCCACTGGGTAACTCCAGACTCAGCCTGGTGGTTCAGTTCAGGGACCATCTCCCTAAACTAGGCATCAGAGACCTAGAGTTGGTATCTCATCTCTGCTGGTAGGCATCTGTGTCAATTATTCCTTTGTACCCTCTGTGGTGGAAACAAGGGTAGATGTGTTTGACCTGCTGACTACTTTGTGACTCCACAGAAACCAAAATCGAGACAACTCCTCAGGCTACACCCCAGGATATTCTAAGAGTCTGGTGAGAGGAGGGAAGTACAGACAAATCTTGAGGGAAATTACCAAGAAGGCAAGGGCTTGGAGATCACTGGAGACATGCTCTCTTTAACAGATAACTCAAGGACACAGATTGGCCCTGTCTTCAGTCTGGAAGGATTATTCTGTGGAATAAAACACTAGACGAATTTCCTAGAATCCCAGGGGATAGAGAGCTGAGACCTATAAAGGGAAGGGAGCTGAAAAGAGGCAGATTTTGACTCCATAAGAGGAAGTGAAAGCTAGCAGGCAGAGCTGTCCCTAGAGATAGTCAAGTTACCAGAGTTGAGGTCATGTGATGATCACAGAGTAGAACTGGGACTGAGAGACATCAAACACCCAAAGTGAGTGTTGTCTTCTGTCTGAACTCTGAGATGACATTATTTGTAAAAGGTACTTTGCTGTGGGTGCCAAAAATGGACACAGCAGGAATGTAGACAGTACAACCATCATCATCATAAAACCTTCTGCTGACTGAGGTCCTGCTGTGTCCCCAAGTCCTGAGCATCCCCAGCCCTTTGAAGGGGAAGTCTCTGGCTCAGGATCAGAGTTTCTGCCCTTTGATACCTGGCCTCTGACAAGCCTCCAACAGAAGGCAAGATAGCTCCTGCAAACAGTGACACCATCTGTCACCTGCCTGCCAACCACTGATTAGAGATGTCCCCACAGCAAGGCTGGGCACAGGGCCACACTCCATCCAGCTCACTCCCAGGAAAGCCGTCTCCCTGGCCCAGTTTTCTGTTCAGTGCCAAACTCCCAAGTAACCCTGTAGAATCCTCTCACCTAGCACAGTTCAAATTGGTGGCTGAGTAGGTCCACCGGAAGAAGTAACGCTATTAAAGAATGAACTAATAGAACACTGGTACAACTAGAACAGGGATGACCAGATGGGAAACAGTATAGGTTGTGTAAAAGCTTGAGTCTCAGGGTAGGACAGCTGAGGTGTGACTCCTGCTTGTACTTTCTTCCTAAAGTGGTCCTCTAAGCAAGTATCTAACCTGTCTAATCCTGGGTGCTCATCTGTAAAGTGTAAGTAGGGCATGGGAAGGCTTAAATGAGGGAATAGACATGAACACCTTGGCTTAGGCACCACTATTCATAGCACTATCTCTCTGCTTAAGAGGTAAGGGGGTTCCCACAGTGACAGGGCTAGAGAGAGATATTCTAGGTGTCACAACAATGAGCATAAATATGGAAGCCAGTGTCCAGGATCCCTGTCCTGGTGTCTCATGGACTTGTATTTCTTTGACCCTGTAAACCTTTCCCAAATCCATAACACGGAGATAATGACGCCTTCCTCCCTGGTTTGCAGACTCCAGCACAGAGTCTGGCACCCCGATAAGGACCAGGTCTTCCTTTCTCCCAGCTGAAAACAAAGGATTCTAAGAGCAAACTTTAAAGCACTAAGGAAAGTAAGATTTATGCTTTTCTACATGCCAAGCTACTCCCCAGGACTTTCATTCTGCAGAACACATGTTAGCTCTGAAATGTTTATGGGCCTTTCTGACACACACAGAACTAAAAATACCACCCTCTGCTTATGTTAGGCAAAACTGATAAAATTTTAGCCCAGCAGGAATTCAGTCAATTTCCTGGCTGGTTTCGGGTAAGCAGGTGATAACAGCCCTTGTCCCTGTGGGCCAGGGCAGGGGGGACGGTGTATTAGCAGTCCAGGCCCTGTTGTCTGTGGATATCTCCCTCACAGATGTTCCATACCCCGCCTCTGTGTAAATACAACTGGAGAAAGGTCCAGATGTGGGGTTCTCTCCAGACATGGAAGCTTTGTTTCTGCATAAGCCCCAGGTCATTCTCCCAGGCAGTCTCAACCCTACCCTGCTGCTCTAGGCATGAGGGTCTGTGACCCCAGCTGAAAGTACCCTCCCTAGGGACTTCCTTTGGTCTTTGGCCAGCATCGCCTGTCACATGAACCCTGCTTCTTACTGTCCACTGATATTACAGTAATGCGCCTCTTCTAGGCAAGCCATACTCCATACTTCAAGCTTCATCCCCCACATCTTCCCTCACCATGGTCTGAACTCCAGGAATAATCTGGCTTTTTTTCTGCTCAGGGTCATTCATCCATGCTGTGAGCTACAACAGTGTATTCTAATGCCAGTTGGCAATCCATTACAATTCTATGTAAGTAGAATGGACTTGAAAAATACCAAAATCCACCCTGGCAGTATGGTTTGGCACCAATCCATGAAGCTTTGGGCTTAGTTAGAAATTTGTAATGTAGGAGCTAGGCAGGTGGCCCAGTGGGTAAAATGCTTGAGGTGTAAACATGAATACCTGAGTCCAGATCCCCAGCCCGTGTAACCCTAGTGCTGGGTGGGCAGGGGTAGAGGATCCAGGGACCTTACTGTCTAGCAAGCCTAGCTGTAAACAGTGAGCCCCAGTGAGGTAGCCTGTCTTAAACCTCAGGGTGGAGAGTGATAGAAGACAATCTACAGGCACTTCTGTCCTCCACACATACACATGAGACATGTATGATACAGGTGGGCCTTGAATTGTAGTAGCATCAGTGCATTTCCACTGTGTATCAGAGCAGTATGGAGGCCACACATCTATACCTTTTTTCCCTTCTAACCTCAAACCCTCTGCTGACCACCTTTTACCTAACCTTCTTTGTCCTTGGTTTAGATACCACAGACTCTAGTAAAGGAATCCGATCATCTTTCTAGTGCTGGCCTCTCTCAGCCTGGCCTGATGGCCCTGTCACGTTCGTCCCTGTCTCTCTCTCCCTATTGAAATGCTTCTTGAATAGAGGCTCCTAGGAGTCACAGCTAAGCTGTGTTCTTGTCTCTGATACCTCAAATCTGGCCTGAGACAGGTAGCTAGGGAAGAAGGGAAGCTACCCTAAGGGAGCCAGAGGCAGAGGCAGACTCCAGTGATGCCAGTTTGGGCCCTCCGCAGCACTGAGCTAAGAAATGGGATTTAGTGGTTATTTACTTAGTGACCCAGCCTGTGGTACTAGGAGTTCAATGTTTTTCTTGTTTTTTAAACATTTTATTCTGTTTCAAATATAGAACCAGACATGAAGGAACCATGTAATTTTGAGTAATTCACTTTACCCCCTTGAACTTTTTTGACCTCATTGCTAAATCAAGAATAAGAGAAAATATAAAATAAGAGAATAGCGCCTAGCTTGCACTGTTGCCATGGGAACTGGGAATACTATGCACACAGTAACCAGAACATAAGGAAGCATTTAGTGAACAGGGTGTTTTGTTTGTTTTAGGTCGTGTCTCATGTAGCCCAGACTGTGATTAAAATTCACTGTGTAGCTGAGACTGTCTTTTATCTCCTGATCTTCCTGCTTCTACTTCCCAGATACTGGCATTGCTGGTGTGGGCCATGGCACTTAACATAAACTGATTGCATGCATAGCTTCTCTAAGCTTTGTTTCTAATACTGGCAATTTAACCCACAGCCTTGCACAAGCTAAGCAAGAACTCTGGCACCAAATTCAAACTCTAGATTATGTTTTTGTTCATTCTTTCTCTGTCTGAAGTGCTCATCTGATCCCTATCCCAACAAGTGTGTCTCTGGCCTCCACATTCCAGTTCCTCCAAGACTAGCTCAATGCAAAGGAAAATGACACCAAACAAAGTAGACATGAAAATGTGGTAAGGGTGGTTACTTTAAATGAATTACAACTTGAGTTCAAATCCCTAGCACCCATACAAGAAAAGAAAGGATGGCTGTACGACAGCCTATAACCCCAACACTATGAGTCTCTCTGGGCTTGCTGGCCCACCAGCCTACCTCCAGGCTTAGTGAGAGATCCTGTCTCAGTGGAGAGTGATCAAACAGCACACCCAGTGTCTTCCTTTGGCCTCTATAGGCAGTTCAGCACACACTGGTACATATATACCACAAACACACATGATAAATACTAAATGCTGACTTTAAAATCAGAGGGTTTTGGGTTCAAGCCCTAGCCTTTTCCTTTACCCACAGTGTAAACTGAATCAGCTACCAGTGTCCTTTAGCCTGGTCTCCATGATGGGAAACAGGGCAGTGGGAACATTATGCTCTGTGCTCAATACATATACCTTCCTTTTGTCCTCCTGTCTCAGCCCCTTTCTCTTGCCACTGGAAGACCACATCTGACACCCATGTCAAAGTCTAACCAGGAACTTAGGCATCCACAGTTTCTCATTCATCAAAGCACTTTGCACTGACAGGCCTTCTGCTGACACTCTAGCCAGGCAGAAAGCTGTTATTACAAAGCTTTTCTCTTGATCATCTCTGGAGACACCAACACAGAGAGGGACTGGACTATTGCTCTCATGGAAAGGACCTGTAATCACTACACCTTCGTGGTGGTTGGGTTGTAGCTGGAGAATAATCTCAAAGAGCTGTGCTCAGGAAGGTTTGGCAGCCAAGCCTGTGCCAAGGTCTTGCTCAGTTCCTAGCTATGGCCAACATCAGTGTTCTCACACAGGGACCAGTATTCTACCTGACTGCCATCATAGTTGCAGATGCTTCATCTAGCTGGAAGCCAATAGCCAGGCCTACCTTTTATTCCTTGGCTATTCTTTACCTGTCACTAGAGTGCCCCTAAAATCCCCCATCTGCTTAAGTTAGCTCATGGTTTGAATTCTGACATAATATTATGCTTAAAAATAATTTTTTTAAAATGTTGATGATGATGGTGAGAAGGAGGACAATGACAATTATGATATTAATCATAATAATTTAGTGGCCCAGAGTATTGCAGTTGTCAAAGCATTGAAACAAAACAGTATCTTGGCTTGAGAAACCTTCCCAAAGTCACACCACTAGGAGGTGATCAGAGCTCATCCTGCCTCATTCAGTCAGGGGAGAGAAGGCATGGGAAGCCCTTGATGACACAGCTGTCATTTTAAGCCGGTTACTTAACTTCTCTAAACCTCTGCTTCTTCCATAAAATGGAGCCAGAGATGCATAGAGATGCAAAGGGTGAGAACACAATGGGCCCATCAAGCCCTTCACCCTATCCCAGCTGACTGCAAATTGTTCTGGAACTCTGTGCTCTCGGCAGGACAGTGCTGCCACCTCTTGACATCAGAGAAGCCATGATTTCCTGGAAGAGACTCTTAGAAGCCTGGTACCATTTACACTGAGGACAGCAAGGACTCAGGGAGCAACATAGTAGTGTTGCTGCAACACAGCAGTCCCTGACCCTCTCTGAGGATATACAAGCAGGTCCATAGCTGCTAGGAGACTTGAAAGTTCTTCATGCTCCTGACAGTAATCCCAGTTTAACTCATTGGTCAACCAAGGTAGACTTGAGTGAAATCCCTTCTTGGGTTTGTCATCGGTGCCCTACCTGGCATAAATAGATATTTGTTCATGTCTCCTCGGGAGAGTTTAATGAAAACATGGCAGTCATGGTTATTAAGGAAGTGGCAGTGGGGATAATGGCTGATAGTTAACCAGCTAGTAAGAGGTCAAGCCCTAGCATGTGACAAGGTCCTTACAGGAAACAGATTCACCCCATATGTCATTAATGAAGAGACCGAAGTATGGCAGGCTCAAGGAGCCAATCAATAGAAGATGACCAAGGCTTCAAAAGAGCAGGAAGGGGTCCATCCTGGACCTTCACAGGGAAAAATCCTGTGCCAGAGGTAGACAGGCCACCTGGTGGGAATTAGTGTAAAAACAGACTTGCAGAAACTAAAAGAAGTAAAGCAAACATGCATAGACCTCTCAGCAGCCACACTTCAGTCCCTCGCCTCCTTTGCCCCTCCTGCAGGGGAACATTACAAACATTAAATGCTCAGCATCAGTATAGGGAATAGGGGAGTTGAGTCATGGCAGCAAGCTGTATAGAGATGGCCTTCTGTTACTGTGATAAATACTATGGTCAAAAGCAACTTAGGAAGGAAATGGTTTATTTTATTTTAAGTTTATAATCCATCATGAAAGACAGCCTAGCATGGCTATAGCAGGAACTCAAGGCAAGAAGCTGGAAGCAGGAACTAAAACAGAGACCATGGAGGAATGCTGCTTACTGGCTTGCTCCCATGGTTTGTTCAGTGTGCTTTCTTACAAAAGCTGGGGTTGCCTCCCTAGGGGTTGTATTGGGCCCTCTTCAGTCAATCATTAATAAAGAAAATGCTTGCACTTGCCTACTGACTAATCTGATTGATAGTTTTTCACAATTAAGGTTCCCTCTTCCAAGTTGACCTTCATGTTGACAAAAAAAAAAAAAAAAAAACTAATTGACACAGAGACTGAAATAGACACACATGTCAGGGGCAAGAGACTGAGGAAATGAATTGTTCTGGGACAATAAAAGGACATGGAAAGAAAGTTTAAAGAGCCAGGTCTAGAAAGACCTAGAATACCTTCCCCTCTTGGGTTTTATGGGCAGTGGAGAACCCAGAGGTTGGTTGATTCCTTAGTCATCTGCAGTTGATATAGAGGACCACAAGTTTATTGCTGCTTGTTTCTCAGGTCTGACGTTTGGGAATTGCAGTATCAGGAAGCACCATGTGGGCATCTTCTTGCTTTGTGACTATATGGTGGAGGGTATCACTTAGCAGTCTAGAATGCAGGAAAGAAACTTGCTTGAGCATCTCTTCCCTCTCCTTATAAACCCGCCAATCTCATCTGGAGGTCTCCAACCTAATTAGGTCATCAAGCCTAATTATTTCCCAAATATCATCTATACAGCAATGGTGTGATGGAGGGGGGCCCCTCCTGCAAGCAGGGAGGGGATGCAAAGCACATTCAAGTGATAGCAATGGGTAAAAAAGTGCCGGGTGTGCGGAAGCAAGGCGTTTCCTCCTGTTTGTTCTCCATCCATGCATGGATCACAAAGCCACTGGTGGAAATAAACACCTTCCCCAGCAAAGCTCCCCATCCTTCGGCTGAGAGCCCTGAGTCACTGCTTGCTTCCAGGGAGTTCTTGTCCATCTCCTTCCTTTTTCTCACATCCTCTTCTCGTTCAGCTAAATGCCAATTTAAGTGTGAACTCTGTGTGACCCCTTGTCTCTTCAGAAAAGTAAATATTTACTGAATTGCTACGTTATGCTGAGGCTCTCCCTGCCTCTGCTCTGCCTGGGGATGTCTGAGATGTTCTTACGAACTTGCATGCAGTTACTGTCTTTATCTTGAAGCTGTTGTATTCAGCCAGGAGAGACAAAGATGGAAGTACTACATCCACTAGTTTTGCAGCCATAGTTGCCAATGGTTCTTTGACGTGTCCCTTTTTCAATTGTAACTGACATCTAGTTAAAGCCTTCTCAATTATGCCTTTTAAAACCGGGTTTCTGACATTAATAGTTAATATATATTGAGCATTAATTGTGTGTCTGGGGCATATATTGAAACATTTAATCCCCAGAACAGGCAAAAGAAGCTTTGCCAATGAGGAAACTGAAGCACAGGCAGGTTGAGTGACTTGTCTGAAGTCACCCAGCAGATCAGTTCAAGGGCACACACTTTGAACACAGGCTGACTACTACTACATATAAAAGGACATGTTTCAGGATTGCCTCTAATTTAGTTTTTTATATTCAACTGGGCTAGTTGTTACCTATTCAACTAAAGTGAACCATCAAAAGCTTGTTAGTGTTAGAAGGAAGGAAATAAGTGCCAAACAAATCTCCGTTTGCTTATTACTCAGTTACGTCTTCGAACACTATGAAAGCCCTTCAAAGGGAGAAGTAGACTCAAAGCCAGTATGGAGTTATCTGTGAGGAGCATGTCCAACGGGTCGGGAGAGAGCGCCTTGCACAAGGAAGTGAAAGCGGTTCTTGGGATGCAGTGAGATGCTCCAAATCTACAAGTTTATTTTTGTCAAGAAGGTAGAATTGGTCCTAGTGGCTAGGCAGGGATGCAAAGGGGTCACAGGCAGATCAGTGGCATGACCTGGGCTTTGGAAATTCACCTGGCATAGCCCAAAGGGAACAAAAGGATCCAAACATCCATGTGACAAATTCAATTCTCTGGGTCATAACTTGGGCTCTCGCAGAGCTGTATGACCTTGGGCAGGAGAATCACCCTCCTCAACTGAAATTTTCATAGTTCCATGACCCACATGGCAGGCTTGGCAGGGAGATCTGATAGCTATCACTTAGAATAGCAATTAAAGGAAGCACCCAATTAATACTGGCTCCTAGTACGATTATATTTGCTACTGTTGGTGCTAATTTGGTATGATTATGAGGTGTGTTGGCCATGCGTGTTCATGATGGCTAATCTTTATTGTGTGCTTATTCATAGCAGCTGCATCTCTATCATTCTGGGGATGGAAAAGCCACAAGGGACAGACGCAGTAGTTGCTGTAAATCTTCACCCAAATTAAACCAAAACAGTGCTGTGGGTCAAAAAACCATTTTGGGGTTATAATATCAATCTAAAGAGTTATAATCAGCCTCTCTTTAAAAATTAAAAAGATTGAGGGGCTGGAGATATGGCTCAGCAGTTAAAAATTCTTGTTCCTCTTTCAGAGGGCCTGTGTCTAGTGGCTCACAGCCACCTATAACTCCAGTTCTAAGGAAATCAGACCTCCACAAGCACACACGGACACACACACACACACACACACACACAGAGAGAGAGAGAGAGAGAGAGAGAGAGAGAGAGAGAGAGAGGATAAAAGAAACTGATTTTTTAAATATTAAATTAGCATGGGAACTATGAGCAAGCATTAGTTATCATGTAATAACTTCCAAAGATTTTCTGCTCCCAGTAACATACTCCACAGATATTTTCACTTAGCAATGTATATATGGGTATCATTGCAAGATAGTTTTTAAACTAAAGATTATGGTGAAGAAATTTTAAAGACCTTGGCATAGAAGGTGTGGCTAATCTCTGGTCTTCCTCGTGGCCTTGCTTCTCAGACCCCTAGAACATGGTCTTGGCAGCCAGTATTGGGAAGCTGGGCATCAAGACAGAAGTCAAGACCCGAAGAGATCACAGAATAGACTTCTAGAATCCCTATGTGGGGATCCAATGCCATCTTCTGGCACCAGCCATACACATGGTATATAGAACATTCATCCACATAAAATAAAAGGAGATAGCAGATTTCAGAACCTAGGTTTGGGCCTTAGTCATGTTACTTGATTCTTGTGTGACCTAGGTCAATTCACTACCGAATTATCAAGCATATTTTGAGAACCAAGACCCTCCCCCTTAAAAAAACCCACTCCATTTAACTGCATATAGGTGCAACTTTGGTCTCTCTCATAATTCCAGCTTTGCTACTACTACTGACCCATGGCATGTGCCAAGGTGGGAAACTGAATGGCTCAGGGTCCATGAAAATAGTCCCACTGTATGCTCCAAGGCTTTTATACAACACCCATAACATCACAAATATCTATGCTTTGAACAATGCAGGGAAATGTTGGGGAAAGTCCATAGTGAGCACTCAGAATCCATAATACATCCAAAGTGGATGTATAATAATACACCGAGTGCTAACTCCAGATCATCTCCTTGAAGAGTGACTGTGGTATCCTGTTTAGGAGATAGGGTTGACCTTCGTGGGTCTACAGAGCTCTGGAATAGAGCTAAGAACTACCCTGGAGAGGGCCTTTGAGGTCTTAGGAGGGAAGAGCTAAAGGGCAGATGCAGATGCCAGTGACCACAGGCTACCTGCTAATCCTCAGACCAAACCTGGACTACCACTGGGTTTTGTTTGGTCTGCAACATAATTTGAAATTAAAACTTAAAAATAAATTTACATCTTAAAATTACATATTGTATTTCAAATTTTAAATTTCCCAGCTTGACTTAAAATTTCAGTAGGCATCCCCTAACCCCTTCTCATCAGCTTATCGTAGACAGGCACTGAGCAACACCCTTGCTGGCCAAGTCTGGTCAGGCACTGAGATTCTAGGTACATTCTGTTTACCAGGGAGCCCCTGTTTGGCTGCTTCTCTAGCAAAACAGCAAAGAGGAGAATGTTTGCATGCCTGTGTTGCTCTGACAAATGGAACACGGGGAAGCCAGAACTGGCGAGGTTAAGAGGCTTCTAGAAACACAAACCGTCTCATTTGTTGATCAGTTGAATGACATACAGCTTTCCTCACAGACTGAACTCCTGACCCTTTCAGAAGTGGGGAGAGGTTGTGTTTGTGCCCCAGAGCTAAAGAAAGAATCTAGAAGGAGAATGCAGATGCCACTAAGAGAAACACTCTCAGGCTGTCAGTCTAGAGCAATAAAGCCACTGCTTTCTGACCTAGGCGAGATTGAACTCAATGCAGTGTTATTGTATAGGCAGAATGGCAAGACACTGAGAAGACAGATAACAACAAATGCTGGTTAGGATATAGACAAGAGGAAGCCCTGATACACTGCAGGTGGGAATGTAAAGTCGGTCACTATTTAAATCAATATGGAGATTGTTACTGGATACAGTAATAATGCCTGCACACCTACTGTGATCTAGTGAGATAACTGAAGAAATGTTTGCTTCCTGGCCTAGCTATAGTCAATCATTTCTCAGATTCCCAAAAAGCCCTTAAGTTCAGGGTTAGGGCCTCTTTCAGCTGATATGGTGGGAAGAGCAGGGATTCAGCCCCTACCTCCAGCTGAAGTACCAGCACCTTGTGGAATCTGGGCATCATTGATCCCCAGCCCAAGGGAAGAACATGAAGCATCCTCAGATAAGCCCGGTAACAGCAAGAGGATTGTTCATGCGAAGCACCAAGTGCCAGTACCCTATGCTGCTGACTGTCGCTTAGCGATGGAGCCTGCCCACACCTCGGAAGCCTGGTTAAAGAGTCTCTTTGATCCAGGAGTTTGTTAAGTGCAGGATAGATTCTGGCATTTGAACCCAAATCGGGGATTCAATCTTTCCTTCATGTTTCCCCACTGCAGACCACTCGGCCCTGAGTGCGGCAAGGGCCCAATTCGTGGATGTGGAAGAGCGAGAGCCAGAGGCCATGGACGTGAAGGAGAGGAAGCCCTATCGCTCGCTGACCCGGCGTCGCGATGCTGAGCGCCGCTACACCAGCTCATCGGCAGACAGCGAGGAGGGCAAGGGCCCACAGAAGTCCTACAGCTCCAGTGAGACCCTGAAGGCATATGACCAAGATGCTCGCCTAGCCTACGGCAGCCGCGTCAAGGACATGGTACCACAGGAGGCCGAGGAGTTCTGCCGCACAGGTGAGTGCACGCCAAAATGTGGGCTGAACGCAAATGTGTACAGGTGTGTGCCTGTATGAAAATGCAAGTGAGCTGGCCAGGGAGGAGATGCCTCTAGAAAAATCCAAGTTCCTACTGCTTTGGCTCCTGGATGAGGTAAGGGCCTGCCCTGTAGTTCATTGCTAGGCAGACCTGTTGTAGCCCACCTGCCTAGTTTAGAGTGGTGGCTGGAGGCTGGCCTTCATCCTCAGCCTAGAGTCAAGCTCTCCTGCTGAATGAACCTTGTTCTTCTATGTTAGATGGACATGAGCTGTCTCCCTATCACAGCAACAGGTGAGGGAGGCCTCAGTGGGATGGTACCTTTAAGTTGTAAGCATGATAATAGAAGTAAGCGCTAAACAAATGCTAGGGCTTAGTTTGGGAATTTATTCATTCCACAAGCATATCTTAGCACCTCCCTTGTGTCAAGCTTCGTGAGTGACGTTGAGAGAAAGCAGCTCCGAAGGTTAGAGTGACACTTAGTAACACTGGTGTCAGAGCCTCCTTCCTCACTTCTTCCTTACTGTCCTCACCAGAGTCTAGCAATCCCTTCCCAGAATACCTTTCGGCCAAACCCTTTTCTCCTTTTCCTCTGCCATTGTCCAGGCCTGGACATGGTTATAGGTTCTGGAAGATTGACCTCAACGGCCATCCAGCCCAGAGCCATCCATTCAGGCCACACTCCTTCGTAAGCCACAGTGAAGCTTGAGGGTGAATCCATGCACTATCTCCAGGCTCCTCAGCCTGACACTAGGAGACCTTCCCCAGTTTCCCCCTTGTCTTCCTAGAATTTTTTTGTCTCCTGCTTCTTTCCCACCTCTCCACAGCCCACCTACATCCATGACCTAGCCCAGCTAAACCATTGCTGCATCCCACAGGAATGATCACTTCCTGCTGTGGTACCTCCAAGCTTGTTCCACTTCAGGGCCTCTCTGTGAGGCCTGGTAGGTGACCATAGTCCCTCCCAATGGCAGCAGCCCACTGAGATTCTGCCGTGATCTTCTCCCCTCCACAGACAGCATCAGCCACCCCAGAGGCTGTGCAATTCAGATAATGTTTTAGCAATGCTGTTAAATCCTCACAACAATGCAAGATTGAATCATGTACCCAAGATCAAACAAGTAAGAGGAGCATGCAGGCACATACACTCACACACACACACACATGCTCACACACATATGCTCACATACTCGCACACTCGAGAGCGCTCACATGCATACACACACACAGAACCACCTATGGCCTCATTTCCACTCCCTGCCACAGGCCTGGACCCACATGAAAGCTGACCCACCATGGAGGCTGCCTCTCAGGCTTGAAAAATGACAGCCCTTCCCAGCTTGTGGTTACAAGCTCAGGCTCTGGCATCAGACAGATCTGGATTTGAATTCCGGCTCTGCAGCTGTTACAGCCCTAGGCATCCTCACCTGTGCTGAGGGATAATGTCACCTAATGGTAGGGTGCTCTCCGGGATTAGAGAAGACTGTAAGCAAGATCCTAGCCACCAGAGCCTGGCATGTAACTGATGCTCTCTAAATGCTACCTACTGCTCGTGGTCACCTCTGAGTCCCAGTGAAGGGAATCGAAAAGACCCCTCCCAAGCTCTCCTCTAACTCAGCCCAGCTGATGCTTGACAGAGAGCTAAGTGAGCCTGTGACTCAGAGGCAAGCCTAGCACACCAGGCTAAGAAAAGGAGTCCCTCCGGTCCTTGTGAAGAACAAATGCTCACCCTCAAGCACGTGCACAACAGTTTGCAAACTGCCATCTGGGATCTTAAGAGTTAGATGCTGAAGGAGGTGCAATGGCAGCCCATGCTTTAGGCTCCTCAGGAAGGAGGTCAAAGGTCATAAAACAGAACACATGCTGAAAAAAATCTCCCACCTCACCAGTTGCCTCACCAGGGATCGCTGAACTCTAGGAGCTGGGGTTTACCTTGCGTTCCTTCTGTCTCCGGGTACCTCGGCTCACAGTGCCAATTCTGACTGCTTCAAAGGGGATGGGGGGCAAGCCATATGGAAATCAGTGTGGCCCAGACCGTTTATGGCAAATAAATTTGAGTTTTCACTTAGCATAGCAGTCATTCTTTACAACAGGAGTAGCCTCTCTGGAGAGGCTTAGCCCAGTAGAGCACAGCTATGGGATGGACGGGGAGCAGAGCAGGGCTAGAGGACTGTGCACAGGAGCCAGGACTTGGAATGTGCAGAGACCTGCAAAGGAGATGGGGGACTGGGATTCCAATGTACGCTTCGTTTATTCTAAGAAGAAAAAAAAAAAAGGAGAGCCAAATACAGTATGGCACAAGGGGGTGAGGTTCAACATATGGAACATCTGGTCTGGCCCACCTCCCAGCCAATCAGAACCTTTGCCTGGCCACTGAGCGGAGCCCAGAGGTCCCTGAGGCACAGGGCCTGCTGATGGGAAACTATTTGTCTAGCAGCTGGATCCAGGGAAGATAATGGAGAGGGGTGGAAGAAGAGTGGCAACAGTAGCCAGGACAGAGGATCGGAGGCACCAGGGACCTCTGATACTGAACACGTTATTTATCCACCCGCATGGAAAGGTTTCATGACTTTAGCCTCAGCTCGTGGCTGTGCTAGCTTCTGAACTCTCTCCCATTCCAGGCTCCACTGGCCTGGCCAGAAAGGAACTCCTGGTTCCAGGAACCTAAGTAGGACTCATCCAAGAAGTTCTGTCCTGATCTGGACTTGTCAACAAGTCCCATTTGCGAGAAGAGACCAGAAACCTTCAATGCAATTTAACAGACATGTTATACTGCGTGCCCTGAAGATACTGTATTTGGCTGGTGACACAGAAATTTAGAGAAAAACAAGACATAGCACCAGCCTGTGTAGAAGCCACCTTCAGCAGAAGTGGCAGGCTACTCTATCATCTAGTGGCACCAGGGCAAGGCAATCTCTCAGGGAGAACTGGGTGCAGAAGACAGAAGACCTATGCCTATAAGTATGGGTAGACAATGGGGAGCTCTCATAGAAGAAGGCAGTTTGAATCAGCTTTCATGCATGGCACTTGGCTAGAGAAGGAGGGGTGAAGGCAGAGGAAGTGGCTGGAGCCAACAGGGGAAAGGGGCTTCTGGTTTGGAAAACTTGCCCCCCCACACACACACACACACCTTCCCTATGATTATCTTGTTTCCTCTCAGGCACTAATTTCACTCTTCGTGAACTGGGACTGGGAGAGATGACGCCCCCTCATGGGACTCTCTACAGGACAGACATCGGCCTCCCACACTGTGGCTATTCCATGGGGGCCAGCTCTGATGCAGACCTGGAAGCAGACACTGTGCTATCCCCTGAACACCCAGTGCGCCTGTGGGGCCGGAGCACACGGTCAGGGCGCAGTTCCTGCCTGTCCAGCCGGGCCAACTCCAACCTCACACTCACGGACACGGAGCATGAGAACACAGAAACCGGTGAGTGGCTCACCTGGCCCGTTGGTTACACGGGGTTACCAGGGCATGGTTTTAATTATAATATTGATTTCCTGCTCCATCACTAGAGCCCTGGTGAAGCTGATGAAAAATTGCTTTGCTCTCAGTGGGCAAAAGTCAGAGCCTTTTGCAGTGTCACATGAAATACCCACCCATCAGTGACATGTCAGAGAGGGGTCACTGCACTTTTAGTCCAGACTGGGGCAGGGCTAAAGGGCTGGGTTATTACTTACAAGGTAAGGGAACAGAGGGCTGCAGATGTTGCTAGCCGCCCCCCTATAGAGCTGTTTCCTGTGGAGTCCAGAGGGACCCGATCTGCTCTGAGTCTCTCTAGTGTCCAGTTGCTCAGCAGTCCTATGCAATCTCCTGTCCTATTCCATGCCTTCGGTTGCTCAGGAGGATTATGGACCAAGATTTTCAAATGGGAGCAACTTGGCATTTGGGGTGTAGGGGAGATAGAGGTCAAGGGCTCCAAAGTTCCAGTTAGGAGGAAGAAGCTTACATGACTGTACGTGTGAGGTGTCCAGGAACCGAAAGTCTTGGGGTCAGGAAATGTGTGGCATAGAAACGTGCTGCATAAACACCACCTGGTTTGCCCTGCCAGGTCAGCCCTGTGGAGGGGTCCACTGTGGACCAATGCTGGGGCCTTGGAGAGACTGGCAGAGCCTAAAACAGTCCCACCTGGGGAGATCTGCTTCTGAGAAGCTCGGCCGAGAATGTGTGTTCATTACTGTAACTGGCAGGGCAACACTGGAGATTGTTTTTAACTCAGAATGAGGAAAGCCAGCCAGGTGCCAGTGCCCCCTACTGGCTGCCAGCTCTAAATGCAAGAACCTGGATTTCCAGCCAGCATCTGGGTCAGGATGAGAGTTTAGCCCCCTTTAACAAGACAGCTCCAGCTGAGCTGCGAAGATCAAAGCCCAGATTAGAGACCAGACAGCTGACCAGGGTAGTCAGAACCTGGTAGAGGATTTCATCCCCTTAAAGAGCCAGCTGCGGCAGGATTCCAGGTGTCAGTTCTACTCTCTGGACCCTCCGAGTTCTTTGTAGGAGTTAAGGAGCGGCCAGGCCTAAGAACTAACTTGACAGAGTCACCCACTCCCTAATTCCAGGGAGGGTCCTGTGCCCTCAGCCCCTGTGGATCTTCCCTTCCACAGTTAATAACTTGTACACTTTCATCTGCCACCAAGGCCCAGGCTGAGCTAACAGCCCTGACTCTCCCTAACCCACTGTACACAGAAGCACAGCACAAGTTTAAACACTAGGGTCGCTCAGAGAAAATGAGGTCTGGTTGGAGGAACAGAAGTATCTACTCCACCACTGGCCTTGGGTATGGCATTGGCTATGTTGGTTTCTGGCCCTCACTCTCCCCACTTGGCGTTTAAAGGAAGGCCTCACCCCTCATTTTCTGAGCTCGTGGATTAGAAAAGGGAAAAGTCTTTTTTTTTTTTTTAATTAGGAAAGGGAAAGCGGTTTTTGCGACATTGCAGTGAGGAAACACGAAACACGCATCAACCAGTTTTTCTTGTGCAGGACTTCTCAGAGCCTTTAAAACATTAACAGGCATGCTGATGGATAAATCACCAGTATTTGTAGCACGCTTTGTAGTCTTTAACCACAGAACCCTTTATTCTCAGCTCATCAGGGAGGGGGCAGTGTTCTGATAGCTGCCTTCTGTAGCTTCAAGCCTTGTAGACCTGGGATTCTGGCCATCTAATATTGCTGTGCTGAGGACTGAGGTACAAGGGAGAGTACGAGGGATGGAGAGAGTTAATCACGGTTCCTGATTATCAATGCCCAAGCACGGCTGAGCACTCCAGCCACAGGAGCTCATTTACTGCCTCTTCAACTCTTTGAAGTCGATTTTATTACAACCATTGCACAGAAACAGGGAACACTGGCCACAAAAGCCAAGAAATCTGCCTGGCTCACATGCAGGATGGAGTTAGAACTCTGGCCCTTTTACCAATCTAAAATCTTAACTCTGTTAGCTTTAGTTACTGTGTTGAATTTTCTGTGTAGCAAAATACTAGGATTGCCTGTTCTTTTGAGGGCTTCTTGCTATGGTGCTAAAAGGATCACTTTCTATAAAGTCATGACAGAGCAAGACACGTATCGCCCACGTTACTGTATATCCCTGAGAGCTGAATTACAGCTGAATTAAGCCTCTGTTGGGGGGATAATGACATATGCCATGAGAATGCAGATAGTGGGGCCAGGAGGTTGGTTGCTGGTTCCCTGGCATGCCCCACCCCCTCTTTCCATCTCCACTCAGACTTTAACACTCCACTTAGAGCTCTAAGGCAGCTATACTCAGAGGAACCAGTCAGGCAAAGGAGTGGAAGGAGAGTTCAACAAAGGACCTCTAATTTCTGCATCTCTTTCAGGCTTGGACTCCCAAAGCAGACACCCTACAGGTTTCCATACTCTCTCGAGCCCTGACTCCATTGGGAAGTTTCCATTAATGGCTGTCTTACACTCCAGCCTGAATAAGGATGGCGATCATCAGAATGGCTTGCTATTATTCATTGATTGGGTTCATAGAATTGTTGCTTGGCCGAGGAAATTGAGGATCAGAGAAATGAAGGGCACAGTCCTGTGTGCCTGGCTGAATAGAGGGTAGGCCCTATCCAGAGAGTCTGTTCTCTCCAGGATCTTCTTCCTTCTCTCTTGCCTTCCCATCTGACCTCCCACCATCCCATCCTCTGCCACTCAACCATCCAGCCCTCTAGACCTGGTTCTGTCCATTTTCTCTGAGGAGTGCTTGGATCTCATCAGAGGAGGGATTGGATATACTGAATGTGTTAGCTAGTCATCCCATCACAGTGAGGCCACTGCTCAGGAACAAGGGAAATCAGTGCTTGCCAAGGGCCCCAGTACACACATGAGATAGCCTCTAATTCCCATAACACCGCAATGGCATTCCCATCCTCCAGACGGGAAAACAAACACTCCACAAACAAAAGTCAACTAGCACGACAGCAACTCTCAGCGTGTTGGCAAAGCTTTGATGGGAACGTGGACCTCTCTTGTTTGCTTCCATCTGAGTCACAGGGACTTTGGGATCTCTCCTTTGAGAACAGCAGCAATGTGAATCCTAGTTCTTAAGGGGGAACCGCCTGATGAATGTAAAGGGCTGAACCATAAACCCCTGTGACCTTCAGCCACAGAAACGTGCACTCCCCTTTCCCGGGTGGCCTTGCATTAGTCAGTAGTAATGGTCAACAGTATTGACAGCAGTGGGAGCTTTCTCTGAGGACACAGGGCTGCTGTGTGTAACTGTCATCAGTAATAACTTTTATAGGGACCATTAAAGCCAGTTTCTGTCCCTGAAAGTTAATGTCAGCCACTTTTATGTCAGTGTTTAATTGAAATAAATACAAAATTGACTGGCAGTATAAGCCCTCCTCCTCAGGACTGTCAGGCAGAGCTAGCCTGCAGGCCCCTCCTCCTAGAAGGCGAAGTCACCAACCTGGGGGGCAGTGAGGATTATCCAGCATGGCAGACACCCAGTAGGCATCCAATAAATGTTTTCCAAAGACAGAGGATGTGATCAGGGCTCCATCCCCAACACTGGGGCAGGATGGCAAAAATCTCTCTTGTGGATTCATGTGTCATTTGTTTTGTGATTGCTGAGTGTCCCTGGCATGGCAGGCATTATTCTAAAATGTAGTAAGCAGAGCAGCAGTGGGAGAAGTGGGAAGTCAGCCACCTGTACGTATAGCAGAGGCATCCCAGACTGGAAAAATCACTGACTTCAGAGGCCTGCCCCACCCCAACCCCACAGGAGATCTGGACCAAGTCCCAGCTGTTAAGCCTTGGACAACTTGGTTCACCTTTCTGAGACACAGAACCTGTGCTTTAAAAGCAACACACTAATAGTTATTAGAGATGGGTGAGGGGAGCGTAAGGCATGTGATGGTTTGTATGTGCTTGGCCCAGGGAATGGCACTATTAGAAGGTATGGCCTTGTTGGGGTAGGTGTATTACTGTGGGTGTGGACTTAAGACCCTCATCCTAGCTGCCTAGAAGTTAGTCTTCCACTAGCAACCTTCAGATGAAGATGTAGAACTCTCAGCTCTGCCTGCACCATGTCTGCCTAGATGCTGCCATGCTCTCACCTTGATGATAATGGACTGTACCTTTGAACCTGTGAGCCAGCCCCAGTTAAATGTTATCCGTTATATGACTTGTCTTGGTCATGGTGTCTGCTCACAGCAGTAAAACCCTAACTAAAACAAGGGATGATTGTTACTGGCTACAGAGCTCCAGTTGGGAGAATGAGGAGGTTCTGGAGATAAACAGAAATGATGGTCATTACAGTATTGCAAACATACTAACACTGCCGAGCAATGCTCTATAATAGGGCTCATCATTCAGTAATGTTAATCATCATAGTTCAAAACTATAAAATCTGAGGTCTGGGGTGATGGCTCAGTCAGTGAAGTGCTTGCCACATAAGCACAAAAACTTGACTCCATCCTTAGAACCAACATTTGAAAAAAAATGAACAGCCAGGGGCAGTGGCAAGCTTGTGATACCAGTGCTGGGGTCATGGATCCTTGGGTCTTGCTGGATACCCAGTATAGCCTAATTGGCAAATCCAAGACCAACCCTATCCCAAAAAGAAAAAAAAAATTAGGGAGACAGCGCCTCAGGAACCATACCCACAGTTGCCCTCTGGCTTCCACATGCGTGTGTACACACAGATTCATGTGAACCCATAAAAATATGTATGCACATACACATAGAAGATAAAAAATAATTAAAATTGAAAACATAAGATTTCATGCCAATTTTGAGGTGTTGCTAGCTCGTCCATCACTGGGAAAGTCCCTGTTCCGTGGGCCCTGAATTCAGGCAATCTGATCATGCCATTTGCTTAAAGGTCCACCTGAAGGAGCTACTCACTTTCCCTGCGTACGAGGAGGTCAGTCCTCTTCCTCACTCAGGTTCTGAACCTGGGTCTGGAGGGCTGTTATGATCTGATTGAGCGGGAAAGAGAGGGGTTCCCAGAGGAGCCCACTGCAGAGCCACACCTGGAGGCCTGAAGAGGCCTGGGTGGCCTCTCTGCTTTTATCCAAGGCGCCAACTTAGAAAATCACTTAGAAAATAAAATGAAAGAAATTCAGGTCTTCCCTCTGCTCCCCCATGATTATACAGTCTGGCATCAAAGAGGAAATGGTGAGTTAAGCTAATGAGGCACCAAGTCCACAGAACAGGCGGGTATCTCCAGGGCATGTGAAGAGAGCGCTTACCAAGTCGGCTTGCTTCACCCTCCACGCTCCCCGGCCCCAGACTCTTGAGAGTTATTCTTACCAAGATCTAGAAGAAAAACTGTCAGGAAGCTCGAAATGTTCAAAGTGCTGCAATTCAACCTACTGTCCAGAGAGACAGCACCTTCCAGAACAGGGAGTTGAGCCAGGTAACTGGGCTAGAGACTGAACAGTGCCTTCGGAGTTTGTCTCTTATTGGGCAGCTCACCATGTAACTCCTGGACACACTGTAAGCCCCCAAGTTCCCAACGAGGCTGAAAAAGAACAAACCTGGTTTAAGTCAGAGAATTTAGTAATAATGAGTTAGAAGAGACATTTTTGTTTTCATTTTCTAGGCAAGCACATTGATCTGGAGTTCAGTGACATGGTGAAGGGACGGCCACAGCCAAGACTTAAACCCAGGTGTGCCCCTTTCCATCATCATTGTCTTGCTTGGCAACTCCACTCCATGGTGTGCACTGTTTTGTAGAAACATGTGCTCGACTCATAAACTGTGAGGTCTGGGAAATAATTCTGGCTCTATCTAGGACATAAATTTCCTTGTCCATGTTAGAAACTTCCAGAAAAGCAAATGAACTTATAGCCTCTCCAATATGATCTGGATATAAAACAAACAAACAAACAAACAACAACAAAAATCAACCCAGGCCACTCTCAAACTGGGTCAAGCAAGAGAAAAAGTTTAAGAGGAAAGTCCAACTAGAAAGCATCTGAGAAGGCTCCGTGGAGGAGGCGCTGGACTCCAGGCCCTGAGGGTCAGGAGGAATTTAGCAGGTAAAGAAACTGAAAGCAGGGCATTCTGTGTGGACAGCCAGCAAGGGTGTCCCCAGAGGCTGTGCAGAATAGACATTCGAAAGTGTGTTGTACAGGAATCTGGGGATGGAGGGTGGGAAGATGTAAGACTGAGTCCAGCACTGTTCTGTACGATCTGGGGAATGTAGGAACCGTTCTTTCTGCTTCAAATGAGCGAGTTTATTAAGCTTGTAGCAAACAAAAGTAAAAGAACAAACAGCAAGTAGCTTATAGGTAACAAAACCGCATCAAAGCAGATGCTTTTAACATCCAGCAGGGACCAACGGAATGACCTGATTGAGAGAGAGATCAAATGCAGGTAACATCATCAAACTGGGCTTACAACATCCAGCAGCAAACGGCTGGGGAAGAATCGGTCTCGCTGGAGTTCCCATCAGGGAGCTTCTGGCTTCTTATGACAACCACACTTGTTTTCACATTGTAGGATAAACAATAGCAAAGTCTGTTAGGAATTGTTTGCCTTCTACGTGTTCTCAAGGACACCATGTTTTTACATCCTTTGGTCTTTGCTGTTTTTCCCTGTCCTTGTTACAAAGCCAATGAGTACCCTGACCCATGTCAGGATTTGGACGATGCTTGATATAAACAGGCTTGAGTCTGAGACAAGGGAAGACCTTCTTGATACCACAGTCCACTCTTGGCAAGCCCAAACATCTCATGAGAATTCACCGAGATAATGCATATTTCAGATGTCATGCTATTCCTTGGGCACTTGCTATAGCCTAGGAATGGTTTTAAGTACTGAGATTCTGTCAATCATCAAAACTTCTCACTCTTAAGAACATTAAATTTTAATGGGGAGACAGGTTGGGAAATTAAACTGTATACTGTGTGTCAAGATAGTAAGTGCTGTGCGAACAAGTCCCAGGGTGAGGGAGGAGAGTTGTAATTTTAAATATGGTGGCCAGAGAAGGGTTCATAGAGACAGTGAATTGGGGGTTTTGTCATTGATAACAGGAGATGTGAGGTTGTGGAATGAAAACCAGTAGAGGGAAGGACAGCTGCAGGGACCTTAGTGTAGAATGTTAATGGCTTGTTTGAACAGCAACAAAGGGGCCAGTGGGTAGAACAGTGGAGTATGCCAGAGATGGCCTGGAGTGGAAGGTGTGCAGGCTGGCACTAGAACTACTGAGAACTTTGAGGGAGGATGGGCAGGGTCTAACCAGTGCATGAGTAAGATCATTCTGGATGCTGCATTGAGAATAGACTGCAGCAGGCACAGGTTCAAGTGTTATGCTAGGGCAAAAATCCATGCAAGGAAGGATGTGGACTCTGACCAAGCAGGCAAACCTTGTAAGTAGCTGGGGTTGCCTCTGTGAGCAGCTTCCCTGTCCTGTTCTGCTCCTCAGGGATCTCGCTTCACCAAAGACCCCTTACTCTTAGTCCTAGGACCAGCAAGAATTCCCAGGTACTCTAGGGCAAGAGAACCTCTATTTGGTCCTCTAACCACACACCTACTGTGGGACAGTTGCTGGATTCCTTAGCCGCTGTCCCATTCCGTGCTCCCTCTCTCTTCTTTGATCCTGAACCATCATCCCGAGCCTGGCTCTCCATCCTGCTGCTGATCCTCTTGCTTTCTGATCCTGCTGCTTTCCTCCCACCCCTGGCCTTGCATTCTCTTCCCCAGGAGGCATGTGGTACACGCTTATTTTGCTAAAACTCCTCCTTTAGCTACAATTCCAACCCGTCCTCTGTCTGCTCAGCGGCCTCAGACTGCTGTAGCAGCACATGGCAAGGGACTTCTCCTCTACAGCACTCCGCCGTGATCTGGAAGCTGTGGTTTAAAGGCCACGAGCAATTTCTTGGGAGTTCCTTGTTAGAGGACTTTACAAAGTCCTGATCCAGAGCAGGTGCTCCCCACCTCCCTCCCACTTGTAAGCTTGGTTAGAGCTAATCAGGCTGTGCCCTGTTTCTGAACTGGGAAAGGAGAAGGAGATGGGGCGAGTCAGACCTTGCTAAATGAAAATGGATTGCTTTCTTAAAACTTGGTTCAGACCCACTGAGCGTGGAGAGAGGTGCAGCAAACAAGAATTTTGCCTTTAATTTGCGCCAACATGACTTTCAATTCCAGTGGAAGCAACACAGTAACCGAATTCCTTCCCAAGATAGTTGGGAGGCATTTTCCTCCTTGTGTAATAAGCTCTGCTTTGTCCAGGGCAAGTTGGTTCCTTAGCCTGTTTGAACATCATCTCACTCAAGATGAAAGAATAGCCAGTAGTGGGAAGAGAGCCTTCTGCTCAGGAGAGCATAGTTGCAGCCTCAGCATCCAGAGACAATCTGGTTTCAGAACTAGGCTGTCACTAGCCCTTGTGCGATGCCAGACCAGTTACTTCTCTTCTCTGAGCACCAGCTAGTCAAATGGGGACTCGGGTCTCAGTCAGTGGCGTGGCATGGAAGGAGGATCTCAGCCACATAGCAACTGGGGAGTTTTATGCAAATTACTGAAGTTCAGTGAGGCTCGGTTTCCCCGCCTGCAGCTTTGGGATGAGCTCCTATTTCCTAAGGATATAATGAGAGCAGAAAAGAGCTCTCCATGGAGAATATATGGCACTGTTCTCCAGGCAGGGCACGATAACCAACTGTGAAATAAACTCTACGACTTAGGAGCGTTGTTGAAATAATAAATGAACTAGAGAGATGCAGGAGGAAAGACACAGCACAGAGCCAGATGGGTTGACTTCAGAGTTCAGGTTTTTCTAAGTCTAAAGGGCCAGTGAGACGTCTTAGCAGGTAAAAGTGGTTGCCATATTAGCCTGACCACCCAAGCTTGGTTTCTTAAACCCACAGTGGAAGGAGAGACCCAGCTCCTACAAGTTCTTGCCTGACCTCCACGTGTATGTGGTGACACATACACCGTATGGATGCATTCTTGCCCTCACATCACACACATAATAAGATATGATTTTTTAAAGACTTTTAAAAAATGCTCCACACATAACTGGATTCTCCAAATGTTAATTCCCTTACTTTTTAAAGACCCTTTAGTAGAAAAATTCCATGATTCACTTCATGATGGGTTTGATCAAAAACCATTAGCCTACTATCTGGGCAGAGTTTTGGGTTCTGTGATCTATTAGGCTGACTCTAAAATCTCTGAGCTTGTAATATAACACTGGGCCCCCTGGCCTGTGGAACCAGTCTTCCCTTCCTTCTGTGCCTCCGATGTGAATGTGGGAATAGATGACTAATAAGCCTAAGGTGGCCACGAACTGGGAGGGTGGCAAGAAAGGCATCCTCAAACAGGAAATGCTGCCCTGGAGGCTGGATGAGTCACAAGCCACCTGGACCACTCTGCTCGGGCAGAGGACCCTGGGGCACATATTTCAGAATACCACATGTAGCAAGCTAGCATGGCAAGTAGTATCTCCCAAACCCTTACCACAATTAAATTTCACACTAATTGCCCAGGTAGATGGACCACCATGTAGAAACTGCTTTCATTCCTTTGACCTCATTGTGTGGGGGAAACACGGGGTAGACAAAAGGTAAAGGGGGCCCAAGGGGCTCATATGGCCTTGATACATGAAGCTTGATGTGGGCAGGATGACACTTGTTAGCCTTGGGATCTCTGGAGCCAGGTTCAGGGGAAGCCCAGAACAAACCTCCCTAAATGATTTAGAGAAGATGAGGCCCTCCCCCAAACTTCACTCAGTGACAAGGAAGGCCAGCTGTCTCTGATAGGGAAGCAGCCATGCAGAGAAGAAGAGCACCCCCAGCAGTGAGGGGGCTGGGTCTGACTGCTGGCTGGGTGTACTGTTTATCAAATAGCTAGCGTTTGTTATGGCTGGAGCTTTAAGGAGCTAAGAGGTGGGCTAAAGGGAAGCCAGGCTCCCTGATGGTGTGGATAAGGCTGAATCACTGACTTGTATGCAGTGGTTTCTTCTGAAAGTGATAGGAAACCAACTGAAGTTTTACCAGGGAGAAAGAAAAGATCCCACCTGCTTCACACTAGGCTGCATCTAGTGAGACCTTACTCTCAAGATGACAATTGCCTTTGGGTTTGCACAACAAAGCAATCCAGCAGAGAAACCCCACTGGTGTAGCTGGAAGCTGTATTCAGAACGCACTGGCTTGACTCACTGGGGATCTCAGGACCCATCTGCTAAACTTGGACTAGAGGTCAAGTCAGTTACTTGTATATATATCTTCTGCCCCCTTGTATTGATAAAACTGAATTGGTCTGAGTTTTCGAGAGAACAGAGATTCAGGCACAGAGAAGAGCCCATGCCTTGTTCAGGAGGTATACTTTCAGGGCAGTGGGGACAAGATGAAATGAGGCAAAGGTGATACCCAGAAGAAAGGTGATATGCTGCCATGCTAATTAGCACTTCATGGTGAGCTGCAGGGACATTCCTGGCCTCTACTCAGTAGGCCTGCTCACTAGGTCCCTGCCAACTATATAGACAAGCCATGCTTCCAGAGGGAAGGAAGGAAGGGAAAACAGAAAGACAAACAATTGAGGGTAGAAGACCTCAGTGAGCACCAAGAAGGTCAAACTGGCCACATCCTGCAGGTAGATCGTTTCACTCCAGCAGGTGAAGACAACAGGAGAATCAGCAAAGGTGCTGTGTTGGATAGTCTTATATCAACTTAGCATAAACAAGAGCCATCTGAGAGACAGGAACCTCCACTGAGAAAAATGCCTCCAGGAGATAGGGCTTGTGGGCAACCCCATGAGATGGTTTTCTTCAATAATGATTGATGTGGGAGGGCCCAGTTCCCTGTGGGTGGAGCCATCCCTGAGCTGGTGGTCCTGGATGCTTTATGAATGCAGGCTGAGCAAGTCATGAGGAGCAAGCCAGGAAGCAGCATTTATCCATGGCTTCTGCCTCCCACCCTGGCTTCTTTTGATGATGGACTATGATGTGGAAGTATAAGCTGAATTAAACCCTTTCCTCCCTAAGTTTCTTTTGTTCGTGGTGTTCATCATAGCACTAGACAGGTGCATAAACTGCCATCAGCACCATTTGTTCTGCATGGAATCAGAAGTGTTCCCCGAAGGTTCATGTTCTGAATATTTGGCATGAAGACTATGACATGATTTGGGAGGTTCTGTAGCACTGAGGAGTGAAGCGCGACTGAATGAAGTGGTTCACTGCAGGGTGGGTTTTTGAGGTATATCATCTCTACCTACTTCGAGTGATGCTCTCTCTGCTTCCTCCCCACCATGATGTGAATCATTCTGGAAAGTCTTCCTTGTTAAGGGAAACCCAAACCTCTAAAACTATGATCCAAGATAAACCGTTCTGCCCTTAAGTTGTCTGATGGAGGTATTTTGGTCAGAGCAATGCCAAGTAATCATTAATGCACTGGGGTTAACTATTCCCTCTCCCTCCTTCTTCCTGCCCTTCCCTCTCCCTTTTGCTCATAAATTCTACATTGGTTAATAAGGGTGTCCCTAATTCCTGCTATCTATCATGCACATTTACAGTAAGCCAGGCAGTATGGGTGCTTTGTTTCATTTAATTGCCCCATTCAGTTTGTAAAGCCATTTGTTATTAGCATTTTATAAATGGTTAAAATGAGATCTTAAAAGTTTTAATAATTTGCCAGGCAGGAAGTCCCAGGGTTCACGTCTAAGCCAGAGCTGTCTAAATCCAAAGCCTGAGCCACTTACTGTATTGGCTCATGGAGACAGGAATACAAAGTGATTTGAAGGGATGACTACCAATGCTTTTGCAGGTTAAAATGATATGGTTGTACCAGACTTACCTTTCCAGAAAAACATAGTTACCCACACTTAAGCTCAGACTCTGGAGCCACGTTGTCTGGGTTTGAACCCCATCACTTTCTCTACATGCTGGCAAAGTCCCTTCGTTTCTCTATCCCTTCTGTTTTCTTGTCTGTAAACTGGGGATAATGCTGCTCTCTGCTACACAGGAATGCTGTAAGGATTCCGTGAGTAAATAAAGTCATAGCAGGTCACATTATTTGGCACATAGGAGATACTGTGTGGGTATATACTATTATTATTAATTGCACAGCACTTCCTGGATGATAACATGAAGATTTGCAGGATTCTAAGAGGTATCTATGAGGCTCTTCTTTGGGTAGAAGTGCTCACACATCTGGATCGAGGCAGAGATGGGATTCAACTCCAGGTCTCTCTGACTCCACACCCACGCATGGCTGCTCATGGTTCCATCTGGCAGCCAGTCAGCTTGGCTCTCATTCCAGGGATGATTCCCAGGTACCCGGGCCAAGTCTAAGGGCTCCAATAAGCCTGGTTTTTCTCCAGGACTCTTCTCCCAGGCTGCTCCGTGAGAAACTGCCACCCCATTTAAGAAGTACACTTCCCTTCAAATAAATAGGCAACCCCTTCATGTTTTGAACACTAAAGAGTAGTTTTCTCTCCGCCCCCAACTCTACAGCCTGGCTCCTAAATGAGTTTGCTACACTTAGTTTTGTAGTACCCTAACTACAAAATAAATTGCTTTTGCGGAATACACCTCTACGAAGGGAGTAAGGACAGTGTGTGGAACAACCCAGGTTCAAAGCAGGGTATAAACAGAGGGAAATGGTTCGCAATTCCAGCTCCTTGCAAAGATGGGAGAGGGAGGAGAGAAGAGCCATCTTGGGTGTGAAGTGGGTGGTGAAAATGCAGAAGCCACTCCAAGTGGGAAACAAATGGGCTGGAGGCAGAAGGCAGGCAGCAGTGAGAATCCAGGCATCCTTTAGCTGGTAGCTAAGAGAGAGTGTGTGCTTACACACAAGTGTTACAATACGAGACCCAGGGTACCTGACATCTCTGGGCCCTTGTACCTTGGCTCAGACATAGAAATGGAGACAGTTATTAAGAAAGGGAAAGCCCTCCAAAGAACGGGAGTGAGCCGGGAAGCCGAGGCAAGAGCATGCACTCAAAAGAGCAGAACCACAGGGACTCGTGGTCCCTCATTGGTCTTTTCCACACCAACTACCTTCCCACATTTGTGTGTCAGGGCGGTTTCCAAGCATGACCTGTTCTTTATGTGTAGGCCACATAAGGGAAGGGATTCCAGCCTCTCTCTGACAACTGATTTCTTTCCTATGTTAACTTTGCTATAGCTTTTTCTAGTCCCTCCTCCTCCTGTCACACAGAAACTGCCTTCTTCCTGGCTGTACCCTCCACCTTCGCACTTACAACGTCAGCACTACTGTTAGTAAAGCTAAAGGATGGGTTGTATTTGCAAAAAATATTTATGCCACATTTCCCTCAGGTAGAAATGAAAAGGTCTTAGAAATCGGCCCCAGTAGCCTGGCCATTATTATTCACTTTTAGAACAAGCAGAACAACCCACAATAAATAACTCTTCAATACCTGCAATCCCATAAATGGCTCTACCGTCATCCAGCTCTGAACTCTGACAGTGAAGTTAGAACTTAAAGCAGGTGTTGGGACACACCCACAGTTCAGTGACACCCTGGTGGGGCCAGCATACAGCAGGATTCACTGCCCAAATGTATGATCCAAGAGACGGCAAAGCTTCTATGCCGAAGGCATACGGGGCAGAGTGAGGAAGAAGCCAGCTCCAAGCGTCCCTTTGCTGAGTGACAAGTGCTCGTGAGTTATAATGACATCCACATGGTGCCATCTTCCAGGGAAATGCAGGAGAGACCTAGAGCCCGAGGTTTGGATCAGGGGATTGATCATCTAGGTAACACCTGAAATTCCAGACTCAGAAACAATACAGGTGTTTAACATGAGCACATTAAGCAGCCCTGGCATCAAGACACTCTTATGATTCAGGGAGGGGCTGTTTATCAGCAGGTTCCCAGACTAGTCAGGATCATCCTTGCAAGCAGAAGAAGTCTCTAAGATGCAACGTCAGGTCTGCTGTGGGTTAGCTCTTTTGCATGCTGCCCTTAGATTAGCCTCCTGCTTGATCAAAGAATGATCCAAGCAGACCACCTGGTACATACTTCTCAGGACAGCATTGACGTTTTTTTAACACTCTCTGTCCTTACACACACTCTTAACCAGTGGCTGTACGTTTTAGCTGGGAGAACTTGCCTGGCGAGGAACACTGGATGCTAGTACAGGGAAGAAGGGAAGAAGAAATGAAATGATGTCTCTTCAAAGAAAGCAACTTGTGTTTAAACGAATCTCGCAGTAGGAGCATGTTTCTAGGTGTGTGGTAGTGGGTGGGTTAAGCTGGGCAGAACAGTGCAGAAATCTTTCTTTGTTTTGACTATGCAGTGGACTAGCTTGCTGCAGGAAGTCAGGGGTGGTCTCAACCTAGGGGTTCATAGTACAGAGGAGACAGTGGACAGCCCCTACATAGCCACCTTGCAGAAGGACACCTCAGTGCTGGGATGAGCACTGAGTGGCCAGCAGCCAGCCAATCAGGGAAGAACTGCCACAGAACCATGGGAAGAAGCAGCTGTCCCTAATACTAGGCAGCGTGGGCGCTGTTTGACGCTTTGTGGTTTGGATGATGCTTTTGGGCTTTGCCTGAATTCAGAAATGACCCCAGGGTGTCCTTGTCTTTGGCTTCATCTACTGTAAGTCACAGAATTGTCTGGAGCTGGAGTATAAAAGGGTGTTGGTTGCTTATATCCAACAGGAAAATGCCACAGTCTGTGTAAGCTGAGGGTGTCAGGCCAGTTCCTGGTCACCACACAATTCTTTTTTTTCCCCCTCTTTTATCTCTATAATTTACTTTTCTCAATGAAATGGCAGGGTACCCAGCAAGAGTCATTTAAGGGAAGGAGAATGTCTTCTAGCTCAGAGTTCAAGCGTGCAGTCCTTCGAGGTGGGAAGGCATCTGAGACAGCGGGTCACTTTGCATCCACAGTCAGGAAGCAGACAGGGACAAAGGCTGGCCATCCTCTTATTTCCTCTGCTTTATTTGGTCTTGTCCTCTAGCTCATTGAATAGGTACTTGGACTTATGGTGGCTCTTCCTACCTCAGTTAGTGACAGTCGAGAAACTCTTACACAGACGGCCAGACAGTCTTGATCCTCCCAGGCTGATGATGAGTATTAACCATTATAGTATGCCAAACCAAAAATAAAGAATAGAACATTGATAACAGGTAGGAGAACCTGCATTGAAAGCCTTCAGTGAACTGTATGTATCCTTCACAAATTCCAATGTTCAGGGGACATAATAATAAAAAATGGCTTATTTAATAATAGTATAATTATACTACTGAATTAAGTGCTATTAAAATTTATTTAATAATATATATTCTGCAGTAATTATTACAGGCCAAGTATAAATATACTCTTTAAAAACCCTTATTTTACCTTCTTGTCTCTATAAAACTGCTATGTTCTTTTGGAGCAGATAAGAAAATAGGAACTGAGACATGTTAGGCACCAATCATGCGATCACTAATTTAATAAGTGGCAGGGACCAAGTTCAAGCATAGATATCTGCATGACTCCACATTCTCGTCACTGCCTGGAGCACTGTTGACTTGCAGATGTCATGGATATTGAAAGACATGGCTGGCCAAGCTGTTTTCATGAGCCTAGAGTAAAACCTTTGTGACAAATTTGATGCATGTTCACAGACAGGGAATATACAGGAGCCCCAAAAGGCAGAGGGGAAGTTCCTCGGAGCAGCTATCATAGCTGAACCAAGTGAGCTGGTTGCTGCTGGGTATCCTCAGAAAGCAAGGTAAGGATTTGTCTATTGTTTGTTCCTATGTAGCTGGCTAATTAGTCTAAAAAGTGCCGCCCATTATTGATCAGTTTTGTATTCCACCACAATGATGTCTTAATGAAGCCCACAGTCTACAGCTCAAAAATGGGGTGAAAACTTTAAAGCGGATGTGATAGTTAACCTTGCTGTCCCCTTCGGGGGTACAGGACAGTCTCATGAGGGTATTCTTCAATGAGCCTTTTAACTATGCCTCATGGTTAAATGCATCCTTTTTTCTTTACATTTAACCTTTTTCACAGGTCTGTGTATGTCTTGGCAAAACTGTAGCATATGCATCTTCATGGGTTCAGAGCCTGGACATGAGAGTCCATGAATACACATGGGTTTGAAGGTATTCATCATATATCCTGCCCATCATGCCCATTATTTGAGAATGCTAGCTAGAGATCCAGGAGAATGCAAGATATAGAACTCTTACACAGAATACAAGACTGAGTACCTCAGAACAACCCAATCCCCAAATCTCTCACCTTGCCACTTCTTTGCCACTCTGGATGAAAGAAGCCTGAGATGTAGGGTGGGCTCTTTCTGAAGTCTGCAGGATCCTTCCTCATTTCCCCCTGGCTTCTGATGAGTTGCTGGCCATTCTTACCATCCCTTGGCTCGCATCATGGCAGCCTCTGCCTTCTGTGACACGGCCGTCTCTCTATCAATGTATGCATTTATTTCTTGACAGTAAGGGCAGATTGGATAAAGGGGCCTCTAGCTCCAGTGCGACCTCATTTTACAATTCTAGCCATAGCAATCTTATTTTCAAATATGGCATGTGCTGAGGTCTTGGGCATAAGACATTAATGTGTCTTCTGAGGGAAAAACAGCCAGCCCCATTAGAAATGCCTGTTAGGCACCAGGCACTCTGGTAGGCACCATGATTTCCCAGGCAGAAGTAGGATTCTTGAATTCATGGGCCTCATGAACAGCAGGCAAGAAAGAACACTTGAGTCTGAATGGTGGACCGGTTGCCACTTCCTACAATGGACTCCAGGGACCCTGAAGCTTTTCCCTACTCAAGCCAAGTCAGACCTCCCAATCTATACCCCTTCTTGGTGACTCAGCCCTTCACGGGGGACAGGATGACCCCAGAACACATTCCTGCCTGGGACTACAGAAGTGACCCGGCAGCAGAGCCTGAGCAACATTGTGTGTGGCTGAGTACTGACCTGACAATGTGTCTGTGCTGAAACCACTGGATGCAAGCACCTGCAAGTGTCAAGGGAAGGTGCCCTTGACAGTATGTGAGTTACACCAATATACGTGTTCAGTGTGGAAACAAATTATGCCAGTGCTTGGGAAGTGTGGTAACAAGTGTGTATGGATTTGAGCATAGATGAGGGTGTGTGTGATGGAAGGTGAGGGTGGAAGAGAGAGAGAGAGAAAGAGAAAGAGAGAGAGAGAGTGAGGATTTTCTGTTAAATACCTGTTGTATTCTAGAATCAGCCAACAAGCAAAGATGAAGTCTTTTCTCCCATTATGGAAGGAATTAATAATTCCATTATGAAGACTTCCTAACTTTAAAAAAAAAAAAAAGCCATCTAGCTAGTGTTTGTTAATTAGGAACAGGTCCCTGGGAAGCTGCTGTACAGCAACACCAATAAATCACTCATTAACTGTCCATGGCTGCCTGCCTCCAAGTCAGCTGTATTGCAACTCCAGAGGGAGCTAGGCCAGGAAGATTTCCACTTCAGACCTGTCAGCTGGGGAGAGTTGTGTGTCCCCACCCAGTCCTCCTGTGGGCACTCCTAAGTCACACCAGGCCAGATAGGGCTGAGTCAGCACTCCTAGATTCCTAGACTTATGTCTGTCTCTGCATCCAGTCCTTCCAGTCCCCACTTGTAACATCACTGGCATTCCTGTTCTCTGGTCTGCCTTGACTGGTTCCATCTTCATCATGTTCTCTCCGAGCCCTGGTCATACGCTTCTCTAGTGTCTTACGGCTCCTGTGCCTGTACTTCTACTGACACCTCCCACCACAGACATGGTCCTATGGGTACTCCTCTTTAGCCAGTGCCAGCCAATGCTCATAAAGTAACAGCTACTAGCAATGCTTTAAATTCTTATCTTTATCTAAAACCACCATAACCTGGGGAGGATAAGTGGAGTAACTCTTAGTGAGAACAGAAACTTCTCTTGGGAGTGATGAGAATGTTCTAGAACCAGGTAGTTGCAAAAGTTGCATGACCTCCATCCAATGCTACTGATGTTTATGGGGACAAAAAAGGACAAAAAAAAAAAAAACAAAAAAAAAAAAAAACAAAAACATCCAAACAAATGAAAACAGAAGGAAAATCCTAGGACATCTTATCTTCTTTAAATATACTTACAGTTTGGTGTCTTGCAGGGCTTTGCAAAAGTATGCTTTACTGAGCAAAACCCTCAGCCATCACACATTCATCCATTAGATCGGTTCTTGGAATATGGAAGTGTTTGGGGTAGGAGGATTCAGGCTAACAAGCTGCAGAATACAATCTGTGCGGTCCTCCAAAAACTAAAACACTCCTTTCTATACTTACCTCTACTTTATATACAGAGAAACCTCCGAATCATGAAGCCATGGACCTTGCCAAAGTCACAGCATCCTAAGGAGCTCTGCTAGGATATGGATCTCAGCGTTTTGCTGTTGTGTGTGTTCAATGCCTTTAGCTTCCTCCTTGTTTCTGGCCCAGCACCAGCTAACTCCACCATAGTATGACTAAAGAGTAGGAAACACAGTCTTGATGAAGGTACCAAGGACTGTGGCTCCTCCTCCTCTGACCTGGAACTCTCCTGGCCAGCCTGCTTGCCTTTGGACGAGGGCCTTCCATTGAAGCACTTTCCAAATCAGGCTCTGTCTAACATCTTAGCGAGACATTTGTATGAGCACTCTGCCCTTCTGCCTAACAGGGACCTCAAAACCTGTGACGCTGGAATGAAATGCATTAGTATGTTTGTTTTTGAAAATACGTGGAATCTGTCTCAAATTTAGAACCTGCTTTTGTGCTCAACTAAAATGTGTTGAATGTTTTCGGGATAGTAACTCCAAAAATTATATAGTGATACTTGGTCCGATGAAACTATTATTTAATCTGGTATAGATAGGGGAAGGAACTGTCAGAACTGAAAGCCTTTGGCCTCGGGAGCTGAGGACTCTTCACCTTGGAGCCAAATCCAGATATAACCCTGGAAGCGTGCAGGGTTATAGTTTGGTAGAAAAGGGATAAAATGGGCCACCAGTTCCCCTCCCCAGGGCACTGAAGCAGACAGCAGCAGCTGCATGTAGTTTTGATTGTCATAAGTACAGAACTGTTTCAGAGACAAGAACCAAAAAGTTCAGTCCTACCCTGAGTCCAAACAGAGACCAGCGGAGCACTGTGGGGGAGAGGGGATATTGGGGTGCTAGCATGGGCTATTTTCTTTTGACTCTAGGTTTCAAGTTCCAGTTTCGAGACCTATTTGCCTATTCATTCCCGTATCCTTGGTACTGTCCAATGTGCCGTCAGTACCTATACCTGCAGGTCCGATTTTGGCAATTATCGATAGAAACAGTATTTCTGTATTTGCAAGCCTGCATTTGTGATGGAACAATTAGAGGCCAATCCTGGTGTTTCCGTGATTTAACTGGCTTTGCTTCTTCTGTTAGTCAGACTTTGCTCCGCATCGTCTCTCAAGGATCCAGAGTAATAGAGATTGCATTTTCTGCAGCAAATGGCTTTCTGGCTGCTTTTCACAGCCCATGGCTCTGCTTAGTCATATGGCTCTGCCTAACTACAAGGGAGCAGAGAAATGTGTAACTACATAGATGGGGGAAGGAGAGAATATGGATGCAGGTTGTGATATAGTTTTTGGCTGTGTGCAAGCACTAGACCAGTGATTCTCAACCTTCCTAACGCTGAAGCCCTTTAATGCAGTTCGTGTCATGGTGATCTCCAACCATAAATTTATTTTCAATGCTATTTCATAACTGTAATTTGGCTATTGTTATGAATCATAACCTGAATATCTATGTTTTCCAGTGGTGGTCTTAGGTGACCCCTGTGAAAGAGTTTCTGACCCACAGGTTGAGAACCACTGCTACCTTGCCCCATCTGGCCTATTATAACAAAATGACTTAGGCTGTAAACTATAAACAACAGAAAGTTATTGCTGGAAGTTCTGAAGTCTAGGAAGTGTAATATCAGAGGATCAGTAGATTCCTCGTCTGGTGAGGGGCCTACTTTCTTGGTTCCTTTTCTATGTCCTCACATGGTGGGAAGGGGAACAGTTTCTTCAAGCCTATTTTATAGATGCATTCATTCTAGAAATAAGGGCAGAGTTCCTATGACCTAATCAATTCCTTGGTGCCTTAGCTCTTCAAACTAAGAGAATGCCTGAAATTAGGTTTCAACGTATGAATTTTTCAGGGACATAAACCGTCAGGCCAGTTGGCAAGGCAACTGTGGTGATGCAGTGAGGGATGCTAGGGCATGACTGTAGAGAGAGATAATAAGCTGAGAGCTAGACATTGTTGTGTCTGAAGGACCCAAGGAACCTCTAAAGCCAAAGTGTTTGGGAAGCACTTGAATATTAGGGCCAGAGGCTTAGGAGAGTTTTCCCACTTTCCCTAGTGGCTCAGAAATTAAAGGTGTGGGGGTGACCTCTGGGGAGAATAGTGCTTGCCTCCGGGGATCTCAAATTACACATCGATCCCAATACCAGAATTGCTTTTTTAAATTGTGTGACAATCTGGGTGCCTTTGAAATGGAGTCACTTCCTGCTTGACACTTTCCTAAGGCCCAGTCTCCCCAGCTGGGAGAAGTCACAGCTCCCTGGGCTTCTGCCACCCCACCCATCCCCCAGCCCCCACCCCATCCCACCCTCCCGTGGGTGTTGGGATCCTACACTGTCATTGTTCAGAGGCAGAGTCCCGGGGGTGGCATTTGTTCACCAGTCCTGGTGCCCAGGTGCTCAGGTAGAGTTGCTTGAACAAATGAATGAGTTAATGACAAGCTATTCAAAACTACTGGATCCCTTGTGAGACCCAAAATAGTCCTTCCACACTGGAGAGGCTTTTTAATAAGTTATAACACAGCAAATTAAAATAAACATTTGTCTAAACTTCCACCAACCAAGTCTCCTGAGGGTTGAACACCTTTTCATCTACAAAGTGCTTTCAAAACAAGAGCTGATTCTCCCCCTCAAGGCCCCTGGATATTGTAAACAGTAAACACATTCAGAAATAGATTAGCATTCAGTAGCTACGTTGCTGCAGGCTAGTTTTACAGAACACCTTCTCGGGAAAGAAAAGTGAATTGTCTTTGGGATTTTTTTTTTTTTTGGTGGGGGGTGGGCAGCTTCCACATGAGGCAGGGGTTGTGTCAAAGGCTTACAGCATCGTGGTGTTATGCTCTCGAGGCACATGTAGGGCAGGCATTCTGCTTCCTGCTTTAGAGATTTCAAGCACTCTAAGGTTCCAAGTCATAACTTGTCCAAGGGCACGTAATGGATAGATGAAAACCAAGAACTTCTCTTAAGTTCTGCTAATGCCTCAACCACCGGCCTTCACCTCAAAGGTTTATTTCCCAACATTTGGTCTACAGATTGCCCAGACTAACAGCGTACAGGGGGTGAAGCATGGCCCCAGCCAAGATTTATTAGATGAGACTCTGGAGGGAGAAGCTCGGGAATGGCATCTTTAGCAAAGCTCCCAGAGTCGTCTTTGATCACCTAGACCTTATGCCCATAGCGTGTCTCACAAGCTGAGAGAGATGTCTGTCTAAAGGGATGAGAGGGGAAAATCAAAAGGGAATCACTGGGTCCAAACACCTCATGCCTCGTGTTGAGTTTGGCAGCTCAGCTCTGTGCACAAACCATGTGGCAACGGCTTCCTCCCCCTGCCTCTGCAGGCTGCGCCGGCCAAGATGGAAAGCTTCCTCTGTGCCCTGCTTTTCATGGCAAGCCTGGGTGGATGTTTTCTCTCCACTCCATATGGATTTTGCAATTAACTCACTAGAAAAGTAAATCACAGGGTGCCTGGAATAATGAGTGCAGTGAGCAGCAGACTGCAGCCAAGTAGACTGGGCCCGGATCCAGCATGACTAAGGTTGCTGGGCGGGCACAGGAAAAAGGCAGGAGGCTGGAGGCTAAAGGAAGGCAAGGGCTGAGGGAGGAGGAGAGCAGCCACTGGGGAAGATGGAGGACCTTTGTGAACGTGAGGTTTAGGTTCCGTGTTCCTGTCCAACTCGTAGGTTTCGGGTTACTCTGACTGGCCGTACTAATGATATCATTTTGCAGAAAAAGAAGCTGAGACCCAGAGAGACACCATTGCTCCCCAACTTTGAACTTTCCTAGGAAGCCTCCAAACCTATCTCCTGGCCTACAGGGATCTTTTCTCTCATGTAGTAACTAAGTAGGAAGAACCCCTTCCTCATTAGCCTGGGGACAACTGGGAGCCTGAGAGAGAGCTGATCTGGGGGGGGGGGGGTGTGCAGCTCCTCATCTGTGAAGTGGGATGGCGATTACTCCTAACTGACAGCTATCCAATCTGGTATCTTACAGAAGAGCATGTTAAACCCTGCGTGGCACACAATAGGACCTTTGAAATGCCACTCACCTTTAATGAGTGGTGGTTCCTTCACAGACAAAAATACCATTGAATGACACAAGGAACAGAGACATGAACAAGCTATCATAGGAAGTGGGGTTTCTAGAAGCCTTGTGGATCGAGAAGGAGATAAGTCATGGAAATCAAGAGCAGTGGCCAATGCCTCTGGTCATCCTAGAGACTGCTGCTGGTGCTGAGTCTACTGACTGGGAATCAAAAGGCCTAGGACACTGCCTTTCTTATCATCCTACTTCTCAATGGGCCGGTTTAATCTTTCAAGATGGTGGGTTGAGCCCATCTTTGCCTGGAAAGCTTACTGCACGGGCAGAACCATGAGATGCAACTTGACTCCACAGGCTCTAAGAGACACTCTTGGGTCAAGCTACTAGCCACTGCAGGGGAGCCATGGGCACACATGCACTTACCATGGGTTCTTTTTTCTTTATTTATGTTTATTTTCAGCAAGACTGAAGCCTGGGCCGGGGCCTTGTCTGTATAGTGCATATGGGCCACCACTGAGCTATATCTCTAACCCTCCTTTGCTTTTTATTTTTCGACCCCTAGTTTGCTCATGATGGCCTTTAATTCATTCTATAACCCAGGCAGCTCTTGACTAATAACCCTCTTGCCTCAGCCTTGCATGTAGCTGGGTTACAGGCCTGTACCACCAGGCCTGGCTACAGGATGACCTCTTTGTCATGAACAGTCCTATCTAGATGTCTGTTATTCTGTCTCCTTACTCTAGATCCATAATTAGTCATCAGAGAAGACTAATAAGAATAGGAAAAACTGATGGCATGATTAGAGACAAGTAGAGGTTCTGTTTGCCCCAGCTGGAAAGTTTGGCAGCTGCCAGAAAGCCTTAACTTCAGACATGAATGCCAATGTCCTTAGTCTGAGAGGGTCTTACCTACTTGCCGGTTGATATGACTCTTTTCTGCAAAGCTGTACTGGGGACCCTGTCCTGGACCTGATGCACCCTTCTCTCTGGCCATCTCTGTATCCTGTAGGTTTAGTTTACAAGTCAAATGAAGGTTTCTCTCTCTGCATTTCCAAGCCTAGAAATCAAACTGGGCCCTTTCTGCTTCCAGCAGCTTCCTGAGCAGACACATCTGAGCCTGATATAGATACAGAAAAGCACAGGGCTTCTTCTGGTGGCTTTCACTCCCTGCCATCAGGGCTCCCAAGCCCTTCTGGGGCTGTAAGGAAAATGAGAGGAGAGAAAAAAATCAGAGGAGAGAAAGCATGCCCAGGCTCTCCATGGGGTTTGGTGATGGTTTCTTTGCCTAGATAGAAAACCAGACAAAGAGAACAGGATTTATAAAGAGCAGATGCAGGGCTGGGGGCTTGGCCAGTACAGAAAGTGCTTGCCATGCCAAAGTGAGGACCAGAGTTCAGGACTCCTCCCCAACATAAAAGCTGGCTGCAGTAGTCTATGCCCACAGATCCCGGGGGATGGATAAGTACAACAGAAATTCCCCTGGAGCTTCAGGGCCAGCTGCCATGGCATACTCCATGGAAAAACAACAACACACAGAGACCCTCTGACTACCACATATGTACTCTCCTCATGCAGGTATTTTAAAGGCAGACACAGCCACTTCAGTCAGAAGGACCATTGCTTTTTCAACTGCACTGCTCAGCCAAACCCTCTGCAATGGCTAGATGTCCTGTCTGCATTTTCCTGTGCAGCTTCCTGCAGCCTCCTGTGGTTACTGAGTGCCTAGGGAGCAGCTAGTACCACCAAGGAATGGCCTTTTCACTTTAATTCACTTAATCCTATGTCTATTCTTAAACTGCCATGCATGGAGACTGGAGCGTGCAGCTCTCAAATCAGGGTCAGGGTGTGGGAACAGAGTGATTCTTTCATCTCTATGAGAGTAGGAAATTCGTCCTGTGCTCCATATTCCCATGCCTAGTACAGAGGTTGCCATGGGCTCAGTCATCCTCAGAAGAGTGACTAGAGTGTGTCAGTGAGGCAGTGGGTACAGCGTACAAGATGTGCTCATTAGATTTAGGGTAGGTTAAACCCAAAAGCAAAGGCTGACTCCAACCGTCGGGAATGCGGCAGGTGTTGGTAAGCCTTTCTTTTCTGTGAAAGTCTACAATGTCAACCCTTCTCTGAGGGATGAGATGTTCCTTCTTTGGCCTTTTCTTGTGACCACCCACTTCCTACACCCTCCCTGTCAAGTTCAGTGCAATTCTAAGATGGCTTGTTCCTGAGTCAGGATTCGAACTAAGTTCCCTTTAGAGCTCCTGGCCTCCTCTGCTTCCCCCAATCAGAGTTCTATTTTACTGCAACTAGAAAGTCAGTAATAGAGATAGATGAGCTGGAAGACTTCTGAGACAGTCCAGCTGCCTCTATGTCTAACCCAGTTTCTGTTCTCAAATCCCTAAAGACACAGGAAGGGTCAGCGAGATGGATTCACAGGTTAAGACACTTGGTTCCAAGCTTGACAAACTGAGTTCAGTTCCTGGGACCCTCTTGATGGAGGGATAAAACCTTTCTATGTCTCTGTAAGTTATTAATATATATTAATATTATATATTATACATTATTATATGTATATTCTTAATATTTTATACACACACACATGAAAGCCAATGAAAAGGAGCAGGTAAGAAGTGTCCAAAGGCATCGGAGAGAAAGGAACACTCACACTGAGAGCTTTGTAGATAAGGGCAGTGAGGGGGAGAGGCTCAGATGATTAAAGATGGTGTTGAAATTCCAGAGTCCTGAAGGAGCAGTTTGCAGGGCCAGCGAGTGGGGTTTGATGAGTTAGAATTGTAGATGTGATGAGTTTGAAGCACCTGGGAGGCATCTCAGCCGAGATAATTACTAGACACCTGGAGCTGAATAAGAGCTTCTGGAGATATTGATTTAGACGTGATCATGCCCTCATCCCTGTATCCATTCATTCAAGGGAAATGTATGCAGCACCTACTCCATGGGGCTGAGCTGGATTCTGGGCTACAGCGATTTTCTAAAAAGGAAAACCCAGAAAACGCAGCCCCTGACTCTGTTCCTCTCCCTTGGCTCAACAGGACACTGGTTGTGGTGTTCGTTATCTGTCTCTGTTCTCCTTTTCCTCGAGATGTTCCATTTCTTTATTGTTTGTTTGTTTGTTTTAAAAAGGTACCTTGAGGCTGGGAAGATGGCCCTTATAAAAGGTAGCACAAGTAAATCCCAGAGTTTCTACAGGGGGATGGTGAAAGATGGAGACAGAAGAATCACCAAAAGTTCATGAGCCCAGTAACCTGACATATGTAGTAAGAAAACAGCATACTCTGTCTCAAGAGGCAACGTGTGGACCAATATCTGAGGTTGTCTTCTGACTTACACACATGAGCGTATACCCATGCACACATACACGTCCACATGAGCACACACACAATTGAACTCGCAAACACACATATACATGCATAGGCACACACATACCACACACATACACAAACACACATACACACACAAAACAGTATTTTGGGGCTCTGGCTGGATGACAGACATTGGTTCTAGAATATAAACCCTTCACTCTTTTCCACCACAAGAGTCATTTTCTACTACTGTTGCTCAGGTTCGGTTAGGAAGGGAAAACCCAGTCTTTCTGAATATTTTTATGCTGATCAGAGTCATGAAAGTTTATTGGAAAGTCAAGTTGATTTCTGAGATCTGGAAGGATAGGAATAAAAACTGCAAATGCATGTCCTTCTATGTTCTCTGTAGGTTTGAGTTATTTAGGAAGAATGATATTTATAGACAAATCATGGAGAAATACCTGCTGCCCATTATCAGGGAAAATGTAAGGTGTTGTGGTCTATTAAAGTCGTAAGTTATTCTCTAGAATCCAAAAGATTTTTAAAAAATGAAAAAAGCACAATAAAATACATCATGCTTAACTGCAGAAACTATAGGGACCTTGTCTGAGCTTGGCAGACACTGTCTTACCCTAGAGAAACCCTAGGTTTTTTGTTTTTGTTTTTGTTTTTTGTTTTTTATCCTCAGAAAATAAAAAAATCAAAGCTTCTCACCATTTCCTAGGCTGGATGACAAGTCTGGTCATCTAACTGAGTCTCCAAAGGCACTGTCCTCAACATGACCAAGTGTCATGGTCACCTTAAGGTACCAGTGAGCTGCAGTTTAAGGTTGATATTGGGAGGCGGTGGGTCTTGGTGAGGTTTACTGGTATAGACCTATCTGTAGAAGCCACACTGGTAGCTGTACCAGTGCACAGCTGCTTCTCCTCTAAATGGCTCTTCTTGCCTGTGTGCACAGCCCCACCCCACACTGCTCCTGCTTTCTCAAATGGTGCATACTGACCCAGTTGCCCTATTCCCACCTGGACCTCAGTCCCACCTAGAATCCTTTGTCAGAAGGAACTTTGAGTATAGTTTCTTTCACTGGCTACCCATCTCTGTCCCTCATGCTCCACCCCTCACTTTAACTGGGGTGCCAAAAAATACTTACCCCTTTTGGCTGAGTTTAGGGGTTAGGACTTTGCTTTATTTCTTTGGGCTCTGTCATCCAGTGCAGTTAAAACCCCCTTGTGGTTGCATTTCTGGGATGCCACGCCTCTGTGAGCTTGGCGTGATGGTTATGATGTCTCCAGCCTTTTATAAGATGATTCACACCAAGTTTTCTTTTGTTTGGGACCCACCATCCCCCAGAACTCATTATCACTGGTTACCTAAAATCTTAAGAAAGACGTGCATTTGAACTTTATTGGACTTCACTGTGGTCAGTCAGGAAAGGATCATAATGTAACATTTGGGATAAATAGGAGAAACAGTCCCCTGGGTGTGTTACAAGCTAGGAAGGCCTGCCTCCAGCAGATGGATGCCCTTGGGTCTCGTTCCTAGGGATTACAGGGAACCAATGGACTGAGCCAGTCTAGACTGCCTCACAAATCTCGTCCTCTCATGGCTCTCAGGTACTCAGACACATGTGAAAGCTGAGAAGCCCTGCCCTAGATTTTTAAGAAAGTTGATTTCAGAGAAAATACTGAGTCCAGTTTGATGCCCAGATTCTTTGGAATGAAATGATCCATGAGGTCTGAGAAATGAAACATGAGCTCTGAGACCATCTTTTAGGATTTTGAGCATCAGCCACTGACTATAACATGGAAATCAATAGGGACATGTCTATACGTACATCAACGAACAGTGGCTTAGTGGGATGGTGGGGTAGGAATAAAGGAAGACATACAGTTATGAGCAGCTTATTTCTATGTTTCTTGAATTTAAATATATGCATACATTAGTAATATTTGTTGAGAGAAGATATATGCAAACTAACATTTCATAAAGGACAGGAGATTATGGTAATTGTACATTTAACAACACAGTAGAAAATAGCCTCCAGAAGCATTGCAGGCATTTCAGAGGACCTTAATACAGAAAAAACAAACAAACAAACAAATAAACAAAAACATGGTTTTTCTTTTTTGTGTTACCAAGGTAGCTTGGAGAAGTGGAATCATGGGTGATTGCTTTCTCTTTCTTCTTTCTTTTTATTGTCTGAATTTTAAATTTTCCTACAACGAATGTGTATTTTTTATGTTCTAAGGACAAATAGACCAAGAATGATATAAGGAGGAATTAGAAGAGAGGATGAGGAAGCATCAGCTAATGTCACAGTGGAATGACAGAGCTTCAGGGTCCAAATAGCTATGGCTGTGGGTAATCTGGTAATTTAAAAATGAAATACACACGAAGTGACAGAGGAGTATTAAGATTAGGTGGTAGCCGTGTCTTGAACCTCCTCAGCAAGACAGATACAATCATCTCGTAACTGGGGTACCAGATTCTGGGAGAACTACGGACACCCCTCAAAGGTCAGAGATGAGCTGGTATGCAGACCTCACAGTGTACCTCTAGCGTTGCCCGGCAACAGTGAAGGCACTGTTGTAGTCTGAAGGTGGGCATGAGGTCTGGGCTGACCCAGAGGCCTCAGTTCCTCCGCTGTTCAGGAAAGGTGACTTTCCACATTTTCAGTGGAGCATGGGAATGGGTTCAGAGCCTTTGAGCTCCTCAGCCGTCCTCCAGGAGCCTCTGAAATCCTGATGAACAGCATGAAAGCCAGTGTGCAGCAGAGATTCTGGAGCAGGGTGTGTGGCACAGGGGTAGAGAACTTGACACACATGAGCAAGGGCTTGGGTTCAATTCCCCAGTAGCAGGGAGGGCTCGTGTAAAAGACAGTGAAAAATTAGTTCCCCATATGTCCTCAGGCAAGAGGGTTCCAGAAAGGTTCCAGATCCCCCTACTGCTGAGTCTACTTTCAAAAATGTGCCCAGCAAATTTTCTTGATTGGGGATTGATGGGGGAGGACCCAACTCACTGTGACTGCTGCCACCCCTGAGTTGGTGGCCATGGACTGCATAATTAAGAAGGCCAAGAAAGCCATGAGGAGCAGTCCAGTATGCAGCGTCCCTCCATAGCTTCCACTTTGGTTCTTGTTTCCAGGTTCCTGCCTTTACCTCCTCCAATGATGGACTGTAATGTGGGACTATAAACTGAAGTAAATGCTTTCTCCCCCCCCCCCAAAAAAATGTGCCCAGCACCTCAGCCTGGTCCCTGCCTATCCAAGATCCACAGTTACATGCTCACCTTGCCATTGGAATTCCAAGTAACATCTCACAGGCATCTCAACTGTCCCAAATGATAGCTTTTGAGATGCTTTTTAAAGACATCTTAAACATATCTTTTTTAAACTCAACATTTAAAAAAATTTTTTTAATTAAACTTCTACAATATTTCCTACATGATGGCTTAGGATTTGTTCTGAACATTTTGTTCTTTGAAAGGGATTCTGGAGAGCTAAAAATGTCTGTAATTATACCCACAATGAGAGCAGGATCTCAAGTGCAGGCCTCTCAGAGCTGGAGGTTAACAAGGCTCACGCCTTCGTGAACCACCAGAATAGCATCTGTGGCTAGGCCGACTAACGCTACAAATTACAAGGTCCTTTCTTCCTTGACATGCAGCGGGGAGGGGAAGACACTGAGCTCAGATGCTGGCGTCTGTAAGTGGGCTCACTGTTGTATGCTATTCAAATGGTATGTTTTCTTCCTCTTTCTTTCTTTCTTTCTTTCTTTCTTTCTTTCTTTCCCTTCCTTCCTTCCTTCCTTCCTTCCTTCCTTTCTTTCTTTCTTTCTTTCTTTCTTTCCTTCTTCCTTTCTTCCTTCCTTCTTTCTTTCCTTCCTCTCTCTTGTTTCCCATGTACATAATTAAAGTTGTCCTGAAATTAAGTGTTTGCAAGTGGATACAAAATGCTAACCCTTTCCCATCTATAGTGGCCAGTGCTTCCATGCCATGGCTTCCAAGGATAATTTTAAGGCTGTGTTCTCACAGCAGCCTTATATACATTACCTGTTAGCCTCACTTCACCGGCTCACTGAGAACTGCTCCAGCAATAGCAGCTTTGTGATTTGACTCTGCTCTTCTCATTCTGTGCCCTGGATTGTCCCCATTACCCTAAGTCACCTACAATGGTTAATGCTCTGCTGAGCCCCGGGTGTCTTGAATAGACCTGAATTTGGGAGATTGTTCAACGATGGTCAGGTCATTAAGCCCTTAGCAGAGTATCACTTACTTGTATCTTTGTAGAAGCTTTCAAACAAATAGCTTCATAAATCTGAAGTCTACAAATCAAATCAAGTCTTTTTAATATTTCTTCTGTCTGAGGAAATAGACTTTTAGTGCTGTGCAGTCAAAGCAAAGCAAGCATCAGCTTGGTAGACCAGGAGAGCCTGGCTCTTTGAATGCAATACCATCTCCTTATCAGGAAACTGGACATAACACAAACCAGAGTCCTAATGATTCAGTTTAGTGGGTTATTTTTTATTTGCTGTTTATATAACCATTCTGCCTTTCGTGTTCAGACAGTATTCAGTCAATTGCATGAGACAGGCAGGACCCTGTTATAAAATAGGTGTTGTATTAACCATAGATGTTGACTTTAACCAACTATAGGCTACTATAGTTAGGTTAGATTAAGGTGAGCATAATGGTGCATACCTACAGCCTTGGCATTTGGGATGTAGAGGCTAGATGTCCACAAGTTTGAAGCAAATTTTTTTTACATAGTGAGTTATAGGCCATCTTGAGCTACATAGAGACAGCTTGCCTTTAAAAGAAAAGAAGAGGAGGAGGAGGAGGAGGAGAAGGAGGAGGAGAGGAACAAGGAACCATAAAGTAGGCTAGGCTATGATATTTGGAAGGCTGAGTGGACCAAATGCATTTTTATTTTAATTTACCCTAGTTACATCAAAGGATGGGCTTATCAAAGCCAAGTGCCACCTATATTTTGTTTATAGGCTTGTCCTGTGGACAAAGCCTATCACAAGTCTCACACAGAGGAAACAATCAGTAGATAGAAACTTCCTTTGGCATAACAAATATTTATTCTTCTTTCTGCTTTATGGCTTTCCCCCTTCAAAATGGCTGTATTGACGGGAACCAGCTCTTCCTGTCATTGTTTATCTGTCTTTGTCTCTGTCTCTGTCTCTATCTCTATCTCTGTCTCTGTCTCTCTGTCTCTCTGTCTCTCTGTCTCTCTGTCTCTCTGTCTCTGTCTCTCTGTCTCTCTCTGTCTCCCTCCCCCCGACCCCGTGTGTGTGTGTGTGTGTGTGTGTGTGTGTGTGTCTGTGTGTGTGTGTGTGTGTCTGTGTGTGTCTTCGTAAGTGTGTAAGTACATGTGAAGGGCTAAATGGTGACTTGGAGTCCTTTCCTCAGTCCTTATTTCTCCCCACCCTTAGTATTTTTAGACAGACTCCCTCACTGAGCCTGGAGCTTTCTCTGATCCATTTAGGCTATCTGGCTAGTGAGTTCTAGGGATGCTCATGTCTGTGCTTCCTCACTGCTGGAACTGTAGGTGTAGGCTGCAACTTCTGATTGGTTTTAAGTGGGTTCTAGAGGTCGGAACTCAGGTTCTTGCCTGTTGCCCAAATTTGCTCAGGCACTACCTCTTCTTAGACAGCAAGCATTTACCAACACAGATGTTTAATGAGTGCCCACCTATCCTCTACACCTGCTCTGTGGCTGATTAAGTGACCCCCATCTCTCAGGACAAGTCTATGGCCTTCAATTTTCACTCGAAACGAGTCAGCTACTGATGTGTCTCCCTGGAAGTGAAGAGCCACCTTTTAATCATCAAAATAAGTCTCCAAGGCCTGGGGAACGGCAAGGAAATATCAGTGCCCATTTGTAGTGTTTTTTATTTATATTAACAATATTTCTATTAATTCTTTGAGGCTTTTTAAGCATATTTTCCCCCACCCAGTTCTTTCCATAACCAGCCTTCTACCATCTATTCCTACCCAGCTTTAAGATTTCTCCTCCTACTTTTTTTTTCTTTTTTAAATCATGTCCAATTTGTGTTGCCTAGCTAGCCTTGGGAGTAAGGCCTGCCCTGGCATGTGTACTGTCCACCAGGTGCCGTCATTAAAGGAAACTGACTCTCCCTCTCCCAGCAGCCTTCCAGGGCAGTAGCTCCTCAGCTAATGGTGAGCTCTCATGGTCACCTTCACTGATCCAGATCGTTGTCTGGCTGGACCTTGCATAGGTCTTGGGTGTGCTATTAATAACTGCCACGAGTCCATATGTGTACCTGCCCTGTTGTGTCTGGAAAAAAAACATTTCCTTCCTGTTATCTACTACCTCTGCCTCACCGTCTTTCTACCACCTCTTCCTCAAAGATCTCTGAACCTTGGAGAAAAGAGTACAATATGTATGTCTCATTTAGGACTGAGCATTCCATAGTATCTTATTCCTCCCCGTTATCCAGTTGAGAGTCTTTGTACTGATTACCATCTATTGCAAGGGGAAGCTTCTCTAAATGAGGGTTGAGAGATGTCTGATTTATGGCTATAGCAAGGAGGAGTCTTGTGTGTCCCAGGCTAGTGTCAAACTCACTTTGGAAAAGAGGATGGCTTTGAACTCCTGACCTTTCTCCCTGTGTGTCCCTCCTATCAATGAGATTACAAGTGTAAACTTCTATGTGTGGCTTGTGACAATCTTTTCACTAACTAGATTCATCTTTCTTCGGAACTAAAGGAGACACACCCTACTATTATACTGTAATCTTGGTCTTTGGCTCCTTCACACACACACACACACACACACACACACACACACACACACACATCTTGGGCTCCCTGATCAACAGTCAGTCTGATGTGAGCTGAATCTGGTTGCCTGTTAGCTTGCAAGGTTTACAGCAGGCCACCTATATACCTCACACCTTCTCATTGCAAGAGGAGCTTCTTGGAAACTAAATTACCAGAGACTCTTTCTCATAGAAAAACCTCAAGGCAGGCAGTGCAGAGATCTGGATTCCAGGCCTGGTCTGCCATTCTCAAGTCCTGATCCATCACCTCTCTCTTGGACTTCTTTTCTTTACTTGTCAGGCAAAGTAGTGCTCTTTCCGTTTCAATGGTCCAAGGTTGTAAATTCCATAAAGCAAAAGGGGAGCCCCAAGTGGGGGGAAAGTTCTGGAGTGCTGTTGTGATGGCTGGTGTAACCTCAGGCCTCTGGGTGAGGGATACAGGCTTGTGTCTCTGAGTGCAAACTGCTATCCCTTTGCTTTAAAGAAAGAACGCAAGAGAGCAGCTATCTGCTTTCACATACTGGTGTTCAATCTTTATCAACACCAGTTATCTTAACTATGATGACTACAGCACTCTCCCTGAGGCCTGACATTCAGACACAGAGAGGCCCTTGTACTCCCAGAGAGCTGTAGAATGCTCTGATATTTTACAGGCAACTCTTTGTTGTGGAGTTTGGCTTGTGTGTTGTAGTATGTTAACTGCAATCCTTGCCTTGACCCTAGCACCTCTTCTGGGTTGTAGCAGCCAAAAAAAAAAAAAAAAGTCTCCAAATATAGCCAAGTATCCCCCGAGGAAAAATAATGGACCCCTTTTAAGAACTAGATGTCTCCGTGCCAGAACCCAAAGTTCTAAGGCCTCTTTAGGCCTCTGTGCCCACCTCACAAGTTGCAAGCACAGTGCCAAGACCCAAGACCCCACCTCTAGCCTTGACATTCTCATCCTCCATTTATGTTCCCATTCATGTCTGAATTGGTGCTGAATTCTGAGAGAACAGCCATGAGTTCTCACCTCTCTACCCTCCTCCACCTCTGTTCCAAGACTGTGACCATGCTGCCAGCTTCCTGGTCCTCAGGAGGCGGCTTCTCTTCTGATGATTGTCCACCCAGACCTGAAGCCATCTTCTTGAGGGCACCATTTGGCCATTCACCTTTTCTCCACAATACTTCTTTCCCTATTTGGATCTGCTGGACCTCTGGCCTGAAAACTAGATCTCTTGGACTCTCCTACTCACAGGTACTTCCTAATATTAGGCAGGCATTTAATAACTATTTGCTGCATCCAAGACTGGTATTCTAATATTTCCCTTTATTTTTAATCACACTTGATAAATTCTTAGAGTACTTTCTCCTCTCCTCTCAGTCACTATGCTGGGTGCTGGGGATGTAAAAGTGAGCAAAACCAGGCATGGCCCTGTTGGGGGAGGGGGTTTCATCACATCATCCATCATGCACATAAATGTGCCTTCACCAGCCTTCCTGTCTCCCCACTCTCCCCTCCCCCTGCCTTCCTCCTACTTTCTGTCTTCCTCCTTCCTGTTTTGACCTGTCTCTTATGTCCCTGGGCTCTCTCCATCCTTTACCTGAATCCATATCCATCAGGGTCCTTTCCCCAGGCCAGTAAGCAGCCTCTCAGGTCTGCTGCGTCTCCATCAAGTGCCTGCCAACCTGGCTTTCTCCTTTGCGAGAGAATGAATGTCATTTAAGAGGTCTGCTGAGGTGGTTTGACAAGTTGGCTGGGCTAAATGATAAGTAAGAAGGATCGGCTCTTGCTGGGGATGGTAGGGTCTGAGGCTCATCAGCCATCCACCACAGGCCTAGTTAGCACATGGCTCCCTCTGCTCCGTGTGCTTCTGTGAGAAATTCCCAGCAGTGGAGGAGTGAGGCGTTACCCCAGGATGCATGGCCCCAGATGCCCTGCATGTGATCCTGTCTCCTCCCCGATGGAGGGAAAAGACATGCCAAGCCTTTTCAACATCGGTTGGCATATTCAAAGGAAACCATTTCTTCCACTTTTTTGGTTGAGGCACAGCATCTCTGGAGAGTCAGATCAAGGAAGGGGGTAAGGAGTTTCTGAGATTTTTCTGATTCTGAAAAGTTGGGACCCCAACCTGGGCTCCCTTCCTCTCCAGGTAAACCCGAGAGCGTCTCTTCACCTTTAAGATTCCGTTTCCGATAGATGTTTTAGAGACTATGAGGCTTCCATCACCCCATGGGTGTGAAGAGTCAGTTGATGCTTTGCAAATGATTAGCACAATAACTGGCTCATGAGATGTTTGGCACATTCTGGCTCAACACCCACACCCACACTGCCACCGCCACCACTACCACCACTACCACCACCACCACCACCACCACCACGTGGCTGAGCTGATTTCCCCATCTCCTCCTCTGATTGTATGTATGACTGCTGAACGCCAAGTCTCTCCCTGGATTCATTCCGACTGTCCTGTCGGAGAAGGAGAGTTGTGGCTAGCTACTACCTTTCGCTACATTGTCCCAAGGCCCTTTCCCTCTGCTAGAGAAGTACAGCTGTTTAACAGCTGTTAACGTACTCTGCTTTGCAGACCAAGTCCATTGTCAGCCTAGGTCTGATTTCTCCCCATAAAAGACTTGGGGATTTCTCACAACGAAAGCCATTTCCATAGTGAGTAATGTTATTAATAGGACTTCCTGGAAAAGAGCCCACCTGGATGGAGAGAGCTACTTGTTACAAATACCAAATCACCCTTGTCCCATTCCACATTCTCTCAGCTTTCTTCTGCCCTCCTCCTTGGAAGGTAACTTTCTGAATTAAGATTCCAACTGCAAAGGCCCCTCTAGGAATGGAACTGAGAAATGCTGGGGCCTGACTTTGAGAAGTTCTAAATCACTCTGTCCTCCTGGGCCTTCAGTTCCCCCAGGGGCTCTTGGGTTTCCAAGACAGCCAAACATCTAACATGAAATAGGTTGCTGTACTTGGCTGAGAACAATTTAATGATGCAGAAAGTAGAGAACTTGGATAAAGGAGAAAGTAAGCCTGTGATCCAGTGCCCTTGGACAGAAAGCAAATGATTGGAGGGTGGGGGAAGCAGACCCAAGCTATAAACCCATCTGCTAAATTCTCCAAGCATGTGTTATCTGGGTCCCAGAAAAAACACATAAAAGTAACAGACCAGGCTGTCAAAGGAGGCTAAGAGGAAAGATAGCAGCTCTGGAAGATGCCTGGTGTCTCAGCTTTGAGCTCCTTGCAGGCAAAGACTGGCTCTAATATTTGTAACCCTAGCAAGTAGTAAAGACACATGAGAGGAAACTGAGGTGTGCCTTGGACCTGTGCAATATATTACTGACTGTAGTTCGTTTTGTTTTGTTTTGTTTTGTTTTGTTTTGTTTTGTTTTGTTTTGTTTTTCGTGACAGGGTTTCTCTGTGTAGCCCTGGCTGTCCTGGAACTTACTCTGTAGACCAGGCTGGCCTTGAACTCAGAAATCCGCCTGCCTCTGCCTCCCAAGTGCTGGGATTCAAGGTTTGTGCCACTACTGCCCCTGGCGCTGACCGTAGTTCTTAAGTGCAAATCCAAAAGCTGTGTTAACTAGTGCCCCAGGCAGGATCCATGCACCTGTACTATATCTGTCCTGCCTTCTGGGACTTGCAGGGGGGGTGGGGGTGGGTATGGGTATGCTGCCTTTCTGCTCTTCAGGCATGAGGTAGATGCTATAGAGAGTCACTTTGCATATGCTGTCTAAGCTCAAGATTCTCATTGCCCCCACCACCACCAGAGAGTGAACCCAGATTCACAGCTACTTTTTTTTCTGGGAATTGGCTTCACCTGAAAGGAGCTGCCTTGCCCAGTCCAATCCCTGTAGGCTGCCTGGGCCTAGCCTCTTCTCTGTAGGGAAGAAGAAGGGAGAGTAGCATTCCAAGGCCAGGCTTCCTTATCCTGCTCAAGATGACCTGTAAAGGCCAGCTCAGTTCCAGAACTCTCCGGGACACTGGCTGGCATGTGTACTCCACCTCAAGTTCTTCACCTGCCCAACCCGCCCCTGTCTGTTCTTGTAGGGAGTGCTTGCAAGTGTGGGAAACCTCCTTCTAGAGAATTGCCATTCACAAACCATCTCTCAGAGAACCTAGGAATAGACTACTCCAGACTACCTTGAGGCACAGATAGTCCAAAGAACTAGGTAAGCTGACATATGCTAGCAATAACATGAGCAACCACTAATACTGATTTCCTTTCCTTATATTTTAAATGTATTACATTTAGTTTGCCCTAAATCTTTACAATCATCTTATTAAAAGCAAAAACTGAAACTCAGGAAAATTAGCAGTGTGTGCAGGGTCACATAGCCAAGGAGAGGCAGAGCTAGGGTTCAAATACTTACAGTCTGGCCTTGGCCCACTTTTGGACACTGTAGATAGTCTTCTCAAGATCAAACTGAGCTTATCCACGTGAGCCTCACTAATCTACAGAAGGGGCTAGAGGTACCTGCAGGATTGTGGGTCCGAAGTGGGTCTCAGTCACAGACATATACCTAGGTCTTGGTAGACCTAAGAGAGCTGGAGCCAAGACAAATTCAATAAGCACTTTTTGGAGTGCTTCCTAGAGGAAGTGGGTTCCCCATGTCCATGGAAATCTTGGATCTGGCTAGATTCAAAGATGAGACAAGGAATGACCAAGTCAATGAGAGGCCTGGGTATAAGGAAGTGAGAGGTAGAATAAACTGAAGGAAAGAGAGTGATAAACTGTGCCCACCTTCAACACTCAGGAAATACGATGCAGCTAAGAAGAATGCCAGTCTCCAGGACAGTGACAAGGGTTATCCAGGTGGCCAGGTAGGGCCCAGATACGATGACCACTTCATTCACATAGCCCTCTTCCAAAATTACTAGACTCTGATCTGAAGAGTCTCTGAATCTGGGTCCATTACAAAACAGCTGTGTGATCCAGAAAGAGTCGGTCTCCCCTGATCTTGGCTGCAGTCGAAAACAAAACTGAGAATTGAAGCTTGTGACCATCAACATGTTCTGGTAGATCAGGAAGCTTGGAGATTAGAGGAATCTTTGCCCTTTCCTTAATTTGGGGAGAATCATTGGCCCTCTGTGGTTTGTGGAGGAAAACCACAAACCACAAATTCACTCTTAGGAGCATTTTCTGTTCTAACCTCTTCCCTTGAATTTTACAAGACTCTTGTTAGGTCTGGAAAATTCCAAGTTCAACCCTCTGGGCCAAAGTCCACATTTACCCTTTCTCTGCCTCCTCATTCCCTTCCACCCACCTCCACTTCGCAGAGGGGCTTGTGTCTGCTAAGAGTGGGGCCTTACTCCTCTCCGTGTATGCATCAGAGTATTTTAAAAAGCAACACTGGGACCCGTGGTATATGCCTTTAATCCTAGCACTTGGGAGGCAGAGGCAGGTGGATCTCTATAAATTCAAGGCCAGCCTGGCCTACAAAGGGAGTTTCAGGACAGTTAGAGTTACAGAGAGAAACCCTGTCTCTTAAAAAAAAAAATGGGTGTGGGGAGCTAGATAATGGTTCAATTAATTCAGAGAGCATACTGGTTTGGTTTGGTTTGGTTTGGTTTGATTTGGTTTGGTTTGGTTTGGTTTGGTTTGGTTTTGCAGAGAACCTGAAAGTAGTTACCAACACCCATAAATGGCAACTAAAAGTGCCTGTAACTAACTCCAGCTCCTTGGCATCCACTGTTTTATGTGCATGGTCCCTTCTCCCGCCCCACCCCACCCCACACTTACACACACTCACATACACACACATCTAATCATAATTTTAAATGAATGAATGAATGAATGAATGAATAATCTTGAAAACATAGCACTGGGAAGACCTCAATATGAAGGATCAGAAGAGCCAGAATAATGATCCCGTATCTCACTGAAACCCTGATCCACACACACAGTCTTACACAGAAAGGTTACAGAACCTTCACGGCATAGCTTATGTAGAACAAGATTGTTGATTCCCAAGAGAGTCTATGGACTTTGCTCTTTCGCATGAGTGCTAGAAGCCTGTCCTTTACACAATCACCCTGACTGATGCCTTTTGCCAAGAAAGTCATTCTGTGGGGCTTGGGGACTCAGACGGGCCAGCTTTTCACTCAGCCTGACAAGAAGTCCTCGAACTCCTTCTCTGTAAAACTGGAATAACAATCCTTTCCATTCTTGGTTCTGTTGTATGTAGATCACATGAAATAATTCAGAGAAAGTACCCAATAGGGCCTGCCTCCAAAGAGGCACTTAAAATATTGTGACGAGGACTCTCTAGTACCATTGAGCTCTCATTTCTGATCTACTGGGAGATTCCCTAACTGTTCAAGGCCCTTCCCACTACACCTTGTTAGTAGAAAGCAGCTGTGTGTATTCTCAATAAACCTTCTTTCCACTCAGCTCCTTGGATACTGAGCCCCAAATTCCGACTGCCAACATCACTCCTGTTCCTCCCTGCCCTAACAGGGCTAAGCTGGACACCCATTTCCCTTAATCTCATTGCACTCACTTGACTATTTCTGGCTTCGTGTAGAGCTGGAATACCCTTAAGGAATTCTCTCTCCCTCTACTATCAAATATACAGCCTGCAATTCTGGTGTAAGGACACTCAAGCTCTGGTTCACACCTGGCCAGCCAGCCAAGTGCTGCTCTGACATGCTGAGATTCTCTCTCTCTCTCTCTCTCTCTCTCTCTCTCTCTCTCTCTCTCTCTCTCTCTCCATGTGCATGTAATCAGAAACCAGCCTTGCAACTCTCACACAGCCTGGACTTGTTTCCATGCTTTCTAAAAGGCTCCCAATGGCCTTCCATTCAGTCGTCAGCTCAGCAAGCATCTCACTAGGGCATCCAAGTCTGACTGAGACTGCTTGGGCTTGGGCTAAGGAGCCAGATTGCTTGGGCTTTAAATAAAGTTTCTACCCACAGGACCTTAGGCTTCATCTAAGGGGTAGAGATGATAATAATAGAACTTATCAGGAAGCGCCTACCAATGCCAAGATTTGAATGAGCTACCACTAGCAAAAGACTTGACATAGTTCAGTAAGTGACTGAATCTCAGACCAGCTCCCAAATAGAAATGATAGTAGTTGGACAGGTAGTTAAGTGGTTAAGAGCATTTGCTGCTCTTGAGGAAGACCCAAGTTTGGATCCCAGCACCTGCATCTGTGGCTTACACAACCTGTAACTCCCAATTCTAGAGAACTTAATTCTTTTCTTCTGATTTCCATGGGCATTTATATACACATTTATACATACAAACACACACACACAAAACACACACACACACATACACACACACATACACACACACACACACAAAACACACACACAACACACACACACACAACAAAACACACACACACCACAACAAACACACACACAACACACACACAATACAACACTCACACACAAACAACACACACACACACAAAACACACACACAACACACACACACAACAAAACACACACACACCACAACAAACACACACACACACACAACACACACACAATACAACACTCACACACAAACAACACACACACACAACACAACACACACACAACACAATACAACAAACACACACATAACACAACACCACACACACACAACACACACACAACACAACACACACACACACACATATCCAAATAAATTTTGGAAATAAAAGATAATTCTTGCCCTGAAAAAATAACTTGAAAATGTTATTTATCACTGGTATCTGTTACAAAATACACTGTGGCTCTGAGGGCCTATGACATCACACCCATGAAAGCATGTAGCTATCCCACACTCATCAGTTCAACCATTTACTTCTTCTTGCATGGTTTCCACTGTAATGCCAAATCTCCCTTCAGGCTGGAAGTGAGGGAAAATCACGAGAGTTTGACCTAAACCTTGCCCACGGGAGTTTACTGACTTGTGTGAGGGACAGAGGGACAAAATAACCAAGCTTTTATGGCAACAACAGGGATGGGGCAAAGAACCAGGAGTCTTTCTTTACCCAGTATCCTCCAGGCTTCTCAAGGGATCCACGGCATCTCAGTGCAGACTGACTATGTCAGGTCTTCCCAGAGCACACTGCCGTTCTTCAGAAGAGGCTGTTTCTAACATTTCTTTTTTTCTTCTGAAGGAGGAACTTATATCCCCATCAATGGATGGTGACGTGAACCCTGGTCCAGGAATCTGAAGACCTGGTACCATCCCCCACCCCTACTGCTATGCAATGTGCGGCCTTTGGCCAGGCCTTCTAGATTCTCTGGGCCCCGTTTTCTCCTGTGGAATCTGCAGAAGGCAGACTTAGTTCTTCTCAATGTGACCTCTGATGTGCCATCATTTTACAGTGATTCCAGCAGTGGTCTTTACAGATCTCTTTCTGTGGCAGGGCTGTGCAGGGCCTTTGAGAAACGAAAAGGGGGTAGGAAACGGGATTCCTGCCCTCCTGTTCTTGCCTTCTCACTGAGTGGGAATTGAACACAGATTACCTAAGCAAGGAACATGGAAATACAAGACAATATATTCTAACTTCAGGATATAATTCCATTTTCTCCAGACTGAGTGTAACTTTTCCATTAGGTTTCATGTTAACTTCAAAGGTGTGTTTCCTTGGATAGGCATCACTTTAGGATAACACGAGGGCTTCTGCTTAAGATACACATATTGATATACATACAGTAGGTGAACAACCTGAGATTAGCGTCTGGAAAGTCAGTGAGGGCTACTGAAGGACCTGAGAAATGATACCGAGCAGCCACTCGCCTCTAGGTGAAGACCCTGCCTTGTCTGTTTATGCTGCCATTGGCTTCCAAGATGGCGCCTTGAGCACTGTGGCCTCTGAACAGGGAAAGCCATGTGAATTCAACACTGCAGAAAGGCCAAAGAGCCTCCTCCTCCATCAAGCTATTATAATGCACTTATCTACCCACAAGGTAGGAGTCTTTATGACTGCAACACTTCCCCAAAGGTCCTACCTCCTAAAACTGTTGCATTAGAAAGTACATTTCTAATGAATTTTGGGGAGACACATTCTAATCATAGTGTGTCCAGAGGCACCAGAAACAAATATATTTCAGGGAGGTGAATTGTCTAAGTCAGAGATAGACGTGGACCTACAATCCAGATGCCCTGGCTACTAGCCGTGCTCATTAACCAACATCCATTATATGTGCCATTCTCAATGCATAATGAGTAGAGAAATATCTCTGTGGCAACTCTCACATAAACTAACTTCCAAAGCTCATGAACAGATATGCTCAAATATTATTTTTTCCACTTGCTGAATGGCCTAAGAACTGTGAAGTTCTTATAACAGTGTCTAATGTCCCTTCTGTTGTATCACAGTACAAGACAAATACCCAGCAATGGCTCTCAGCAATGTCAGAAAGCAAGACCCTCTGTTGTCCTTCAAACCACCATAGGGAGTAGTCAAGTCGTAAGTGTTATCCAAAGCTCCACCCATGTTTGTCCCCAGATGTTAGTCCAGCACTGTGAGCTTTCAAGCACTCCTAAAATCAACCAACCCTGCTCAACTGGCTGCCATGCTACCTAGGGCACAGGCGGTAATGAAATGCAGGGCAGCCCCTCTCTTCTCAGCCAGTTACTGAGCAGCATTTTTACTGCCACATTAATTAAGAACGAAGCAGATAATTGGCATTAGCTTATAGGAGCTGAAAAACCATCAATGGTTCTTTTCACACTGGTTGTCGACCGTTCACTGTGATAAATCTTGATGTGAATGTAATTCACACTCATTTTCATTTATCCCTAATGTGAGGATAGAGGCATATTCTTGACACATGGAAATTAGAAGGGTCTAGTAGCTGCAGTAGGTAAACCCAAGACTGGTGTTTGCTGAATAAATGAATGGATTTTAAAAGTAAATGAACAAATGGAGGAGTAAATACGGCTGTTGGGTTAGCGGTTATGGGTGCATGCTTTAGGTTGTGACTTCATTTCTCTGAGCTGCAGTTTCCCACGTTATACAGAGATACTGAGCACCATTGCACAGTTACTGTGATAACCACAAAGTGTATCTGAATGCCGTAACAGTTGGTCTATTTAAGTGCTCTGGGAATGGTGGTTGTTCCTGCCCACCTCATCATCACCACCATTATCTTCTTCATCACCATCTTCTCAATCTGTGCCCCATCACCACCCTCTTCATTGTCTTCATCATCTCTATCTTTTTTTTTTTTAACAAGGCTTTATTGACCGTGATCAAAGCTAATCTCTGCCCTTATTGGGAATATCACTTTCAGGAAAACAAAATGCTTCCTTTTGTTGCATATGTCTTTTCAAACCTTTTATTCTGAAATAATTGCATTTCCAGACAGGACCCCTTTATTCTGTAGTCTGAGAGGTAATTGCTGCAGCCACTGCCATGTTGAAAGGCTTCCAGGGTCTTGTGAATAGAGGCATGCATGAGAGCCGTCCTCCCTCCAGCCCTGGAACTGATTATCTTGTTTGCTTTAATCACAAATCAGCACAAAGACCCTTTGCAGGGTATGTTTACTGCCTAGCTGAGCCCAGTAGCACATCCTTTGAAGGGCCATGGAGAAGCAGCTACGGAGAAGGGCACCATAGGGTCACACAATGAGGAACAGACTCACACTCGCCTCGATCCGCTGTTTACTATTCAGGTTTTGGAGACCCCATCACTTCATAGGCAAAGTTATGTTTTTACAACGTCTTCCAGGGTGGCTGCGAAGAGTCACAGAGACAGATTCATGTGAGAATGACATAGTGCCATGGCTCACAATCAGTGGCTGGCAAAACACATCAGATAACCTGGAGCTCCCTGGCACTTTCTGTTGGTGTTCTGGACTTTCTGCCACCACATCTCTGGGTTACCTCACCCCTCAAGACCCTTTTGTCTTTCTGAAAACTGGCTTTCATGCAAGAAGGATTGAACCAACCCGGCTCTATAGCTCCACCCACTCTCATAACAAGGTCTTTTCCTTGCTCAACCCAAAGACACGGTAGTTTTCCTTTGAACATAATTTGTACCATCAAAGCCAGTAGGAAGCTGGCAAGAGCCTCAGCAAGTGAGGTTGCTTACCTCCAAATCTTACGACCTGACACTGAGCTCCAGGAGCCACACAGTAGAAGGGAGAGAAGTGACTTCCGAATGTCGTTCTCTCACCAACATACACACCCCGTGGCAAGCAGAGAAATGCACAGGCACAAATAACAGTAATTTTTACAAAGTTAAAGCCAATAGGATACACGTGGTTACATCATACTAGCATTTGGTACGTGGCATAGGGAACTTCTTGTGTCTTAACCTCCAGGTACACCATGATGGTTCAAAATCCACACTCCCCCTCTGGATGTTCTGGGGTTTCCCATATCATCATGTGGCAGAATTACTCATCTGAAGTTGTGAGCAGGTATCCAGTTTATACCCTTGGAGGATGGCAGTACAGCCAGCCCCAACTGTGACTGAGCTCCGCCCCCAATCCTTTTCTAATGTAGATCAGGTATTATATAGAATCTACAACACTCTCCCCGACCCCAAGGGAGCAGCCACTAACCAATGAACCAATGACCAACTAATGTTGCTATGTAAGTACTGCAGCTCCTTTCCTTCCTTTGTCGGGGTGATAATCATGAATGTGTGCCACTGGCTGCCTTCACATCCTTATTCCAGAAGCCAGATTGCTGTAAAGACTATGAAAAGAAAGGTATATAAGATATCAGGGAGTCAGGTAATATTCACTGAACAATGTGTTGGATGAATGTGTGTTGCTCACCAAGACCTGAGTTGGTGTAGCAAGATGCCAAGGTGGAAAAGACAGGGACCCTATCCTTGAGGTGCAGTGTACACTAAGACTACACCATCTATAAAGTGTGCAGTTGTAGAGAATATCGTAGAAACTCCAAGGAGCAGACCCGGGCTCAGCAATAACAGCTTTTCTTCCCATGTGGAATGATCATGGGGTGTCGGCATAAGTGCCCAGAATTTGGTGAAGCTGAACTAAGCTGTTGAGCAGTGAAGAAAGAAGTCGGGGACCCAATAATTCCTGAGTATAACTTAGAGGCACTTTCTTCTTAGACCCTTTAAAATGCTTTTTTGTTTTTAATTTGTTTTTATTTTGTGCATATATGGAGATTTTGTTTAAGTATTTATCTTTATACCACATGCGTGCCTTGTGCCCATGGGAGCCAAGAGTGTCCAGTCTCCTGGAACTGGCATTTCGGATGATTGGATCCACCGTGTCGGGGCTGAGAATCCAACCTAGATCCTCTGAAAGAGCAGTGAATGCTCTAAACTGCTAAGCCATCTTTCTAGCCACACTCCTTTAGAAATGATTTTTTAGCATTGACCGAATTCTTTGTGGAAGAGGCTGCACATGTCACCGTGTACAAATGGAGCCCAGAGGACAACTTGAAGGAGTTGGTTCTCTCTCCCATGTAGGTCCCAGGGATTGAACTCAGGTTGTTGGGCTTGGCGGCGAGCAGCTTTACCCACTGAGCCATCCTGAGAGACCTTTTTTATTCTAACATTTATTTATTTGTTTCTTAGACCTTTGATTTCAGAGAAGAAGAAAAAAAACCCACCCAAGAAACCTGAACATTGTGAGTGACAGTAGGCAGCAGAGCCCCGAATGCAAGGGGTTTTGTTGTCTTTCTTTGTGTGTGTGTGTGTGTGTGTGTGTGTGTGTGTGTGTGTGTGTGTGTGTGTGTGTGTGTGCAAACTTCCCATTTATATTCTAAGGTTTTAAAGGCTTTGGGGGATGAGGTGGAGAAGAAGCTGAGCTGTAAGCTATTGTTCATGCTTGGCTGATATTTAATCAGTTTGTTGGGTCGTAATTGAGACCACAGCTCCAGTGGCAGAAATTCAAATGGTCAAGTTGAAGCCTGTGAGTCTTTCTCATTCTTTATCTTACAGTAGAGATAACCTTTCCATTATTGAGATATAATTTCCAAATGAGATAGTTAATATTAAAACAGAATTAACAACATGAGTGTAACGTTTGGGAAGAAATTTCTAATAGCATTTTTTTGTTGTTTTTATTTTATATTTTATTTTAATGTCTGTAAAATTAGTGTTCAGTCTTGCTGCAGTGTTAATTGATGATTAAACCGAGCTGAGAGACTAGTCCCAGCCACTGTTGCTAGCAGTGGGGGTGGGGGAGTCTCTTGATTCTTTGTATCACTCACAAAACCTAGTGAAGTCTATCCTGGCAGACTGGGAGCTTTGTTTTGCATTACATATGGGCTATGATTGGCTGTTTTGTTTAATAAGGAAGTATTAGATTCTGGGTACGAGAGATGAGCTATAGGTATATGAAAAGATGACTGAGTCTTACAGTCCTCACAATGCTATACAGCTGGCACAGAATCAGGATAATGCAGTAAGAAATGGCAACAGCTATTCCTGTGCTTATAGGTCTCTGTTCCACCTTCACACCTATCTTTACCTTTCATGTTTATGTCCCCAATTCACAGACACATCAGTGATCTTCTTCTAAGATGCCACTATCTCACTTCTCTGGGGATCCCAGTTTGAGGAAGGTCCTTTGTGTGCCCTCCTCCTTTCCAATCTCAAATTCTCACAGGCCACTGTCTGCACACTCACCTCTCCCTCAGGCTTTTCTCCCCAGTCTGTGAACCTAACGCTGACCGCAGTGTCTTGTCTTTGTGCTCTCAACGGCTACCAAAGAATTTGTACATAGCACAGAACATGACATCCAGTAGGTGGTTAATAAATATTCACTCAAATAATAAGGAAGCAAGAATTGGGGTGGAAGAGTGCTTTGTGAATGAAATGAAGGGAGTTGAAAGTGAGCATCCTGAAGAGACAAGAGACAGATGGGAATTCCAGAGTCAGAGACAGCCATTCAACCTGCTCTACCAGGCTCTGCCATTTTGATTCTTGTTGGGGAAGTAGCACCCTAGAAGTGCTCAGGCACAAGAGTTGAGCTTTGAAGGGGACAGGTCGCTCTACTCATGACCTCTGCTGATAGTCAGTTCCCCTCATCCTCAAGGAAGTGAAAGAGTGGAGGTTCAGTGTGATGCTTTCTGCTAAACTCCTCCTCATATATGGCTTTGGTCCAGGCCCCAAGAACCTATGGGACAGGTCCTGGAGGAATTCCCTTTCCAAGTACAAGCATATGCTGGCACTGCAGATGGAAGAGTGGCTTTCACTGGGTCACAGGAGTGTGGAGGGAAACAACCCAAACAAGTATTCTAGAATAGATTCTTCCAGAAAAAAGAAACCCAAGAGATAGCGGGAGAGTAAGACAGAAGGACACATGTTTCCATCCTACAAGAGTCCAGCCCCTCTCTGGGTTTGCCCCACTGTGAAAGGTACTCCTGCTAACTGTAAATCTATCCCCATTTCTGCCTGTTGGCTAGCCCAGCCATTCTAAGCCTGCTAATTTGAAAGTTTGGGGGAGGGACATCCATGAAGAACTCATGGATCAAGTTGGCCTTAGTGAATTGCCTCCACTCTGCTCGCCCTGCCTGGCTCAAATCACATCTCACGTATTAAACCCATTCAGAAAATGAGGCGGGGGGGGGGGGGGGGGGCGGGGGTGGGGGTGGGGCAGTGGTCTCCAGGAAGCAAGTAAACCTATTCCAAGCAATCTCTCTCACCAGCCACTCTTGCCTCCTGAGGCAGAGATAAGCACATTGTTTCAATCAGGCCCAAGTTCCATTTCCTTATCTTAAAACTATCTTCTACCACATTATAAATAATCAGCTTACCAGAGAGCTAGGCCAGACACACGTGTGTGTGTGTGTGTGTGTGTGTGTGTGTGTGTGTGTGTGTGTGTGTGTTACATTTTTGGTGTAGTATACAGGACCCAGGTAGCAGCCTGGATCCTCAAACAGCCCAAGTGAATGAGGCTCCCACCCCACACCATCACAGCAAGGAACCTTAGGGTAAATTTTCCATCTAAACGTTTGCAGCTAAGAAACCAAAGGCAGCAGGCACAATCATCCAATGTCAGCTGCATCGTGCTTGTCCAAGCTTAGACCTTGGTATGTGAAACAGCTAGAAGTAGAGGCTTGCTGCATCGAGTCAGGAAATAAGACCTCTAAGACAGAGGTCCATATTTTCTCCGAGCAGGACCTGGTAGATTGTTTATGGGACCAAATGTAAAATGAAAATGCACTTTGTGCACAAAGAGTAATAATTTCAAGATGGCAGCAGTCGAGAATTAAATGGAGCCTGTAGACCTTCTGAACTCTGGGATCTGGACAGGCTGGCAGGGCCAAGGCCACATCACCAGCCCTGACCCTCAGGCAGCCTGAACCAAGTTTGAGGGCTCCTCGCCTGCCCGCATGCCTGCTAGCACCCACTTCATGTTCAGGTAAATAGTTTGAGCATGTGATGTTTCCTTGGTTCGAAAGTCAAATGGTACATGGTGACATGGGCTAGAAATGCACTCTGTCCATTTCTGTCTCTTTCCCAACCATTTCTCAGCACTCTCCATCATTCCCCTTAGGTAACTAGCTCTTAGATATCCCTCCAGAGTCCTTTATGCAAATGTAAGCATGTTCTTACCTGTGTACAGTTTCAAAGATCCCAAGTTGTATACTGATCAGTCATTCTGTGCCCTGTTTTGAAACATTCTTCCCGGAGTCCAGTAGAGACCCACCCTTGCTGCCCTTCTTCTGTCTGCCTTCAGAACCACACCAAGCAAGGCCGATCCCTCTCCCCATGTGAAATACTTCAAAGTATGGAAACTGAAGACAGGTCCCTCCTCATCCAGTCTCTACTTCTTTGATTTAGACTATTTCCTTTGCCATTTTTCTCAGGTTATATTATCTGGGTAGCTTTTGTTACCTGTAACTTCCTATATGCGCAGGACCTACAATCAGCCAAAAGGTCTGCCAGAAGTTGAGAAAAAAAAAATAGATCTCTTCTATCCTTCTCATCCCTCAATATCTGATAATAATAGGTCATGCAGATAATAACAGTTTTGACAGTTACTCTGTGTCAGAAACCAGGCTGTGCACCTATCAACATGATATCACCGTCATGACAAAACTATAGGATATTTGGTATAATTGCCCCTTAGAGAAGGAGCGTGAATATACTTGCGGAAGGTCACACAACAAGGCAATGTTGAAAGGAAGGTTCCAGTAGGTCTGTCCAATGCCAGACTTTATCCTTCCCTGGTCCAGAATCACATCTCACCTCTCAGTTTCCTTGGGGTCCAATATAGGGTTGATAGTAGATATGTTCTTGAGGAACTTCTTTGCATACATGATATCAACTGTGCAATTCCTCCTGGCACGTTTCAAGTACTGACTTTTCTGTCACCTGCCCTGTTATTGACTAGTCTCAGCCTTGACTCTCAAGATGATGTTGTGGTTTCAAGGCTTTAAATAGCACCCAAATTGATAACTTTGACCCAGTCATCTCCTCAGATTCCAAACTTCCATTTCAAAATCCCCATTTACATCTCATCTTGAGTGTGTAGTGTGCCTCCAAATATTATATTAGAAAACAACACTCATAATCATGACCCTGAGTCCTGAGTGTCCCCAAGTTTTTACCATCTCACCCTTAGAGTAATATGTAAATCTACTGTCCTTGGCCTTGCTGGCTGTGAAATCCACAGGCTCTGGCCAAGGCTGCAAGGTTCAAGGATGAAGACTTTTGCCCACCACTGCTCCTCTGTATGTCTGCCAGAGCCCACATGCTCTCTTTTGTATCTGCAAAGGAAAAGAGAAAAGGCAGTCCTCTCTACAGAGAGGTACACACACACACACACACACACACCTTTTCTCCTTGTGAATTCAGCAGCTGCTTTTCCGAATACTTTGCTGATCCATAATGTAAAATGGAAAGAAGTGGCCTCCAGCGTTTCTCCTTCTTCGGGAAGCAGTAGAGCACCGTGTGAGAACAGTTGTGGGTAGCACTCAGCACAGCAAAAAGTGTTTGCAATGGCTTTGGCTTTGGCTTTGACTGTGGACAAAGGGGCAGTTGTCTAGGTTTAAATCCAAGCTCTATAGCAGTCCTTCATCTCTACAGTGGATGATAAAAACACTACCTCCTGAGTGGAGGAGAGGGCTTCATGGGTAGAGTAGTTTCACAAATACAAAAATTGAATCTGATCCCTGGCACCAACCTAAAAAGTACAGTGTGTGCTTGTACTTTTAGCACTGTGAGGAGGAAGCAAGAGGTTCCTGGAACCTCACTAGACTTAGACATTAATGAATTCTAGGTGCAGTAAGAGGCTCTGTCTCAAAAATTAAGGTGGAGAGCAAGAGAAGACACCTAGCATCAACCTTTGACCTCCACACAAATCATCTATATACCTGCACATACAACACACACAGAAACCACACATGCATGCACCACACACACACATACACACACATACACACACCCCACGCATAACTGCATACACACAAATACCATATACCACACACATCTGTACACACACAACAAACACCTGCATACCTGCACATACACATGCCACACATACCTACACACACACACATACTACACACAACAAACACCTGCATACCTGCACATACACATGCCACACATACCTACACACACACACATACTACACACAACAAACACCTGAATACCTGCACATATACAAATATCACACATCATACATATCTGCACAACTGCACACCTGTACATATACATAAATCTAAACACACATACCTATCACACATCACACACCCACACCTACACACATCACACACACACCTACATACATCACACACACATATACACACACCACACATACCTACATACATCACACACACATATACACACACATATGCACACCAAAACCCAACCCCCTCTCTCTGTAGACTCCACATGTAAATAGATAGTACCTGGCAGGTAGTAAGCAAGCATTAAGATCATTCGCCTCCAAACTACAAGCTGAGCTTCTAACTGCTATTCTCTCCCAACAACCTAAAGAGGTATTTTTTATTTCAGTTTAGCACAACAAACATTTCCTATAAACACCTGCCAAGGCCTGCAGATATAAACCCAAAAGATCTCGTCTTTTAGGGGCACCACATCTCTCAGAGTAAAGTCATGAAATAAGGGTTGAATCTGGGTCGCTCTCACCACCACCCCCCACACACACAGCCCCCAGGAGACTGTGACATGCCCCCTCTCACCCACACAGTAATATGCAAATCCACTGCCCTTGGCCTTGCTGGTTGTGAAAGCCACAGGCTCTAGCCAAGGTTGCAAGGCTCCTGGATGAAGACTTGCTCACCACTGTTCCTCTGTGTGTCTGCCAGAGCCCACATGCTCTCTTTTATATGCCTATCTGCAAAGGAAAAGAGAAAAGGCCATTCTCTCTGCAGAGAGGTCCTCTCACTCATCACTGGGCACCTTGGGTGGCTGCCTCTCACTCTCTAGACTATTGGTGGCCACCAAGCAATTAGACCGTTTGGGGCCTAATGAAGTGCAAAGGCAATTCCCTGCCCTGGGCCCCAGAGTGCAACAGTTCCTGGCTGCTGAAGGCAGACATTAAGGAGAACCATTTTAATTGATTAGAATGTGCATATGCTGTATTGGTTTAGTTTGAGGGCATTTTGGAACAAATAGCACTGTCATTGTGAGCCTTAATTAGATAATAAATTAATAGATAAATGGATTCCCTAGCTCCACTGGCCTCTGCCTGTTTGTCAGCACCAGCTCAAAGTTAGAGGCTCCCTCTCACACTGCTGAGGAGCTGTGTGAGGGACAGAGCTGAGCCTCTGGATTACTCTCCTGAGGTCCTCCTGCCTACAGCATCCCTTAGACAATGCAGAAGTCAGAGGAGGAGCTCAAGGGCAGCATCTTGCTGTGGAAGAAATGGCACAGAGCCATAGTCCCCAACTAGCTTAGAACTTTGTTGCAGTTCTGTTTGTGGGCTTTTGAACAGGCTGGGGAAAAGAGATATAAGTAGCAAAAACTCCTGTCTTTGTAGAGAGACAAATGAAATAGGTACAAATGTCATAGTTTGTTAGGTAGTGAAAGACAACAGGGAAAAGTAAAGTAGGAAGGAAGAAAACTGGAACCAGAAGACTGGGAAGTTAGCAAGAAAGGAGGTGGAAATTTAAAATTAAATGGTTAGAAAGGTGACTTAGAAGGTGACATTCCAACCAAGAATAGTGAGGAGATGAGACAAGAGGAGCAAGTTCAGAGACTGAGACAGGAGAATGCCTGGTGATATGGAAGAAAAGCAAGGAGGCCTGGCCCATACATGAACAAGAAGCAGAGTAAGAGGTTAAGAGGCCAGAAAAGTGACCGTTCCAGCTAGCTGCAGCACTCTGGGTCAGAGTCTGCAATTAAGAATCTAGGCTTTAATTCTCAGCAGAGGACCTGCATTCCTTTCAGGATTTCCTCATCTATGATTACTTACAGTCCGGAATAATTACTTCCAGTTCTGAATAGCAGGCATGCATGCACAGAGCAAGAAACCTTCTCATATACCCTTGGCAGACATTGCTAATGGATCACAGATCTCTTTCCAGTGAACTCAATTCAGTGAACATTTTGTTTATACAGCCTTTCTGGATTCTACCACCACTTTTAGGTGGCACTCCAGAGAGTGTAGGCTAGACTGGTGTGCCTACTTCTGGGAAAGGGTACTAAGGAAGATGTATAGGGAAATTCTCAATGGGTGCACTTGTGTTGATGTTAGCATGCTTGCTCTTCCCATCAGTGTACCTTTTCTAGGAAGCAGGAGCAGAGAGGATCACACAAGCTCCCTTGTCAGCTTTAATGTCAGATTATACCTAATATCCAGAGGCTTGTATAAATTTTACTTGTATCAGTCTGTAGCAGTGTTCCTGGATGGCACTAACATCTCTTTTATTCTGAGTTTGAGAGACCTGTATTCTTTCTGTGTTGTGGCTCTTCACTCCACACCTAGCACTTCAGAGGTGTCAATGAAAGAGAAGTAGATGAAGAGGAAACCTATATCTTATCTATTTGGTCTGAGTGATCTCTTCTGACCAGTTCCATAGTTGAAATCCTGTGCCCTGGGGCTACTTGGGTAAGAGACCTAAGAAACATAGTCTGTGGATGAGCAGACCTATGAAGTCTTGCCCATGATAGTGAATATACAGGCAAACTAAGCTCTGCCTTATCCATGCAGGCAGAAGTCTCTTTTCCTTATGCAAAACAAGCTCTTCCAAGTTAGAATGTTTATGAGGAGTCCTCCCATTTACTCTCAGGATTTCTCCTGTGAAATCTTGAATGAAATGGGTGCCGCCGGCTTGTCCCTACATCTAATCCAGGGCTTCAGACTATCGTCAATAAGATTTAAGCTTCCCCATGTTTCAAAAAATACCACTTCTCGAGAAATGAGAAGCAAATTCAGATTGATAAGCATTAGTTAGGTGCCTATTCTGTGTCAGATAATGGGGAAACACCCCCTCAGTTTCCTCCTCTATAAAAAGAGTAAACCCTCTCAAACTCTCAGTTATTAATTAGGATTAAGAGAGAGGGTTCCTGGGCACATAATGGGTGCTCAGTAGCCAGCAGCACCCATTTCTTTCAAGATTTCACAGGAGAAATCCCAAGAGTAAATGGATGGACTCTTCATAAACATCCTAACTTGGAAGAGTTTGTTTTGCATAAGGAAAAGAGACTTCTGCCTGCATGGATAAGGCAGAGCTGAATACACAAGAGTGAAACACAGAGGGAGGGCTATAGAGATGGCTCTGAGGTTAAGAGCACTGACCGATCATGTAGGGAAACAAAGTTTATGTCCTAATACCCAGATCAACTCTACATTCAGGACAAACAATGTCTCCTGTCCTCTGAGGGCACCTGCATGCATATAATGCATGTAAACACACACACACACACACACACACACACACACACACACACACACACACACACACACAGAGAGAGAGAGAGAGAGAGAGAGAGAGAGAGATTAAAAGGACTTATGTAGTGATAGATCTGAATACCCCATGCCTTTTAACTCAAAGCTCTTGAAGATAGCTTAACAGAGTTCAAGTTCATATCCCCCAGTCCCATTGCTCCAGTGGGAATGCCATAGCCTGGACCAAGAGAACCAGCAGTGTTTGGTCAATATTTTTCATGAAGGCTTCACCTGGGCACCTTGGTTACAATCAGCCAAGTTTTATAGAAAGATGTATGGAAGGGATAACAACAGTCCAGAAGTTTCTCCCAGGAGACAAGGGTGTCATCTCAGGAAAGGAAACAAAGAGAATCTACAGTCAAGAGTAGGATCTCTGAATCAGAATGGTAGTTGAAGTCAAAGGGTTTTTTTGGAAGACTTTTTTTAAGGTAATATTTAGGCTCCCCATCGTAAGGAATAGTCTCCTCGTTGTCGTGCCTGTTGACTCCATTAATGACTGACCTAGTGTAATATTTCTCTAAATAATGCTCACTTCCGGTCCTAAGTGCCTTCCAGCTATCAGAGAAGTAAGGAAGATGTCCTTTGGGGTGCTAAGCTTCCTTCCTGAAGCTAGACAAGGCTGTGAAACAACAGGTTAAGCTAGTGCTCTACCCAACAGCTCGTTGGGTGCAGGCAAGGGAGTGGCCCCATGTTCCACACTTGGGAATCTAGACACATATACCACGGCCCTCAGAAAGGTCATCTTAAGATGGAGATTCACAGAAGTAAGGCAGGACTGGCCTAGGCCTGCCGTAGTCATGTTACCAGAGCTGACACACAGATGCAAAATTAAAGCCAGGTCAGAACTGCTTCTCAGGACTCAGAAAAAAACATGATGTCTTCCTTAGCAGAGCAAAGGTACCTGGAAAGACAAGGTCAGTTTTGTGGCTCCAAATGGGTTAATGGGGCGGGGAGCAGGGAAAGGCAGAGTTTGGCAGAGGAGAACTCTCTAAGGAGCAGGATGGAGCTAATCCTTGCAAGGGCCCTTCTGAACTTCTGCTTGTTCAAACACATTTTTTAAAAAGAGGCTATTCCCAAAAAGCTTAATAAGGATGAACAGAAATGAGAACACACTAATTTGATATCAAACGTTCTATCTGCTTCATCTATTTTTCACAAACAACTTTCTAGAGATCAGAAAACCAAGAATCAGAAGGAAATAACTTGCCAAATCACCCAGGTAATGAGGGGCAGAGTCTGGTTCTGAGGGCTATGTTCTGTCTTCTAAACCACTGTGGACTATTGCTGGGATTAGTACTTCAGATGGGATTTTGGTCATCCTTTCCCTTGCTTGATGGTGAGACCCTAGTGAGATACTTCATCACCATAATGTAAGCCAAATGAGGACTTCCATGCTGACCTCCTCAACTCTCCCCTGGGCACCAGTGGCCCAGATACTAGCCAAAGTGCACTTCCTACTCCCTGAAAGGCCCTATCCCCAGGAACTGTGAGCTCTTTTAGAGGAAAACCTTTATTTTTAACTCCTTCTCCGGGTGCTTGACACATAAAAGATATCATAGAAAGCTAAGGAGGCACCACTCCTCCACATCAACCCTGTAGCCTAAGAGTCCGGCTCCTTGGGTTCAGAGACTTTATAAATCGGTGAGTGTGAACCTCAAATGTTGGGTTGCCCTCTTAGGTTCTAGGCACAGCTGCGCTTGTTTTCTTACAAGGAGGGATGTAAGTTGGTCTTCATGTTCCCTGGGATCTAGGTGTAAGGTCAGGCATGAGAGCAATGCATTATCAGCTGGTGATCTATAATTGAGTTAGGCAACAGCCTGAGTATCCCACATACCTGACAAAACTTTAGTACCAATCCTTCCTCCCCTAGAAGCTGGGGTCTGAGACAGATAACATAAGGTACTAGGAACTCCATGTGTTCCCCACTGGTTTTGTGCCTGAGAAATGTTCCAGGATTAACAAATGGGTGAAAATAGTCCTATAACAAATACAGCAGACAAGCCTTTCTATGGCAAACACTGCAGTACAAAGTCCCTGCTATAACAGAAAAGGGGCAGATGACACACAAATGAACAAAATGCTCAGCTTTGCCACTAACCCCAAAACATACATCACAGTGAGGTGGAGTCCCACTTTGTGAACTATCTGATGTGTTAGGGACTAAAGAACACAATCCACAAAGATGTGGCTATGTAGGCATCCTCATGGAGGGTGGAAAGAAGGCCCAACTTATCATCTCTATGGGAAGCAAATTGAAACGTATATCTCAACATTTTAAAATGTAGCCATCGCTGAACCCAGGAATTCTGTGCCTTAAACTCTAAGCAAAGGAACTCACAGAAATATGGGCAAGTTTTATATCACCAGATGTTTATGATGTCATTATTTGTAGTCACACAGACACACACACCAGAATCCAGCTCCATATTCAAAAATATGAAAAACAGTAGCATAGATAGATAGATAGATAGATAGATAGATAGATAGATAGATATTCAACTTAGTAGAGTATTACAAAGTTACCTAAAATGAGGTCTCTCTACAAAGAGATTCCCACGACTCCAAAATGTTTATCATAAAAAAAGTTAAACAAAAGTTATAAAGCTGTGTAGTAGCTATGCTCAAACTATGTCAAAAACGTGGGTAACGTGTAAAAGAATACTAAGGCTAGTGTTGTGTTAATGATGTCATTGCAGTGTGGTTTATTTTTTTCTTTATTTTTTTGAGAACAATTATCTTTATTTTTTAAGTGTATATTTTAAAGGAAGATATGGAAAACAGTTTGTTGGCAGGAGAGTACTTAGGACCCATTCGTCTTTGCAATCACCAGGGACTGACTGCTAAGGAAGCCGGTTAAACCGGGGGCGGCAGAGCCCCTGTGCCGAAATCACTCTGTCTCTGGAGCATATTTTTTCTTTACTGAGGAAATTGCTTTCCATAAAACCAGCTCTCTGACACCTCCGAGTACCAGGGAACCATGCAAGCCTGCTTTCCTGGGGACATTCTCTAATAGGGAACTCCATCACGTTCCAGCTTGGCGCTTCCAACAAATCCTAGCCAGCCATAAAAATTTTTAGCACCCTGAATGCAAGACTGATTGTGGCGGCCTCATAAAAATCCCGTTCACCAACCAAGAGCTGTAGCTCTGAAACTCAGAGCTCCCTGCTGTTTTAAAGCCAGTGGCACCACGCATTGCTAAGTGACGCCTGCTAGAACTCCACACAGTAAGTCGGGGCTGGGATCTAGGGCGGAACTAGCAACAAAACAGAACACAGTGGGCCCTTGTGAGGGTTCAGGGTACAGTGACCATAAAAAGCCATCTTGTAGCTGCAGGTTCGGTGGGGTGAGAGGAAAGGAGGTGATTAGGGGAAGATGGCATTCCTTTAAGAAGGGAAAGGGGTGGGGAAGGGTGTTAGAGGAGGAGCAAGCATGGGGACTGTACCTTCACCCATAGCTGCTCACTTGGGATGTGAAGACCCTTTATGGGTCCCAAGACAGAAGCACAGGCTACACAAAGTACCTCTGTCTTCTAGGAGGCACCTTCCTGACTAAGCCCCTGGCTGGGGTTTTATCTCTCCCTCCAGCAGTAGGCAGATGTCCTGTTTGCATTAGGAACACATTCTCTATGCACTGCATGAAGTCTCAGGAGTTGGGTCCTAACACCTTGACCCAATCTCTTTCCACACAAGTAGACTCTAGGAGGCCTGTTTTCTAGCCTCTAAGCTCTGGTTAGTTCTGTCATACTAGAGGTACCACCACAAAGTCTTTCGTCCACCTCTGTCCCATCACCCTTTAAGGGAGAATCATAGACTACATTCCCCAGCTGGGCTGTTCCCATCACCTGCCCTCTACTCACTATATTAAATGTTCACACAAAAGGAGCTCAATGCTCCAATCAATTAAAATCATTTAAAGGTCATTGAGATGACTGGCCAGGGTGCTCCAGAGAAACTGTTCTAGTGAGGTGTCTGACTCCATGAGTGACTCCTGGTAAGGGATTAGCTTGTGCCACTACGGAAGCTGGTAATCTTAAAATCTACAGGGTGGGCTGCAGGTGTGGGATCCAGAAAATATGATGTGATTGGTCCGGGATGAAGGACGTCTGTCAACACTGAATAAAGCTGGGTTTTGCTCTAGTGAGGCAATCTGTGTATCTGCTTAATAATTCATTCTTTTATTTTTAATCCAGAATAATGTTTGGCTAAGCATCTAACCCAAATGACAAACAAAATTAATCGTGACAGAGCTAGAGAGGTAGCACAATGGTTAAGAGCATTGGCTGCTCTTCCGGAGAACCCAGGTTCATTTGCTAGCAGCCAGCATGGCAGCTCACAACCCTCCCTAACCTCAGCTCCAGAGGGCGTGATGCTCTCTTCTGGCTCCCACAGGCACCAGGCATGCAGGCAGGCAGGCAAATCACCCATACACATAAAATAACAAAGTGAAAAAACTTAAACAATAATATTATTTAAGAAATAACTATCCATTAATGCTGTCTAAAATATAGTTACCCCTGCTTCTTTGAATTCAGAATTCCAAGTCTATACTGTGCAACCAAATGTAACAAAGACTACCTCATGCAGGCTTTGAGGCCCATGCTCTATAGCTAAACTTAATGGATAGCTACGTCAGGCCTAACACATTCCTCTCTGGGTTTGGAATACAACTGTCTATGTCTTAATTCTCTCCTCTCTGAAAATAAGCGAATCTTGCCCACACCATGAGGCTTGGGGGAAGAGTCAGAGCGTTACATCTTTAAGAAGTGCCTTGCACAATCCTTGACCTAGTAAGTAGCTCTGCCCTGCATGTATCTGACTGTGAGTTAGACCTGAAGTGTTACTCAGAGCCCACAATGGATATCTGTTTATAATAAGGTCCTAGTGATTGTGTTTTAGATAATACAAGCGAATGCTCCACTTAACAGCATTGGCCCTGACTATCAACCAATGTAAAAGTCCTTGAAAGGTATGGTGCTACTTTGGGGTTCTTTGTTTGTTTGTTAATTACACGTCTTGTAGAATACTAAAAAATCAGGAAGGGGTAAAGAGAATCCCTGGGAAATGTCATTCTTATGCCTTGAAAATCAAGTACTCCTGGGAGAGGGACCCCTCTGGTGGGTGTGGCTTGTACTTGGAAGAGCTAGGGATAGGATGGACATTCCTCTGTTTTGTTCTTTGTGATAGTGGTGGTGATGATTTCAAACATAATTCTGTTATGTTGACAAAACACTGTATAATTTTAATACCTTTAGATTTATTGGTATTTGCTTTCTGGCCTTACACATAACCTAGAGGACGTCCCATATTCTCTCTAGACAGGTGTATGCTTGGTAGTCATTGAGTAGGGCATTTTGTGGACATCTGTTACATTTGGTGGCTGTACAGTGTTGGTCTAATCTTCTATAGCAGCAGTTCTCAGACTGTGGGTCACGACCCATTTGGGTAGCACATCAGATATCCTGCATATCAAGTAGTTAAATTATGATTCATAGCAGTAGCTAAATTGTAGTTATGAAGTAGCAACAAAATAATTTTACAGTCAGATATTACCACATCATAGGGTGTATTAAAGCAGCATTAGGAAGGTTGAGGACCACTGTTTTACACCATGCTAGTATTCTGTGTCTGGTTTTTCAGTTGTGAATGGGTTTTTCTTATTGTTGTTATTCTGTTTGTTTGGGTGGGTAGGTTTTTTATTTTGTTTTGTTTTGTTGTTTTTCTTAGATCAGGGCCTGGTGGTGGATATCTATATCTTCAGCTTCCGAGAAGGCTGAGGTAGGAAGATCACAAGTTCAAAGCCCACCTCAGATGTAGACTGGGTACAAGTCCAACTTAGGCAACTTGGTAAAATCTATTTCAAACAAGAAGAGAAAAGAGGTCTGGGGCTACAGCTCAGAGGTCCAGTATTTACCTAGTACTTGCTAAGCCTGGGTTCAATCCCCCAGTACCAGAACCACCAAACAAACAAAAGAAGAATTCATTTTAGAAATTCATTCACTATTAGCAAACTTTCCTGCAATACTGGCCATCTTCTTTCAACACCTCTCCTTGTTTCTAGACGCATTTCTTCTCTTGAGTTGTCAGTTTACAGCAGCCACACCAGCCTTGCATGGGTTTCTTGCTTTCATGGTATCAAGCTTTGCTTCTTTTCTCTCAGCCTGTCTTAGCATCAGTCTGAGGTACATACGCCTCCTATGGAAGTCTGATTGTACAGTGCTCTCCCGTTCCTTGGGTCATGTTTAATGTCCACGAGATTAGATTTACAGCTGTCACTTTCTTATTTCCTAATTAGATATATTCTGTCTTTCTCAGTCCCCTTTTCCTGCTCAACCCTTTGTGGGTGAAAAGTCTTCAGGATTGCATTGAATTCTCTTGTTGGTGTTTTAAGCATGGTTTAAGGGTTTATTGTGGCTGCTATGAGATTTATGATATTTGTCCTAATTTATCATAAGCACTTCCGATTAATACTATGATTCTGCTAAAGCCCTGGAATGCTGACCTAAGATGACTCTATTTCTTCTTGATCTTTCTGCTGTTTTCGTTGTGTATTCAGTGGTATAGTTTTGAAATTAGTTAAGAGGATGAATGAGAAAATGCATGTTGACAAAATTGCTTTTATCAACCCATGTTTTCCATTTCTCATGTGTTAGTCTTCCTACCTACACATTTTAGAACATCCCAGAGCCCCTTTTTTTTTTCTCAGCTAAGAGACTTTGATTATTGTATATCATATCTTCATTTAGATCCTGGAGCTTTGAAATGATTATTTTTGTCACCTTTGTCCAACTTTCCAGTTCTTGTGGGGAGGTGATTTGCTAAGATCCTCATGTAGCCACAGCTAGAAATTCCTCTAATGTTTCTAAACTTCTTTATGATCCATGCTCTCATCTGACTAGGAGACATAGGTGAGGCAGATGTAGCAAGTCCCATTTCAAAGACAGAGGAAAAGAATGAGGGTGCAACTGGAGGGATGGCTCAGTGGCTAAGACTAAGAGCAAACCTGTTCTTCCTATGACCCAAGTTCAGTTCCCAGCACCCATGTTAGGTGGCTCATGACCTCCTGTAACTCCAGCTCCAGGGAATCCAAGGTTCTCTTCTAGCCTCCATCAGCAACCACACCACATGGCATACATACACAGAGGGGGAGGGGAGAGAGAGAGATTATTTAATTATATTTATAAAAAAAAATTTGTAGCGGAGGAGGGGGTGAAACTCAGAAAGTCCAGATGACTTTCCATCATTATCCACCTAGAAACTAGCTGGACCAGAATTCCAGGTCAGTTTTCTACCTTTTGGTGTCATTTCTGGTTTGCCTAGATCCTGGCTGAGGCTTTATTGAGCAGTAAGGAAGGAAATCTCTTAGCTCCAGCAGCATAGCATAGAGTAGGTGGTATACAAAACATGGTTACGATTTAATGCCTGGAAGACTGAGAAATCTGAGATAGAGGCTGATGGGATTTCCCTGACTCTCTAGAGACTTGGTTGTTTCTAGGAACCAGGTTACAAGTAAACAACTCCCTTCTTGATGTGTCTTAACATGACCTTTCTCAGAGTGTACCCAAGTGGGCAAAGAAAGAAGAGAGCCCTTCCGTCTCTTATGCAGCCACTAATATCACCCGTAGGACTCCATATGACTGTAGGGACCTTCTTCTGCAGCATCTCCAAATTCTATCATTTTTGGATACTTGACCTTCATTCAATTTAGGAATCTGGAGGCTGCACACAGATTTAATCTATAAAGGAGTCAGCCCAAAGCTGAACCTCTCTTGCTGGCCAAAGCCACAATTGCACTGAGTCTCCATATTCATGTAGAGTCGAACTTCTGGGCACAGAAACAAAGAATCAGTTGTGCCTGTGGCCAGGGCCTTGCCCCTCTTGCCATGAGGTGAGAGCTGGTGCTGGGGGTTCTGTCCTCCTTCAGCTGCCCATGAGGGATGCTGGGCCTAGTTTGTGAGCAGCCCATAAATTACAATTGCGGTCCCTATTTTGACTGGACTGAAAATTGCAAAAGTCACTTTTATCTCTAGCTCCCTCTGAAATAATTCAGCAAAGAAAATTCATAACACCCAAAAGCTCAGAATTGTTTCTTGTCCCAAAAAGTACTTCTATATGCAAACTCTGGAGGTTGGTGAAGTTTTCCTGAGTCTCCGGGAGTATTCTGAGCTCTGCCTTCCTCATAAAGATGCTGCTGCCTCTGGAATAGCCTCAGAATAATCAGCAAGGGGTCTAGTCTCATGGAGAGAATGTTCTAGAGAATGTCAGAATCTCTTCCCTAATGAACAAGACTGACACATGTTGGACTTCACCATGTACCAAATACTATAATAATAGTTTTACTTACAAAAACCATGACCATTCCCATGCCTGTTCAATCTTTGGTCACATTGGATAATAACCCAGATTTTCTGTATTACTTCCCTACCACTAACAACTTTTATAGAGCCAACCACTCATTTGGGGCTTTCAGGAAGCCTATAAATGAACTTAAGATATGTAGTCATAATTCACATTACACCTGCCATTGCTACACCCTCTTTGCTTGTAGCTGAGCCCTCCACCAATTCTGCCTTGTGGCCAGCCCTGAGTAATCCTAAGGCTGCAGACCTTCCCTGGCAGTGGCTCTGCTCTATAACTATTTCATTGCTCTATAAATACTCTAAGACCAGGAGGGAAAGAAGGACTTATATACCACTACATGCTAAATTTTAGTACCTGTGTCCCAGAGCATCTGTACTTGGGACCCTCCCAGCAAGTTTCAGACCTTGCCTGGGTCTAGGTAGGAGAGAAAACCTTCCTATCTCATCTGAGTATCCTCTACTGTGAAATGAACTACCACCTATGGCTTAACATAATAACCATCTTTTTTTTTTATACAATTATGTAGGTTGACCAGTTAGCTCTCGAGTCCTATTCCAGGTTTTCATGTGGTTATGATGCTGTGGTGGCTGTGGCTAGAGCTTCTGAAATGGCTTTCTTCGCTCTACTAAAAGGCTAGAACTTCCTTCTGTCCATGTGGTCTTCTGACTTGCCTAGCTTGACGGAGTTTCCTGAGAACTTGATCTCCTAAGTTGAACATTCTCATAGAAATAAAGCAAACATGGCATTTCTCTTACAGTATAACTCAGAACCAGCAATGTGTCCCATCTCTTGCATTTGATTAAAGGGATAATGGCAAGGTCAGCCAAAATGCATAGGGAGGAAAATAAAACCCATCTTCTTATGGGATAAGGATGGGGATTTGTGGCTATCATTAATCTACCAGCTCCTTTCCTCATTCTTGGGTCTGTTTCCAAGGGAGCAAATCTTATGCTGAGTTCCCTTTCCTCCAGAGCCTCCACAAGACAGCTCTTTGTAAACTCCATAGCAGCTTCTCTATAGATCACTTTTGTATGTCTGTCTTCAATCCAACAAGATAGACCTGATAACCTCTGATGTTCAATGAAGGAACCAGAACCAAGAGGGCATAAGTGATTTACTCAGGGCCACAGACCAAGCCCACATGGCCAAGCCCGGATTTGAATGGCAATCTACCTAACTACAGAACAAAATTTCTTAGTCACCCCTCCTCTGTGAAACCTCTGGGTCTGTTTTTCTTGTTGTTGTTGGTGGTGGTGGTGGGCTTTTTTTGAGAGGGAAAGACTGATAATTTTTTTAAAGGGCCATTCTTAAGCCAATGTGTTTTTTGAAGAAACACACATACTACTTTTCTGCATCTTTTGGATGAGGCTTAGACCCTGTAGGATCTATTTTTATGTATCTTGAATTACTATTATTATTGTTGTTGTTATTATTATTATTATTATTATTATACAAATGGCTCTTATAAAAGGTCTTTCCAGTTCTGGTAGAAGAACATGAACTTCAAAAGCCCTTCTCAGGCCTGTAAATCTCCTAGGAATATTAGAGTGGTTGGCTGCCCCTTGGGAGATGTCAAGGACATGAGTTTTCCAGCTCCTGTTTAAAAACTTTCCATGGCTCCTCCCATTGCCCCCAGGATAAAATCCCAGCTCTTAATATGACAAAGGAGGCCCCCAGAGACTTATCTGCCTCTCTGGGCTCATCTCATCCTGCCATGCTGAGATGCTTCAAGCTTCCTGCAGGGCCCTCGTATGTGCCATTGCCTGTTGATTAACTCATAGTCATTCTTGGAGATATTGTGCAGATATCACAGAGGTAGGGACACTTACCACCTCTCTTCTCCCATGGCACCCTAAGCATGGCTTTGTCACCTGGCTGCTTCATTTATATCTCTCCTAAAATCATGGTCTTGCAGAAATGAACCTTCTCATTTTTTGCCTCCTGTCTACATCCTTCCTCTTCATAAAGCAATTCTAAGGGCTCTCCACTCTCCAGATTTCTTCTCTGGCTATCCTTCAGTGACTGGAACTACCCATCCTATCTGCTAGAGGATGGTGAGGATGGACATGATATATGAAATTATTATTTCCAAGCTTTAGTTCTCAAAGAGGAAACTGTATGGATCACATGCGTGGCTCTCCCAGCTTTAGCCAAGAGGAGATTTATGAAGCAGCAGAGAAGGAGATATTAAACAGAGCACAGCCACCCTACCAGTGGAGGCGCAAGTGCTGGCATGTTCACAATTCAGAGCTGGTTGACCAGGGAGAAAGGAATCCAAAACTAAAAGCCCTGTTGAGCACTTGCATGCCAGGAATCTCACAAAGCTGAAAGACAGAATAGAAAGGCCTTGTTGAATGCTGTGGACTTCAAGGAGTGTCTGCTGAAAGACCAGGGTTAATCTAGTCAGGAGTGAAGACTATTTTTGTCTTGTTCTCATGGAGTTTAGGCTAAGCTTTGAAATGGCAAAGCTAATCTATCCAGAAATTAATTTTCTCCCTCAGCAAAGCTAAACACATTTCTGAGGGAGACAGCAAGACCCAGAGCCCAGATGTCCTAGCACACACTGGACAACCAAAACATCATGCAGTGCAAAGAAGGGCACAGGACCCATCTCTAAGGAAAGTGAAGTCAGCTAACCATAAGTGAGCAAGGAGAAAATCTCCTTGAAGAAATACCCAAATGGAAATATTTAATTGAACAGTATAGTTTTTGAAATGAAAATTTTACCAATACAGTTAACCATTGTTTATAACCTGTGTAACAAAAGATCCAAACACTTGTAGACAGGGCTATTAAAACTATCTAAACTGAGAAAGACAGAGGAAGGGAGGGAGGGAGGGAGGGAGGGAAGGAGAAACTAAAAGGAGTCTGTAGGTAACTACTACTTAGTATAACATGAGATCAGAATGCTGTGCTAGGAGATGTATTTAAATAATAGCTGATAAGTTCCCAAATTTAACATAATCTAAACTCACACATGCAGAAATCTCAAGAATTCCAAGAACAAATACACACACTCACACACACACACACACACACACACACACAAGATCACTGAAAATTAGAAATATAGAAAAGCTTAAGAACACAGATTGTCCTGATCCTATGAACTGGTTTCTCCTTCGGTAGCTCTCTGTCTTCCCAGACTCCCTCTCCCTTCTGCTCAACTCCACTTTGATCCCTCCTTGCCCAGAGCTCTGTGTCTATGAGCCATTGCCTCTACAAGATTTTGAATTTTGATGACTAGAAATCAATTTTTTAAAGTTACATTTAAATTTTTATTTGGGGTGCACATCCCACAGTGCAATGTGATCAGAGGACACCTTGTAGGGACCTCTCTTCTACCCTTTAGATCCTCGGGGATCAAGCAGAGATCCTCAGACTTGGCGGCAAGTTTTCTCACAACATGTTGCAATATATTGCCAATATTAGTTACTCAATAAGCAAATTACATTAATGAATGAAGTCTACAAGTGAATAATCATAAGAACAGCACAAATTAGTTATCAAGTCTTGGTCATCTAAGTGAATAATTTCTAAGATACAAGGACCCAGGTATTCCTACAATTTCAAAGTAACCATCACCTTCCAGAATAATACTAGTGAAATCCACAATTTATTGAGTGTTCACTGGGTGGCTGGCATTGTGGCAAACCATTAATAAACACCTAATTAAAGTCATCCTGGGAAAACAGTTAAATAAATTGCCTCAGGTCACATAGGTAATAAGTAGTTTTTCTCGACTGTTCTTTCAGAATTGATTTCAAAAGTCTTCTTTTTTTTTTTTTTAAGAAAGCACTGTCTCTCCTCACTACTGAGGAGATATTCCGATGTTTCTTGTGTCTGTTCCTTCTGTCCCTTCAGGCCGTCCTGTGCTTCCCACACTATCTGGTGAGGTCCACTTCTCATCCTAGATCCACACAAAGTCTTCCGTCTAGAGGAAAAATCTGTTCACAAACAACCATGAACCCAGAAAGCATGACTACACTGTGTGGTAACCAATAAGAACACCAATTTGAGGCAGACCTTTTCCACCCTAAAGAAATGAACATTGCGATCAAAACGCCTGTGGAGAAATGGGCTCACTGCATGAGAGAAGGGAGCCATGCAGATTTGGAGGATCCTGAACCAACCTCAGGGATCAGAGAGGACAGCCCAGAGCAAGTCAGACCTGAGCTGAGTCTAAAGCAGCAGTTTTCAACCCTTGGCCCTTTAAGGGGTCAAATGACCCTTTCACAGGGGTCACCTAAGACCATTAGAAAACAGATATTTACATTATGATTCATAACAGTAGCAAATTACAATTACATAGTAGCAATAAATAATTTTACGTTTGGAAGTCACCACCATCTAAGGAACTGTCTTAAAGGGTTGTTGCATTAAGAAGGTTGAGAACCACTGATATAAAGGGATAAGCTCTGGCCAGTGTCTAAAATATCTATGGGAGAAGAAATCCCTGTGCTCCCCACAAGAGGACCTGGGCAGACACCCAGGGTCCATGGGATCGTGGCAAGCAATCTCAGAAACTGCTCATTTTCTCCGGGTCTGTCCTAGCAGGCTTTGCTGATCTGGAGACCCTAACAGAAGTCTGTGGTAACTGACTCCTGCTCTCCCCACAGTCCAGGGAACTCAATTCCTTTCAAATAGATCTGCCTTTAAAGTGAGAAGTTAATGGCTCACAATTTTTCAAATTTAGAGGAAATCCATAGTTGTCCCTGCTTTATAGCTTGGTATTATTGGATAATCAAACAAAACTATTTTCTTAAAATAGAACGGGTCTCCCTTGCACCCTCCCAGGTTCTTCCTGTGTACCTGCATAGGCAGCAGGGTGGGGAGTGTCCCGGGATCCAAGTCCAGGTTGCCCTCTTTATTCCAGACTGTGTAATTGGCCCTTGCAGACAGAGGTTAATTTCCTACCGTGAATTCCCTTACCAGAGGAGCCCTGCTCCTGGGGGGAAAGCAGGGAAGAAATTGCTTCCAGGTGTCACCTGGCCTACTCCGTGGCTGGAAGGGAAGCCTGTGGAACCTGGCAAGGAACAAGGGCTTGGAAAGCCAACCCTATGTTTGAACTGAATCATTTGCTAGCCAAGGGCCTCAAGGTTCAGTGGCATAAGCTCCAGCTTTCAACTTACTCATCTGTAAAATGGGGCTAAGAGTTCCCTGTTAGCCACGGGAGGGGACTCTGGAGCTTGACATAGTACTTGCATGGACAAATTCTCCTGCCTCTCAGGTATTCCATGCAATCAATCCCATGTTTGTGTCTGTCTTTCTTGGGGAGTTTTCTCCAGAGGGTATTCAGGAAACCTACAGTCTAAATATTTCCCCTCTATCAACAAGAACAAATTGTTCTTCAAAGGGAACATGAAGATCAACTGGGGGCAGAGACATTCTAAAACTATAATTTTAAATAATCTATGGGTATTTCTTAAAAGGGCATGTCTCCATTGGCATTTTGGGTAGAACATTTTATCATTCATAGCATCAGAGTATTAAACATTAGCAGTAGGCTTCTTAGTCACCGTGACAACAAAAAAGACCTGCACACAGCTGAAGCCATACTCAACACACAGGCCCCCCTCATCCCTATCTCAGAAATCATGGCCATGTGACACTGGCAACTGATTGCACCTGTGCCTTGTTACCCCCCCCCCCCCCGGTGTCCTTAACATGTTGTGTGGAACAAAGATTCAGATGCAGGACACTACAGCTACTATGTATTAATTTTTAATGTCTTTTTTCTAATTATGCAAATAGTGCATGCTAGGTTGGGGAAAAGTCAGTAGAAAAGCGTGACAAGAAGAAGGGACAATATCAAACACGAAAGTCCCCAGCATTAACATTTAAATATTTATGCCATTTTTCTTATACAAGGTCACAAAGTCACACAGTTAAAAATTCAAACAGTGCTTAGGGCTATAGAATGAAAAGCAAAAGACATTAGCATCCACCTCACCCTGCCATTCACGGCTTTATAGCTTATCTTTCTAGTCATTTCTATGCCAAGCTATGTGTCTATACCTTTTTCCAACACTAATAGAATCCTTTATTTGTGATTCAACAACCTCTGCTGGTGTCTGCTAGGCAGTATTCTGTAGCTCACTCCCTAACAACATGCTGAGACGGTCCTTATTAAAACCACCACCACCACCACAACAACAACAAAAAGAAAACAAAAACTTGCAGTGTATTCCACAGATCACAGGCCCCTGGCTATGATGTTCTTTCTTCACTGTTGTGGATGGCCCTGCCCTGTTGTTAATAGGAATAGAAAACAATTTAAACATGGTAAGGGGTGGGGCATACTTGAGTGATGACCTCAAGAATCTATACGTTTAAAAGTTATGAAATGACCCTGTGGTCCCTGGGGAAGGGGTTGTGTACAACGATCTTGGTGTAGACCACATTCCGTAAGCCCTGTGACCTTGGAGAGGGCTGGGTTCTGAGAGGCTGTGTAGGGCAGGAGTGGGGAAAACCCCAGAGAAGTTCGTGTCGAGGAGCCAGAGCTGTTGAACATGAAGACAAGAGGTCGGGCTGTGATTTAATTACTCTGTGTGGTGTCTCTGAAGATGGTTCTTAACATTTGCTCCTCGTGCGTGTTCTCAGAACACGAAGCAAATGAAAAGGCAGTAAACGAAAGCAGGGCAAACGTGTGTGAGGTGCAGGAATGTATTTGATTGTCGGTATTAAACAAAACACAGAAAGCATAATTGCTACGGAAGGAGAGCGTGTGGTAACATCAATTATGGCTAAAACATCTGCCTAGGGACAGAGGCAGGGCCAAACATGTTAGTAGGCTCTTCCCCATGTCCTGTGATTCTTGCGGTCTTTAAATGCTAAGTGCTGACCAAAAGCTAACCTTTGCTTAATGTTAATAGAATCTAGCGAGTCTTGACACTGGCGATTAATATTGTAATGAGGAGAGCTGTTATCAAATGCCACCAAACTGATATGCTCTTTGTCTTGCACGGAGCTAATGTATTAATAAACAAGGCACAGACTTTTATTTTCTGCGCAATTTCATGTTACAGTTTCATGGCCTATCGGTTTAAGGTTAGGGGGCTATAGCTGAAGAATTGATGACTGTTCCTTGACATTAATTCTTCTGTAGATCTAACATGAAAATAAAGGATGGAGGCCGGAGACTAGCCTTCCCATGCAGCCCTAGAAATGGAAGGAGATAATGGTGAAGGCCTTAATGAATCAAAGAGCTACCCCCCACCCCCAGCCTGGTCCTATGTGACTGAGTTGCTGGATGCAAAGAATACAGTACCTATCTCTCGGAGTTGCAAGGGTTAGATGATGAGCCCATCTCACTGTCTCCCAGTCCCTGATTTCCACAAGGCTTTTCTCACAGGGATGGAGCACTTTGTCAAAGGTCTTCTTGGCATCTGTTCAGATGATAATGTGACTTCTGTCCCTGAGTTTGTATTTGTGCTACACTGCATCTTCTTCATCTCTGTAAAAGCACGGACTTGGCCGCAGTGTAGCCCTGGCTCTCCTGGAACTCACTTTGTAGACCAGGCTGGCCTCAAACAGAAATCCGCCTGCCTCTGCCTCCCGAGTACTGGGATTAAAGGCGTGCACCACCATGCCCAGCTGTGTGTGACATTCTTAATGTGTTCTTGAACTCAGTTTCTGAGTTTATTGTTGCAAATGATTGCACCTGTGAAACTGGTCCATAGTGTTTTGCTGTCGTTGGACCCTATCTGGTTTTGGCACCAGGGTAATATTGGCTTTGTAGAATGTGTTTAGTAGAACCCTCCAATCCTGTTTTGTGGAATGATTTGAGGAGCATTAGTATTAACTCATTTTCAGATTTTGATAGAATTTGCTAGTTAGTCTGTCTATTGCTAGGCAAACTAAAAAGACTCTTTTTAATTTAATTATTTTTTTTTTAAATAGAGTCTTGATCTCATATATTCCAGACTGGCTTTGAACTCGCTAGTTAGCCAAGGCTGGTCTTAAATCCTTGATCCTCCTGTCTTTACCACCTAAATTCTAGAATGATAGGCATGAGCTATCATACCTGTTTTATGTGGGGTTGGGGATCAAACCCAGAGCTTTGTGCATGCGAGACAAGCACTCTGCTGACTGAGATCCCGCCGCAGGACCGATGTCGGGAAGGCTCCTTAAAACTCTTTCAATCTCCTTGTTTTCTATAGATCTGTTTGAATTTTTTACATCTTCTTGACTTAATTTTGGTATGAGATTTGTGTCTCAAGATTTATCCTTTTTTTTTTTTTTCATTTTCCAATTTTTTAAAATGTAGTTTTCTAAAGAATTCTCTAAGAACTGTCTAAATTCCATTTGCATTTGTTGTAATATTCCTTGCCTCATTCCTAGTTTTATTGATTTGAGTCCTCTCTCTTTCTTCTGGCTAGACCAGGGCAGACCAGGCCCTATACTCAGTAACCTGGCCCACCTGTAGCATGCTCCAGTTCTGCTGAGAGTTTGTCAAAGAACTGGCTCATAGTTTCATTGATTCTTTGTGTTGTCCCTTAGTCCCCGTTTTACTAATAGCTGTCCCAATCTTATCTCTTATTGAACACTATTAAGTAAATAAATGTTACTGTTAGGCATGCATTACAGTATAAATCAGAGTCCTTCTGACTGCTGAGAAGCTTGCTAAGTCACTAATGGGCAGGACAGATGGATGGAGGACATTTATCATCCTGGGGAAGACATAGAGGGTTAGCATGAGATTTCATCACATTTCTCAGAATCCTGTGCTGCAGGAGTCATTTGTTTCTAGACTTCTTCATTTATGTCCTCAAGCCTTGGTCGAGCATAGGTATCAGAAGCCACAGAAAAATGAAACTGTAACTAAAAGGAGTGACCGTGCCAGTCCCAGCCATAGTGGCAGTGTTAGTGGTGACAACAGCCGCAGCATTATGCTGGTATATCTCCTTTCCTTCCTTCTTTCCTTAAAATATACCTTCCTGGAAGTCAGAGTCTACTAAGATGAGAATCGGCTGCCTCTGAAGGAACACTGAGTTTCTTGTCACGTCAGCAACAACATAGGAGATGATCTTCAAGCATTGAGTTTGGGATGTGTGGCTACACAGATTACAGTAAGGGTTTGGGTTTTCCTTAATCTTGTAGGTTGAGTCCATCGGTGAGACTCTGATCCTAAGAACCAAATATAATTCCTGCCTGTTTATTTTGGGAGAGAAACTGTATACAAAAAAAAAGAAAGAAAGAAAGAAAAGAAAAAAGAAAAAAAAAAGTCCTTCTAATAAATCTTTAGGATACCTAGCCTCTCACAGAATGAGGAACTAAATTTTACTGAGTACCAAATATCACTATACTGTGATTCATAGATTAGATTATATCCTAAGCTTTGTATCCACATAACAAGACAGAGCTTGGAATCTCCATTTTACTCTTAGAGAGAAGTAACTTGTTATAGATCACAAAGAATCAGATATGGGGTTTGAATTTAAATAAAATATTTCTAATTTCAAAACCTGGTCCCATCATTTCCAGATGGGAAAGCTGAGGCCCAGAGGTACAGCAAAAGACATGTCAGTGAGTCCTAGGGGATTTGCCCTGGCTTTGCTTACCTCCCCTTACTGCTGTTGGAATCCATGACGGTTGATGGGCACATGACTATTCATTTATTCTAGAAGCCCCTGAGAGTTCTGGTGGTACAGAAAGCCTAGTCCTGGTAAGATACCTTGGATTTGCCCAAGGCACAAGGAATGTTGCTGAGAAGCCAAAGCCAGGGCTCTAACTCCTGACCTGAGTTCCTACCCTGTTTATCCACTTGGCTCATAGAGCCTCGAAGCACAGGACATTGTCCTTGATTAGAAATGGCCACAGAAGTCTCTAAAGCAGGAGGGGCAGCTGTAGAAGCTGGGCAGAAGGCACTTTGCCTTCTGATTCCTCTCCTAGAATGATTAAACTCCCGAGGGGAATGCCTCCCCTCCATCAGGTGTGGCAGAGGTTATGGCCTGATTCGCCCACCTGCATCCTTAGTGCCAGCATAGAGTAGGCCTCAGATCTACATGGCAGATAGAATGGATAGTACAATGGAAACACAGAGGAGGGCACAGTTCAGTTTGGCCGAGGTCACCCTCACCTGTGCAATGTTTCGTGCAAGTGCACCATAAAATAACATAAATATAACACACAGTAAGTGTGCTTGTTGTTTTGTAGCAGATATCAAACAAGAAGCAATTTGAAAGAAGAAAGATATGTGTGGGCTCAAAGTTTCATAGGTTTTAGTCCACGATTCTGTGAGTCTGCCATGGTGAGATAGAGCATCATTGCCAAGAGAGCATGATGGCACAGAGCTGCTCGCCATCTGGCAGTCAGGAAGCAAAAATGATAGACAGGGAGGGGCCAGTAGCAGGCAAGATATGCACTTTAAAGGTATTCCCCCAGTGACCTGCTTCCTCCAACCAGGCCCCGACTCTAATAGTGCAATATAAACTCAGTGGATCAAACCATTGATGAACTTAATATCCTCATGAACCCTCATGAACGAGTCACCTCTTAACAACTCTATCAGATGGGAGCAAGCCTTCAACACATGAGTCTTCATGGGAATAGTCCTCCTCCAAAGCATAACAGCAAACATCCCATGAGTCTGTGAGTTTCCATAGTGACCTAGCCCCAGGGACTGCTATGCAGCTTTCAATACTTGTTGAATGAATACATGATCAAGTGAATGAAGACTCAGTAAATCTTTAACAAATATTAGTGGGATGTGTGGCCTTGACAGCCTTATATCCACAACCCACCTAAGAGGGTGAATTCTCCCTCCTCTTTCAAAGAATATGGTATTTGAAATATACTTTCCCAACAGATACTAGAAAGGGTATATCTATCACAGGTCAGAAGAAAAATCCACACAAAGGCCAAAGAGGTCAGGACAGCAAGCTCCTGTGAGTAGTCAGTAACTGTGAGCGTAGCCATGGAGACCTTCTACAGAGGTCGGCAAGGGCAGTCCTGAGCCTGGTTTAACATAAGCTAATCGCAGTGGCTTTATTGAAGAGTGACAACTTTTTCAAAAGAAGCAATAGCAGCAGCAGCAGCAGGCATTACTACCAATGGGTACGCTGGCACCTGGTATGGCTCAGCTGGACCTCAGGAAATCATTTATGACACAGGGAGTCATCTGCTGCACTTTGGATAAGCCCTTCTTCAGGAAGTGCACAAGCTCAGGCCTGGCTGGATGGCTGTGTGGAAAACTGGCAGTGAGATGGTCCCCAGTGAGCATGAGCAGGCTTCCAAGTGCAGGCTCTGTGGGGGTGTTGAGGAGGGCAGGAAGAAGGACCCTGCTTGAGCAGCTGGGACATGATGACACTGAGACCAGCTGTGGGCATCCTTTAAGAGGAAGTCAAAGTTCACAGCTGCACACCATGCAGAAGCATGCAGGAAGGAGGAGCCCGGGGTGTGAGACTGCCGATGGTGGCTTTATCCCTAATAAGATACTCTCTGCCACTGGTTCTTAGAAGAATCAGAGGTCTTAGTGGACCTGGGATGAAATGTGACAAGGCATCCAATAGTGCCTGCCTTGTTGGGCTGGAAGTACCAAGAAAGCAAAGGTTTTCTTCACCACAGGTTCCTCATGCCAGGCATGAAGTCCTGACCAGAAACTAGTGGGGTTGCTACTGACTGAGGGAAGGAGTTGCCTTAGGATCACTGTGCAGCCGGCTTAACCACGATTCTCAGGTATGGTTCCCGTGTCTACCCTCTGACACATCAGCTCAGAGACTCATGGAGAAGTGAGGGAAGTGGTGAACAGAGACAGAGAGACCAGAGCCACACTTTGTTGGCAACTGAACAAAGTAGCAGTACTTAGACTTAGCATAGGCTTAGACTTGAGGATACGTCTGAAAACCTCAAGTAGTGGGAGTAAAGTTTTAGGAGCACTCTGTTATTTTTCTTATTACTATGATGATATACCTAACAAGAGCAACTTGAAGAAAAGGGGTGACTATTGTTGTTTGGCTCGTGGTTTCAGAGCATAGAGTCTATCATGCACAGAGAGCGCAGTGGTACAACTGTGAGATGACTGGACACATTGTTTCCACAGTCAGAAGTCAGAAAGACGAATGCTAGTTTTCAGTTAGCTTTCTCCTTTTTCTACTTGCATTCAGTCTTGGACCCCAGCACCTGTGACAATGCCACCCACATTCAGGGTGGGTCTTTCCTCATGGAAAGCTCTCTGAAAACATCCTCAGAGGTTTATCCAAAGGTGTGTCTCCTAGGTGACTGCAAATCCAGCTAAAGTGATAGAGGAGATTACTCTTCACAACAGAAGCCAAACTCAACTTAGCTGTAACCATTGTTGTTAACTCAGTCCTTCATTATATCTCTTAGCAAGATGTTCTAAGGCAAAGCAATTCCAGACATGGTTTGCCAAAGCCCAGGATAGCTTCTTGGCTTCTGCTACTCTAATCTCAAGCACTATATACAAATGGCTCAACATCTAGGCTTCTCCTCATGTCACACTGACCCATGGTCACACTCCCAAGAGGAGAATGGAACACTGTAATTCTCCAGCCAAAATCTAGCAATGGAGGCACAGAGCAGAGGCCTGGCCCACTGATCAGAGTCGGGATGCTGTTAGTGAGGGCAATGGGTATTGGTAGACAATAGAGAGAGGCTGCCACAAGCAAAACCTAACATAATTAGCTCTACTCCTCTGCCTGCAGGGCCAGTATGGGATGCGATGAGATAATGGTGTGAAAGGGTTTTCTGCACCAGCAAGGGTTCTGCACATGGGATGAATTGTTATTATCCTTATGAAATAATTACATTTCTATTATAGAACAATAGCTGATACCTGAATGCAGTCTTCTGTGCTATTCCTGCCTTTGCCCCCTTTCTTGTCATGCTGTGCCCCTTATATACACATGCACACACACACACACATGCACACACATACCCCTACACATAAATGCACATATACATACACATGCACACTCATCTCCCACATACATGTGCACACCACCCACACAATGCACACACATGTGCACACACATGCCACACACATGTACACACACATACATGCACAGGCATGCACCACACATATGTGCACACACATACCCGTGTGCATGTACCCATACACACAAGTCATATGCCAAGAACTTCACTGTAGTGGTTGACAGTGCTCTCTGTAATGCTGCTTATAAAGATGTCACTCTGGAAAACAACATGCACTGGAGAATCAGACCATCATGGATTCCAGTCCAGCTTTGTGCAGTTGCCATGCTGCATCACTCTATGTACGTTACATAATTTTCTAAAGATGTTTCTTTGCAAAGTAGGAGCAATAAACTCACTGCCCAGGTTCCTGTGAGAATCAGAGATAAGACACATCAGGTATCATGTCTGGTGCAGAACAGGTAACAAGTGACCACAAATGTTCAAATGGAGCTTTTGGGTCTGCACTCTTATCCCGTACAAGCCGGCAGTGCAGGAGCTAACACTGTCCCCATTCTACAGTGAAAGTGCTGAAGCTCTGAGAACTTAGAACTTCTCACTCAGGATAGCACAGCTTGTAAATGGTAAAACAGGTAGGAACCCAAGCAGGTAACTTCAGGCTTCTTGCTCTGGCTGCTCCAGTCCACCATTTCCTGCTTGTGCATATCTGGCTGTAAGAGCTAGACTGTTTGTAAGCTTCAGAGTGGAGTGCTTAGCTTCACAGACTGTGGGTCTTCGGCCATTTGGACTCACCTCTGGTCCTTTCTATGCCTGGATGACCACAGGACCTTGACCAGGCTGACTGAGCACTGTAAAAGGAAGACTCCTCCTCTCTGAAATGGGAATAATATAAGCATCTGCACCATCAGATTGTTGTGGGATTAAATGGATATGTGTCTTCCACACCATGTGAAAGACTGCTAAAGAGAAAGGATGGGATCGATAGTAACCACTGTGAGCATTGTTGTGATTAACGAGTCATTTTTTTCCTCCCCTGCATAAAATTCCTCCTGAGAGCAAAGGATTCGGTTATTCAGGCAGAACGCTCGAGGGTGGCTTCTTTCAGAAAATCATAGACTTTCAGAATGTAGTCACTTAACCTTCCTGAACTTCCCTCTTCTCATCTGCTAAATGGGGGTAATAAAGAGGAACTCGGAGAGACAGACTCGGGACTCGCAGAATGGCGAGAATCAATCTTGCTAGCTTTATTACTGGAGCTTTAGGAGGGCGCTAAAGGTAGCCTTGTCACGTGCTCATTTTCAGCTTCAGGGAAGTTTGGTGGCTCAATTCTCATGGTACAGCTTACTTGGTTGCTGCTGCTAAGTCTAGAGCCAAAGAAGGAGTGGCAGGCAAGATTGTACAGTAAGCTTTCTTAGATCGTAAGTCTCTCCACTCATCTCTGTGACAGAAACATTCAACTCATCCCACTATTCCTTAACAGGAGTGTGCTGTTTCCTACCTTTGGACCTCAGCATATGCAGGTCCTTTGGCATGGAACATTGACCAACCTACCCTATGCATACTTAGCACACAACTGTGCCTACCTGCCTCCTAAGCCTGACCCCTCAGCTCACCACCAGGCTTCTGCAAAAGTGTCATCTCCATTAGGAAATGGACACTGAGTTAAGGGCCTGCTCTGGCCTGTCCCACCACCACACTCTATGCATTTAGTACAACAGGTACCCAGGAAGTGAGATATGATTAGAATGTCTGAACTAGTCTGTCCAGTGCAATTCCTCATAACATTATGAGGAATTGACCTACTGTGCATTTTATTGGCCTTTAAACCAAGATCTTTTACAAAGACAGGTAAGGGCCCAGTCTAAGTCTGCAGTTCTACTGGAATATTGGTTAAAACCAATGTGGAACTGTGAGCAATGAATGGTCTGGTCATGACCCATGTATAGAAGAACCCTTTAAAAGGAGCTTTGAGCATCTCCTGTAGCTGATAATTGCATTCTCTGGCTTGCCCAAGGACCTAAGGTAATTCAGACAGAACTGTTTTAAATGCACACACCTGCCTCTCCCACCACCACACTCTATGCATTTAGTACAACAGAACCTCCTAAATGTATTTCCGACCATGCAGGCCCCCCTTTCTTCTCTCATTTTCCCAGACACATGAAACTCAAAGCCAACACAGACCTTGGAATTGGTCAAGGAATGCTGTCCCTCAGGATCCGCTCACAGAACTGACCCGTCCAGCAGGTCCAGTTATTCGAGGGTCTCGAGGGGACCTTCTCCTAAAAACCAAATGGGGGGATAGAGAGAGACGACAACCTTGTGTAAAGAACGACACACTGAAGCAGTCTGAGTAACATCGAGGTTCCAAGGTATTGAGCAAGGCCCAAGGCTTAAATGCACAAGCAAAAGAGGAAGTGCCTTTCAGCAGGAAGGATGGGGCAGTAGAATTGCACAAGCAAAAGGGGAAGTACAGGTACTTATCAGCGGGAGGGGTGGGGCAATAGAACTTCACATTCTTTATGCAGTTACAAGGGGAAACAGGAACTTGGCGTTATCAGGGTACATCTTGAGGTAAGGACATCCAGCGCTGACTTAGGGCTGGAACAATCTGTGGTTGTTCTCAGAGCGGTGCGTCGGTGGCCCGCTTTTGACCACCTTTTCTTCTCAGGGGTAGGGGGGAGGCCCAATTCAGAGATCAGGACAATAGTGTTGTCTTAATAGCTCCCAACACGGAACAAATGAGAAACTTTGTACACCTGATGGCGTGCTCTGTGTTCTGCCCTCCAGAAAGCAAGGCTCTCTTTTGCCAGCCATGCTGTGGTTCTGGTACCCAGGAAGTGAGATATGATTAGAATGTCTGAACTAGTCTGCCCAGTGCCCTGAGCTTCCAAAGTATAAACTCTATCTACAGATGAGCCTTTTTAGTTAAAAAAAAAATCAGAGGTATTTAAAGCCTTCCCCCAGCCCCACTGAATCCAGTTTACTCTGTTAGGCTGGGCAGAAAGCCTTGAAGAGCAAGCCAATTGTCCATTTTTTGGTGTCTAACCCCTACCTCAATGCCACTGATCTCTTAGTGACACTGGGTAGACAGTCTTATCTCCTTGTGTTTTTTTCAAACATCATGACTTCCTCCTATCCAGCCCTCATTTTCTTCAGCAGTGAGATGAGGATAACACTTATTTCATAGAGGTGTATGTGGAAGTCCTTTACATGTGAATGGACACCAGCTGAATAAACCTTATGTGGGCAAGGAGCAGCATTAAGGCAGATACCCTTTGGGCATTGTGGGAAGATCTAGATTTGATTTGTGAGTTGTTGCTATAGATCACTTGACCATTATAATGGTCACTTGACCATTTTGTCAGTCAAAGAAGATTCTATGCTCCACAAAATGGTACTGTAGGTTAAATTGAGTCCTCCATCACTCCACAGCTTCGCAAAACTAGATAGGATGCAATTCTAGCCTCCAGTAGCTCAGCATATGAATCTGGTCACTGTAATAGCTGTTAGCTAAGATGAGGTCATCCTGAATAGGGTGGGACCCTAATTCAATAGGACCAGTAACCTTATAGAGAGAATGCCATGTGAAGACAGAGACACACATGGAGAGCATCCTCTGGCAGACAGTAAAGTGAGATGCTATAGCCATGTTGGAAGTCAAGGAATGCCAAACATTTAGCTAAGAAGTCAGGCGGGAGTCCCTCACAGGCTTCGGAGGCAGGTTGTGGTGGTTAATGTTGACAGTCAACTTGGCAGGACCAAGAATCACCTAGGAGACAAATCTCTGGGTGTGTCTGTGAGGGAATTTGTAGTTGAATTCATTGCTGTTGGAAGACACACCCTGAATGTGAACACCATCGGAGTCTGTGAGCTGAGGTCCAGGGCTGGGTACCAGCACACACCTCCCTGCTTCCCAGCTGGGTAGATACAATGCAGCCTGCTGCCTCAAGTTCCAGCTGCCCTGTCTTCCCCACTGTGGTGGGCTCCATCTTCAAACTATGAATGAAAATAAATCCTGCCTATCCTAAGTTGCCTTTGTTCACCACAGCAGCTGAGGAAGGATGCCCTGGCCCCGCCTATTTCTTGATTTTCAGATTTGAATAGTATTGGTTCAATAGGGACTAACGGCTTTTGCGAACACTGTGGCAAAGCACACCTAAAAAGCTCAAAAGAATGTTCCATGCACCAGAGGCCTGTGGTAAATGTCCTTCTCACACAAAAGCTCCTTTCCCTACACGATGCAGTTGAGAGTAAAAAGTAAGTCTGTTTCTCCATCACGTTCTTCCTTAAAACCTGATCAAGGATTCCTTTTGAAAACCTCCCTCTGGGGCTACCCTGGATGAGACAAAGTCACTGGGAAACGAGACTGAGCAACCTGTCTACTCTGCCCCTAAGTGTTTCTCTTGATTTTTCAAGGCAGATCTCTGGAGCTCGCTGGCCAGCCTAGCCTAAGAGTGTGGGCTTAGGACCCATCAAAGAACGGTCCACAGCCCATCCTGGCACCCACCATCTTAGTAACCTTGAGCATCTTGCTTAAACATCCTATTCTACATCTGTCAGCGGGTCTACAGACTGAAGGTGATGATTCACTTAAAAATGGTTCCATAGAGCTGGACACACAGTAGGTGCTCCATTACTGTCAGTAACCACTCTACCCTCCAGCAGCTAGCTCTTTGCCCCCAGGGCTTCCATATCTCTTGCCTCTTCCCTCTAGGCCCTAGATCCCCCACATCTGAGTAGCGGGCCTGGCAATCGGGTTATGCTCTTCCTCGCTTATGAGGCCTAGGATGTTGCAGCTGTGTAAATGGAGTGGGAGAAGGCAAATATCTGGAGACACAGCCCCAGGAAGTAATAAATGATGTTGAGCAGCTGTTTGGAAGTGCTTTCTTAATCACATCTCAGAGTAGAAGTTAAGCTGCCCCAGCCTCCCTGATAGAGCAGAGCTCTCTCTGTAGCCAGATTGTTTGAGGCTCACCATCAATTTCAGTGGCTCTTTGGTCACATTTGCCAGCATAGTTTGACAGAGAGAAATAATACAGATGGCCTTGCATCTTCCTCTCCCACATTCCATGGAAAGTAGCCTGCTGCCCTATCACAATCCTAGCCTCCAGGGGCCTAGATAAAGGATCTTATACTCCTCTAGGAAAGGCTGCAAAAGTCCGTGAGAAGCCTCAGTTGGGACTTGAAACTTAGAGCAGTTGCCAGTCACCCTGCCCATCAGTACCTCCCTCACCAATCTTCTCTTCCTCTGCATCCCTGCCTCTCTCCTGTAATGTGATGCATCTCTGTCTCCTGCATCCTGGAGGTCTGAGTCCCTCCAGAATGAGGGCTGGTTTTAGGCTGTGTTTGCAGTCCCATTCAAGGCCCCCACAGAACTGCCTTGGGGTTTGACTGTGGTTGGCCAGGAAATGGATATGAGAGGCAAGAAGGGAGAGGAGAGAGGGAGGGAAGAAGAGAGAGAGAGAGGGAGAGAGAGAGAACATGATGAATATATTTGTGTTCATTTCTTTTTCATGAGACCCATTTTGAGTAGAACCAAATTGACATCCTGAGTTTTTAAAAGATGAAGCAACCTGCTGGAAGTCTGAGTTCCAGGTCTCGAGCTTACTCAACTCCCCTAGGCTAGAGTCTCATTTAGCTCCTTAACAGTTGGAATCACGTGTCATCGCACAAACCACATCACCCGTCCTCATTTCCCCTACCCATAGAAGGAGAAGGATGGAGTTAGATCAGAGGCGACGACAAATGAGATGCTTGTGTGTAAACTGTAACACTATCACATCTCACAGCTTTTGTGATTAGGAGCTTAGGGAGTTATGATATACTCTAACACTCAATGGGATCCATCCCAGCATGTAACAGACTCCAACTACGTGTGGAATCACTGTGTTGGCTGTGGGCACATGCAATGAATAAGATCCATCCCTGTCCTGGGAGGACATGACTCATAAGACACATGTACCTGGTGACCTTCCTTTGCAGAATTTATCCATCTATAACCTGGCCGCTGGAAAGACCTCCAGACTCATCTGTAGTCTTCTCCATATTAATTCCATTCATCTAGCCCAGTTAGTTTCTTTGCTGTGCCTCAAACGACCATGGTCCTGCTATAAGGATTTTGTCATTGCTAAGTTTGCTGCCTGAAGCAGAGGCAATCTCCAGATATTGAATGGCTCATATTTCAGTTACTTTTACTGGCACCTCCTCAGGGAGACTACTCTTTACCACACTGCAGAAACAACACAGCCACCATATCACACCTGACTCTGTACTCATTTAATGTCTCTTCGTTTTACTTACCCCCACATTCACACTTGATTGTCTTCCATATAGATATTTTCTCATTGATTGTCTTTTCCACTAGAATGCAACTTTTCAGAAGGCAGGGATCTGCCCTTCTTTGCCTGTAATTCTCAGAACAGTGCCTGGCCAAGTAGGCACAAAATAAGTCATTTGAGAAAAATTTCAGCGTTGCAACTGAGTTTTATAAAAATAAAAATAAACTTAAAAGAAAAATCAAACAACTCAACTTAAAACAGGAAAAGAAACCAAGGAGAAACCAAAGAGAAATTTCTCCAAAGAAGATAGAGACCCAAGTAGTCAGTAAGCACATGAAAGCAGATCAGTTTTACTGTAGGTAAGGTGCCAATAAAACACACCAGAGTGGATGTATTCAGAAAGGTAGGTAATAACAAGTGTTGGCGAGGATGTAGGGAAGTCAGCTGTTAGTGGGAATGTAACCTGATGCTGCCACTTTGGAACATCACCTGATACTTCCTTAAAAGGTTAAACATGGAGCTGCCATCTGTCTGTTGCTGAGATAAATTACTCTGACAAAAACAACTTTGGGGGAAAAGGTTTATTTTAACCTACCAGTTACAATCTATCAAGGAAGCCATGCCTGTTTGTTATTCCAATGAATTGCCTCTAACCAGGGAACTCAAGAACCAGCAAAGTATAGCAGAAACCATAGAGAAATGATGCTTGTTCACATTCATGCTCTGCTAGCTTTCTCATATAGCCTAGGACTACCTGGCCAAGGAATGGTGCCACCCACAGTGGGCTGGTACCCTGTATACTAACAATCAATACCATCCTCAACATGCCCATAGGTTGCTCTGATCTGAGCAATTCCTCAGTCTCTTCTCAAGTGACTCTAGACTGTGCCAAGTTGACAAAGCTAACTAAGATAACATCCAATCCAGCAATTCCACACCTACATTTATACCCAACAGAAGTGAAAACACACTTCCCATGCAAAACCCCATGTGCAAGACTTTAGCAGCCAGCAATAATAGCCAAGAAGGGAAACAAGTGAGGTTTGATATGTGGATGATCAAAATCTCACATATCCATCCACTGTAGTGCTAACTGGCAACATAGGGAGATGTGGGTAAAATTTAAAGACATGTTCAGTGAAAGAAGCCAGTCACAAAAGAACCCAGAATATATGATTTCATTTCCTTGAAAATTCTTGAATAGGCAAAACTGTAAGGACGGAGAACAGATCTGTGATTGCCCCAAGCAACAGGGTCTGGAAGAACCACGAGGAGTGCCTGCAGGTACCTATGATGTTTGTGGGCAAAGCAAACACTCTCAGATATATTGTGTAGTAATAGTCCCACTGTTCGGTGGATATGTTCAGTCCCACTGAGTGGTGTCCTTGAAACAGGTGGCTTGTAGGGCACGTGAATTATTTCTCCAATAAAATGGAGATTGTGTAAAATGAATGTCTTCCTCAAATACTGCTCTGCCACACAGCATACTAACTGGAGAGAGTCAGTCCCCATGTGAAGATCGGGCAAACCTTACGGCTATCATCTCCTCTGTGTGGAGGAGGGGGGTCCTCCTTGGCAAGCCCACGAAAGCAGAGCTCTGTTCTTCATGAGTGAAGGAAAACAAAACCAAACTCCCTAAGACACTCGTGAGGCGGAGGAGGAGATCAGATGCCCTGAACCTGAGTAATTTACTGTGTCTTGTTTCCAAAGACCATTTTCCCAGCATAAGTCACAGAGACAGATGACCAGGACCTGCTTCTGAAAACAAACTGAGGGGGTGGGGGTTGGGGGTTGACAGAGCAGGAGCTGCTGGGCTGGAGCCTGAGAACCAGGGCTTGCCCTGCTCACTGAGCTTGGGACTTACAGGGAGGGAGTTCCTCTTACCTGACTTTTTCCAGCAGGGCTCTTGGTCAAGAACTGGTTCCTGAGTTGGATATCTTTGTGTGTGTTGTCTTCCCTTTAAAATAACTTTTACTATTTGCTGGGTTTTTTTTGCTGTTGTTCTTTAATTTAATTTTATTTGTAATTCATTTTTTAAACTCCATATTCCATTCCCCACCCCTTCCCCATCTACCCTCTGACTGCTCCACGTCCCATGCCTCCGCCCCACCCCCTGTCTCCACATGGATGCCCCCACCCCCAATCCCACCTGATTTCTAAACTCCAGGGGTCTCTAGTCTCTTGAGGGTTAGGTGAATCATCTCTGAATGAACACAGACCCGGAAGTCCTTGCGTGTTGGGGGCCTCATATCAGCTGGTATATACTGTCTGTTTGGTGGTCCAGTGTTTGAAAGATATCAGGAGTCCAGGTTAATTAAGACTGCTGGTCCTCCTACAGAATTGCCCTTCTCCTCAGCTTCTTTCAGCCTTCCCTAATTCAACAACAGGGGACAGCTGCTTCTGTACATTGGTTGGATGCAAAATATCTGCATCTGACTCTTTCAGCTGCTTGTTGGGTCTTTCAGACGGCAGTCATGATAGATCCCTTTTTCGTGAGCGTGCCATAGCCTCAGTAATAGTGTCAGGCCTTGGGACCTCCCCATTGAATTTGTTCCTTGAAAAGAATGGGCAATGAAGGAATCAGGCACTGTGGCTCATGCCTGAATCCTGGCAAGGCTGAAACAGGAGGATTACCAGAGTTTGAGTCTGAAACTGGTCTGTGTTGCATAGCGAATCTCCGGCAAGTGTAGGCTATGAATTAAGACACAGAACAGAACAGTCAGACACAGAAACCAAACAAGAAGAGGAGAGGGGAGGGGAGGGGAGGGGAGGGAAGGGGAGGGGAGGGGAGGGGAGGGGAGGGGGAGGGGGGAGGGGAGGGGGAGGGGGGAGGGGAGGGGGGAGGGAAGGGGAGGAGGGGGGAGGGGAGGGGGGAGGGAAGGGGAGGGGAGGGAAGGGGAGGGGAGGGGAGGGGAGGGGAGGGGAGGGGAGGGGGGAAGGAGAGGAGTGAGGGAATGAGTAATGGGTTAGGGAGGATAGAAGGAAGGAAGGATGGAAGGAAGGAAGGAAGGAAGGAAGGAAGGAAGGAAGGAAGGAAGAAAATAAACTCCAAAATTTTACTGTCTTAACATGACTGATATGAAATTTTTTTGCAGATGTGTGTGTGTGAGTGTGTGTGTGTGTGTGAGAGAGAGAGAGAGAGAGAGAGTCAGAAGAGCCTTTATGCAGTTTACACCCTGCTTTTCTGATTGCCCTGTGTGTGTGTGTGTGTGAGAGAGAGAGAGAGAGAGAGAGAGAGTCAGAAGAGCCTTCCTGCAGTTTCCACCCTGCTTGTCTGATTGCCATCATTATAAGCACAGTTAACAGACTCTGTCTATCCTAACATCGCATGCCTGTGTCTTACTTTATATAACTATGCACTTGTTTTTAAAATAAAAGATGTTTAACCTTTTGAGAATTTTCTCTAAATTTTTCAGTTTTACTGTTATGTGCTAAGAACATCTATAAAAATCTTTCAAAAGTCATTTTTACATAAGTTTTTAGAGGTGGAATTGCTCAGTTAAAAATTAGCTTATACCTAGCTATATTAATACTTTCAGTATATAAATCTGTGTTTATACTTAAGGCCAACAGCTCGCTTAGCACCTACTAGACACGGGATATTTTCATGCTTACTACTTCATTTCCCCTGCAGTTTTAAAACACCGGTTTAAAAGCATGAAAAGAACTACATATGCTCATTACAGAGCATTTTTTATGTTTTTATTTGTTATTTATTTGAGGGGACATGTCTGCCAAGGCTTACATGTGAAGGTCAAGTGGCAGCTTGCAGGAGTCTGTTCTCTCCTTCTGTCATGTGAGCTCTGGTGCTTAAACTCGGTGTCAGGCTTTATGGCAAGGACCTTTCCACGTGGAGCCATTTCCCCAGCATGCCATTGAACAATAGATTAAAGATGTAAAAGCATGTTCAAATTTAAAATTGTTCACATAGTGATATTATAAAGATTTTTTTTTCAATTTTTGCTAACCTTTTTTCTAATACATTTACCCAAACTTGTACCTTCTATAAAGATCTTAGGAGCCTTTCCTGGGTTAGAAGAATCTGATCTCCTACTGTAACTAAAATCATTTCTATCCTGCATCTTTTTATTGCCTCTTTTAATCTTCTGAACAACACAGGAAGTATAGGCTGCTGTTGCTTCCATCCTTTGTAAAGCTGGACCAGGGAAGAACCTTGGGAATTAGTTCAGGTGAAAGGCTAGAGGATCGCCAGGTAGTGAGATGCTCGGTTGACATTGCCCAGAGCATCCTCCTGCTCCATGACTACAGATTCCTCTGGTGTTGAGCTCAGTGTATACCTCACTGCCTTACAACAGGGTAACCACCTAATACATGGTCCAAATAAGATCCTTTATAAAAACAGGGTGCCATTATGGATTAGTACAGAACAGCAAGTACAAATTGGGGCTGCATCCCCCCACAAGGCACTCCCAACAAGTGACAGATGGTCACTCTCCATTCCCAGATTTTCATCCCTTTGAAAAGGAATGAGATGGAATCAATGCAAATAGCCAGGGGAACAAGTTCGGCAAATTGGTGCTGATGAGAGACTCTAGGCTGGACCAGAGCACAGAGATGAACAGTGCATGGCCCCTGGCTGGCTCAAGCAGTAGACATGAAGACAGTTGACTGGCATAAGATGCAGCGTGTGGTGTTGCTGCAAAAGGGCTGCTGACCCTCCACCTGTCCCCAGTCTCTTAGGTATTATCAGTGCCCCTGCCTCTCCTCAGAACTGGACAGGATTTTACTTGTTCCATGGGCAGCTAGACAGTGGATGTCTGTTCATGAGAAGAGAGAGAAGGTGCTCCATCTAGGTGAAGTGATTAAAGTGGCGCTGGGAAAGAGATGTTGTGTCACTTTTTAGTGATGCTTGTGAGCTAGGCTCAGCACTTCTATGTTACAGGGCTTCCAGTTCAAAAGTTACCAGGAAGCTCTTCAGATGACCCAGGGAGTTTCTCAGGATCATCTCTCCCCAAAGGCCACAACTAAAACTGTCCAGATAGGGGCTTGTACTTGTTGACACTTTACACATGCCACAGATTTCCCTACCATAGCCTGGATGGGGTTAAACACTGAGCAATACAATTTCCTTTGGGCAGTCAAATGGATTTCTCAGGAATGCTAAGTAAAGTGGGGGGAGGGAGGAAGGGGGGGTCCTTCTTGTTAATAGATCTTCTTTGAAAGAAATGAACTTGTCTATCAGCTAATGTCACACAATTTAGCCTTCTGATATATTCCAAAATTATTCTCAGAATCCAGAGTGCTAAAAGATGTTCCTGGGACAACTACTGTACTGTGGTTGGAGGGCAATGTTCTTTTCTTTCATTCTTTCTCTTTGGGTGTATATTTGTCTTTATTTCATCATTGCTTATAGTGGTTGAGACAGGTGGCCTCCAGCTCACAGCAATCTTCTTGCCTCGACCTTCCAAGTGTTATGACACCAGAAGAGCATATACGTTGGATTTCAAATGGTTTTCTTTTTAAAGGCTAGTATCAATTCACACAAAGGTGTGATTTAGATATCAGGATTCCTTGACCTGCAGTCTCTCCGTATATCCTCTCTCTCTCTCTCTCTCTCTCTCTCTCTCTCTCTCTCTCTCTCTCTTTTTCTTTTGTTATATTATCAAATGATACAATTTTATAGAAGTCTCATTGGCAGGCTTGCAGAACTCTCAGTGTCTCTTTCTGAAACCGACTTCTTCAGGTCTCTGCATGGAGAGACAGCAGAGAGAGCAGTATTTGTTGAGCCTTTACAGAGAGCAAGCTGACTCCTGGGCTACTAGTGAGCCTCAGGTCATTAACTCCCAGCAACACTTCGCTCGCTCTTGCTCCAGCTTTTTTTTCCCCATTTTTTTTATTAGGTATTTTCCTCGTTTACATTTTCAATGCTATCCCAAAGGTTGCTCCAGCTTTTAAAGGATAAAACAGAGACGTGCAATGTCACCTGCTGGTAAAACTTGACTTTGACCCTGGGTTAGACCAGTGGGAAGGAAGATGGTGGTAATTCTGCTTTCTCTGTATCTCTTTCCCTGAGCCTGTATTTTTCTCTGAGCCTCCTTGGGAATCCAAATTAGGGTTCATCAATTTCCTTCTCAGGATTCAGTGATAAGACGTTTTCAGGGACGAGTTTTCTAATGGGTCCCTTTGGCCACAGACAAATGATTGCACTACTCTGAGCCTCCACCACTTAAGCTTTCCCATGGGAAATGGAGCTATATCTGTAGTATCCCATGGGGAAGCCCACGCCCATCGCTGGTAAGAGCTCTGCCACGTCTTCCACCCCAACCTTGCAGGTGTCTGCTCTCCCTCAGTTTGCCCAATTTTACCTACTCCATGCTAAAGTTGGATTCACTGGGACCGTATCCTAAGAAATGTACATAGCATATATGTATATATCCAATGAAAGTAGAGGTGACATTTTCAAGGGGATAAATGAAAAAGGGGAAGGACAGTAAAAAAAAAAAAAGAGTAGGGGAGAACTGGAAAAATATACTCAAAATACAATATATATAAGAGTTAACAAAAATTTATATTATGAAGAAATTCAAGCAGTCTGATATTTAATTGATATGGTTATCCTATAGTTTACATAGATAGGCAAGTTCTTCCTGCATGCATACATAGGAAGGAATACACACAAATACTGAGTGGCACAAAAGCAAATGTCTAGTTGGTATTAAAAGTGCAAATATTTCTTCCTTGTCTACCTAAGCTTTGCTTTTTTTTTTTAATTTTTTATTAGGTATTTAGCTCATTTACATTTCCAATGCTATACCAAAAGTCCCCCATACCCACCCACCCCCACTCCCCTACCCACCCACTCCCCCTTTTTGGCCCTGGCGTTCCCCTGTACTGGGGCATATAAAGTTTGCGTGTCCAATGGGCCTCTCTTTCCAGTGATGGCCGACTAGGCATCTTTTGATACATATACAGCTAGAGTCAAGAGCTCCGGGGTACTGGTTAGTTCATAATGTTGTTCCACCTATATGGTTGCAGATCCCTTTAGCTCCTTGGGTACTTTCTCTAGCTCCTCCATTGGGAGCCCTGTGATCCATCCATTAGCTGACTGTGAGCATCCACTTCTGTGTTTGCTAGGCCCCAGCATAGTCTCACAAGAGACAGCTACATCTGGGTCCTTTCGATAAAATCTTGCTAGTGTATGCAATGGTGTCAGCGTTTGGATGCTTACCTAAGCTTTTCAAACCCAAATAGCTATTTGTCCCCCTCCCCCCAGAAACTGGTGTGGCTCTTCCTCGCTTCTATGGCCTTGTGGTTGTTGGAATGGGGCATGAGAAAGTTCTACTGAGGGCGGGGTGAGGGGGCTGTCAGAAGCATTCTGGAACAACATACTCTCTTCCTTAGCTTTGGTCTGATATTGTAACATCTTGGCATGGCATGGCCCAGTTCATCAAAGACTCTGATTGGAGATTTTAAAAATATATATGAGAAAATGGGTGTATATGTTGTTTAATAAATGCAGCCTGGTAGAGAAAGATTGCAGGAGGAGAAGAGTCATGAACAGGGATCTTGATGTAATGGTTTTGTTCCATTTCCTAAACATTTGGTAAGCTCTGACTCTGGGCTCCTATATGCTCTTGTATCCTGGACAGTCACACAGATCATCTTTAGTGCTGATAGCAGCTGCATAAAAACCAGAGTGCAGGGGGAGTGGACAGCTTTCTAATGGGCAAATGGAAGTCATTTTCCCTAAAATCATAGAGCTGATAAAACGGTAGACAGTGATGTAAACCTCGGTTCTGTTAGACCTAGGAAGCCCACTCTGAGTGTGACCCATGCCCACAGGATGTATTGTATATTTTAGTGTTGCAGATGTTTAAATTATAACCAAAAAACCAATGGTATCAAATGGGGGAAACCAGGTTCAGAGAAAGCTGTATTCGGCCTTTTGTGCTGGCTGCTAAGCGTGTCAGGGAAGGCTCTCATGGTGAATCAGGAATACTGGTTTGGACAGTTGAATCGTAGCCCAAAGTTTTGGGGTGAAAAAAACCAAGACCAAGAACAAAAAGCCACCCCAAATAATGTACCTTGGTCACTGATTCCCCACTTTCTGCATTGTCCTTAATGAAGCTCTGAAATGAACCAGCCAAATGTCATGAAGCAATTCTATGAAGCAGTGACTGGCAGTTAGACTCAGGGGTTGACAGTCACATGGTGGGAGCTGTAAAATACATGGCTTTGAACCATGAGGCCTTCTGTTATGTGTACCACCCAAATCAGAAGTTCTGTGCCTCTAAGGATCCTGCTAAATGTTCTGATCTGGGATGGGCTGTGTTTCCTGAGGCTGTGGCCCTTCGCAGAACTGGTGACATAGGGCTATGTCTTACACATATTCTGCCAGTCCAGGTGTGAGACAGTAACAGCCCTTGCTGCCGGGCAATGCCTATGTTGTACTGTATACCTGTGTATGTGTCTGTGCTTATGTCCTCTCTTGTACTCGATGTACTGCATGTGTGGAAAGGTTCTCCGCAGACAAGAAGGTGAACTCTCCCGAGCTGTCCCTTCCTTCTGAAGAGTTGGGCATTTGTTCCTAGAACTGTTGAAAGCCGTACCCTTAGAACTTTGTAATAGCCCTATATCACAGAAGATCAGAGTCAGGATCTCTGCCTTTTGGAACCCATAAAATGCCAGTGTCTTAATATGACAGACTTAGAAATGTTATCATTTCAGCTATCAGAGCATAAGGATCCTAGTCTATCAGATCTCTAGCACTAATATGTGCAACAAGTGTCTCCTCTGTGCTTTCCGTGAGCCTGGCATTACGTTACGCTCTTTGCTTAAGGGAGTGAGTAAGACCACTAAAACCCTTGATTGCAAGAAGTTTGCAAAGAATGTCAGAATTTAAGAATCGTAAAAAAAAATGTTAGATCCTCGGAGAACTAAAACACTGGTATGCTGACGTTCTTAAGCTACTAAAGGTGGGGGAGAGCCTTAGATCATTTTTTCCAGCTCTCACTACCTTTTTATGAGGCCCGGGACTTATTGCAGGCTAGCTGGATTCAAATCTCACTAATAAGAACATCATTTCAGTTCAGTGACATCACAGAATGGCTGGGTCGCAAGGGCTCGGCCTTCACCCAACCCTGGCTGCTCATTTTACCAGAGAGGCCACTGTGGCTTATAGAGGGCAGCCGGTTGTTCTGTAAAAAAAAAAAAAAAAAAAAAAAAAAAAGCGCAGTCAGCAGAAGACAACCCGGGGTTTTCCGGCCTCTGTTAAAGAAAGGCTAAACAAGAAGACCCTCCTGCTGTTTCTGAGGTATTCTGCTAGGCCCACTTTTGTGAGCTGTCCCTGCTCTTCAGAAGGAGCGCTTGCTCGCCAACTTTCTCTGCACAGGGACAGCCCTTGTGCGGGCCACACGTGCAGTGGATCGTCGCGTTCAGAGCCCCCTCCCCCGTTGATGCGTGTTTTATTTTGTTGCCTCCCCTTCCCCGTGTGCCTCGAAATCGATTTTCATTATTATTTTTTTCTGTCTGTGTTTGTCTTTGTGGCCCGCAGGTGCTCCCTTGCATTGTTCATCTGCTTCATCAACCCCTATTGAGCAGTCCCCCTCCCCGCCCCCCTCCCCTCCGGCCAATGAGAGCCAGAGGCGGTTGCTAGGCAACGGTGTGGCCCAGCCAACCCCGGACTCAGACTCTGAGGAAGAGTTTGTCCCTAATTCATTCTTAGTTAAAAGTGGCTCCGCCAGCCTGGGGGTCGCAGCAAACGGTAAGTGCTTCTCTTTTTTGCTAACTTTTAATAGTTTGTTGCTTTTCTTTCTTCTCGTGGGCTATGCCTGCTCTCGACCGCTTGCATCTTGCAGGGGTGGAGTGGCTTGGTGCATGGTGGGCTTGTGGGCAGACAGGGACCTGGGTGGTTCTGTGGGCTTGGGGTAGGTAGCTCCTGTCTCTGCCCCATGAAGGAGACTTTATTCCGTGACAGGTGCACGAAACAGAGGATCACAGACAGCAGGAGACAAACACCGAACAGAGACAAAGACCCAAATTGGAGGGTGGGGGACATGTTGCACTGATTGGCTTGCTGCTGTGGGCAAAGCGACCGCGCCAGACATAGTCACCTGTTGCTTCATTAGATTCTCCCTACAAGGTTTTGAAACTAGCAGGAATTCAGTGCTCCTCAGTAACATTATGAAAACTGAGAGAAAGGATGTTGCCTGAAGCCCAAGGCTGTTTTTCAAAGTGCCCTAGCCTGAAGTTGCAGGCAGCTACAGAGCTGAGTCTGACCACGGGCAGAACTGTTGGGTTTCAGCATGACCTGCCTGCCCATAGTTCCATGGTTCGCTCCTTTTCTCTGCTTTCCTCAAGAGAAGGAGGTGTGAGGGTGTAGCGAAAGAGTACCACCCAGATCCTGTACTGTTACACTTGGCCAGAGATACCCACCTGCCCAGCGGCAGCCAGTGCATTTCTCCACAAAGATGTTCTTGCAGGGGATCCAAGCCACTATGGGGTGGACATAAGACTGGATGTGAGAGGGCTTGGGATTACAATAATGGCACCAAAGTTTTCCAATTCTAATAGAAGAAAGTAGGCTTTTCCAGCAAAGGGGAAAATATACATGGGACGATGTATATTGACTTGGCAAGCATTTATTTGTGAATGCCTGCACAGGCTAGAGAGGTGACTCAGTGATTAAGAATATATACACTGTTCTTCCAGAGGTTCTGGGTTCAGTTCCCAACACCCATGTCAGGAGACTCCCAACTACCTGTAACTTTAGCTCCAGGGAATTTAACGCTGCTGGCCTCTGTAGGCATACATACACATATAATTTAAAATAAAGTAAATCTTATAAGTGATTTATGAAACTGCATCCTAAGCCATATTTTGGGAAAGGAGCAGAGATGGAGAACATGAGGCAGGGTTGTTTGGTGGAGCCACACAGTTCTGTAACCAATCAAAGCCCTGTGGCTGGGAGCTTTGGACAAATCTCACTGACTTCCCAAGGTTTTTCAAATGTAAAAGCAGGCAGTGTGCTATCCAGGTCTCAGTGAACAGCATCTTAGGGTCTGGGGTGGGGGTCCAGTAAATGTAAATGCTTACCCCATCAGCTGCCACTTCCCTGTATCGGCCACACAGAGTGTCTCTGTGAAAGCTCTCTACACATAGTGGAGCACTCGGTATGCTAGGAGAAACACCAGAGGCCCTTTCTTTTCTCAGGAACAGCCAGAGAAAGCTAAAGGTGATAAGAAAGGAGGAGCCTCGAGTGCTGGGTGACAGGGTGATTGAGAGAAAGTCTCACCACTGCCTGGGGGAGCTGGAAATGCCTCCTAGAGATGCCGGCTCGGTGGGAAAGAATGGGTCAAGTGGACTAGACTTTGATGCTAGCACTATTCTAGACAGAAGGGTACACATGGACATAGAATCCCGGGTAGGAGTTGGGGAGCCTGCTTCCACTCCTTTACATCTTGGAACCTTGACACAAAATAAGGCACTGACCTGGAAGGGTGTGAAAGGCTTCACAGCAACATCATTGGAGCTTCTCCAGCGGCTGAACAGAGCATGCGCACACAGGCCCTGCATACTCTGTGACAGAACCCCATACACCCCAGGGCCCCGGGTTTGGGGGACTGTCTCTGAGCCAGAGCATCCTTAAGAGGACAGAAGCAGGAACCCTGAACTAAGGGTGAAAGACCTGAGTTCCAGCTCTCTGGGTCACTGGATATCTGTCCTTGGCAACTCACTGTCTCGATTCGGGCCATCTTGCCAGTGATGAAGCAGTTTCTAAGGTATTCTGGCTTTATTAATGTCATGTGGTACTGCTGATCATGACTCTGCCAGTCAGGGCATGAGCTTGTTGAGGAAGAAGAATTACATGTGTGAATACATATGCATATATCTACATATACATTTGTGTGTGTATGTATACATGTGTGTGTGTGTGTGTATAATAGTGCACATATGTAGAACAAATATAGATAGATTGGTAGATAACTAATAATGTTCTGCATTCATTTCTGGCTAAATAAGCCTTTCAGGAAAAAGAAGATGAGAGAAGAAAGTCCTTAATCTATCCCTTTGCTACTAACTGACCCATAGCTGCGCCTTTGTCACATGTTCTGATACAAGCTGAGGCACTGTTACTTTGTAGCTGTGCAGGGACCACAGGAGGTTGTTGGCCTACAGATGTTTGCTCACTTCAGCTCCTCTGTGCTCCTGCTTCCCAGGGGCCTCCATCTTACTCTGGATTACCCCAGGGTCTCGCTCTGAGAGTGTCTCCCTGACCATCATTAGTAAATGTAGCCTTTGTGGGAAGGGAGAGTCTGGGTTCTGCTTGGTTGTTGTTCTGGGGTAGGTGCCATGAGAGTCTATTGCTGTGCTCCATCATCTTTTTGTCCCTAAAGTCCCACATGGGAATGTCCTGTTGGTGCAAGTGACAATGAGTAAGTCACCACATGTGGCTCCAGTAAATGTTTGTAAAGTTTAATTTGATTTTAAGGGGGGAGTGTGAATATATTTTAATGGAGTTACCTATATTGCTTTTGGTAATTATAGAAGTAAGGATACTTACTTATACCCCAGATGATCTAGGAAAGTGAAAGTGACATTCTCACATAATCTGTATTCCAGAAAAAAAACACTTTCAGCAGTTTTGTCTATGGTCTTACAAATGCTCTTTTTTCAGTATTTGTTTATTCTGTATTGATTAATAAGTGAATGAATGACCCAGTGAGCAAGCTACAGAGCCAGCTCCCCAATGTGCCATCTCAGGAAGGGTCCCCATCCTCCTCCCACCCCCAACCCCCAGTCCCAGTGGACAACCTGCCATAGTTGTGATAGTTTTAAAATAGCAAAGCTGGGTACTGTGGATGAAAATCAGAGGGAGAAAGCACTTTGCTGGCCTGAGAGGCCCTGGGCAGGATCAGAAAATAACAGAGATGGTAGGTAAATGTCCCTACCTCCACACATCATCTTCTGCTACTGAGCTGAGGCTTGAGACCACCTGAGGCAGGTCAAATGCTAAATCCCCAAAGGGCAGCTCACCTGAGACTTCATTCCCACTGTATGGGCTTCATTCCCAATGCTATGAGCTGCTTCTCTGGCTACTGGAGGGTGACAGCACAGAGGTTTCTCACTTTCCAGTGGTTTCCGGAGACAGTGGGAGGGAGTTGGCCCCTTGGAACCTGTTTTCTCAGGGCCCAGGCTGCCTTCCCCCTAGAGTCTCTGCCAGCAGATGTGTTAGCTCCAGGCAGTGCTGGGACCAGGGTCTGCGAGGCCTCAGAGCTGCCCTGCAGAAATCCCCATGTAAAGCTCAGAAAGAAGTGTGGGGCATCTCTGCACAGCTCATTGTCCCCATGGAAAAGAAGAGAGGGTAAGTCGCTCTTTCTGTCATCACTATCCTAATCCTCCCCAGGGCACTCGTACAGAAGTCACCCATGTGAATAGGAAAAGATCAACTGGGCACAGTCCAGGAGCTCAGGAAGTGGTTAGGATTAAGTAGATGCCTGTCCTAACCCCATAGAAACGCCCAGAATCAACAGTGTTTCATCAATTGAGCTAATCTGAATCCCAAGCCAGGGGGCTTTGGAAACTTAGGGGTGGGGCTTAACAGGGTCAGGAAGTGAAGAGCCCTGAGATAGCAATAAAGAGCCCTGGAGAGCTTCCTGAAGCCAGAGAAGGCAGGAGAGGCATCTAATGAGCACCTTCTGTATGCACACATTTCCTTTACGTGCATTATTGTCTCTGGGCTTCAGTTACTTACATTTCATTTGGGGGAAACTGAGGCCCAGAGATGAGGACAGTGAAGTAATCATGACCCCACTGGAAGACAAAGACGCAACACCAAAGCATGCTTGCCTCCAGAGCCTCTCTATTGTCTGCCTTATTTCTGATGCCAGATTCAGATCTTTCTGTATCCAGCAGAAGACTGACAGGGTAAGAGGACTCCTACCAGAACTGAGTGGACTTTTTTTGTTTGTTTGTTTGTTTCATTTTAAAGAACTCCAGGTTGTTTGATTCCTATTGCTCACCTCACGAGCATTTATGAAGCACCCAGCACTGAGGAGCCTCTTTATCTTAGGGAGTCTTTGGCTCCTCTTATCTATCCTGTGAGCTATTCCAGTCTCTGGGACCAGAGGTAACATGGTCCCGGAGAGGTAAGCCACTTTCCTTTCTCTGCTTCTGGGAGCCCCTGATGATAAGGTCAAATTTGAACTCTAGGCCTGCCTGAGACCATAGCATGGAATCTTTATGGAATATTTGTATGGGGACTTCAAGGGTTTCATAGATAAATCGGGCCAGATATTTGCCACATAAAATATTGTTGCAGATCCCCAAAAGCAAACCCTCCACGTGTCCTTGGCTCCCCCAGGCTCCAGGCCCTTCCTGTCTGGCCTTAGAAAAGGCTTCAGTGGCCAGCAGCAAGGTTGCTTGGCATTTTCATTGACTTGCTTAGGTCTTAGGCAGCTGGGAGTATTTTTGTTTTGACTTCCAATCCTGCAGAGGAGTGTTTATTTTTCTTTCTAAATGGGAAACACTGCTATGTAGGCAAGCTCCTTCCAAAAAGTGTTTTCTTTAAAAAAAATTTTTAAATCCAACTTAATTTAGAACCTATGCAGAGTTCTCAGGGGAGTCTGCTGGGTCCTTTTAAGTCAGCTTGTGAAATCAGAAGGCAAAATGAAGCCAGCTTCTAACGATAGAGAGACGTGCCCAGTCAAATTGTCTTTCTTCTTCTGCTGGGAGTTCCATGGAACCTGTGGCAGCCATAGGACTTGGGTCTGCCTGCTTGACACGTTCCCGGAGCGAAAGGCTGCTGGGGTGTGTAAAGTTCTCTGCCAACCTTGTCCTCAGCTTCTCTCAACCCTTCTTGCATCAAAGGACACTTGTTGGTAAACCCGTTCTTGTGACACAAGCTGCATGGGGAAATCAGTATGAGCTCCCTTTTCCCTGCTAGGAAGACACACCGATTCCTTCCTTTCTTCATTCATCCCCCGAAGACATGTTACGTGGTGGTGGGTGCTTTTCAGAAAGATGAAGGTGAAGAGTGTTATAAGCAGAAAGCTCTTATTGAGTAAATGGGCCCTTGGGAACCACATGCCTGGCAGACTCCTTTCTTCTCAGACCTCAGAGTAAATGGAGTATCCTGTGTGTGTACTTGTCCTAAAACTCCTCCTGTCACCAAGTACATCAGCATCTCTTCAGAAAAGCATACAAATACTTTATACTAGTGGGAAGAAAGGAAGACAGACGGACAGACTCCAGGTCTTGTATCATTTCAAGACACATTTTTGCAACCAAACAAGATGGATTGTTTGGTTGGTGGGTTGGTTGGTTGGCTGGCTGACTGGTTTGGTTTCATTTGCTTTGGTTTGCTTTGGTTTAGTTTTTTTGTTTTGTTTTGTTTTGTTTAAGACATGGCCTTGATGTGTAGGTTGTACAGGTTGGCTTTGAACCCGTGATCCTCCTAAGCCAACCTCCCAAGTCCTAGGATTACAAATATGGCTACCCACACCCATATCCATGCCCAGCTTCAAAGTTGTTATTGTTGCTTAATGTCTATTGGCATGTGTGTGTATGTGCACATATAGATCAAAGACAGCCTGAGGTGTCATCTTTAGCAATGTTGCTGTCTTCCTATGGCCTAGAACTGTCCACTTCTGTGTGTCTCGCTAGTCAGCGAGCACCAGGGGTCTTCTGTCTCTACCTCCCTGGCACTGTGATTTTAAGTGTTCACCACAGCACTCGGCTTTTTATCTAGTGCCAGAAATCAAACTCAAGTCCTCACACCTGTTAGACAAGCACTTTACTGGCTGAGCTATCTCTCTGCCAACAATGTATGGATGTCTCACTGTCCTTAGAACAGATACCATCTCTGCTTGTGACTCCATTTCCTGGCCCAATTTCAAGTGTATGGAGGTCAGCTTTGGCTTTGCCTGATTCCTAACTTGAAAAAAATAATCACAGCTACATTGAAAAGTCAGTTAATGTCCTTTCTTCTCCCTTCCCACTTACATAGGACACACAGCCATCCCAGGACCAGGGCACTGAGCCACACAGACACAGCCATGCAGATAGAAACTGGCCCTAGTGCAATCAGGATTCAGTGTGGCCTCAGTGCCTGTACTCTTTGTCCTCTGCCAGGTGCTCCCCTAACTAGACCTATGCCTCCCACCAGGAACAAACTATTATGGCCCCTAATTGGGGGCGGCAGGGACAGCCTCAACAGGGTCATTTCTATTTTATGTAGTTTACAAAGCCCTTTCTCATGCATTACCCCGGGCAAACCCTGGTGACTATAATCTAATTGCCACTTTGGCTTTCTAGAAGGTAAGGGTCCTCTTTGACCCTACAAAATAAACAAGTCACACTTTGAATTAATATAACCCAATGTCCAGGGGAAGCCAGGGCCCTCTCATTAGTCACTCACGTGACTAGAATGCAGCCTCTGGCATCCCTTTCCCACTCATTTCCCCCAAATGCAGTTGTATTAAAAAATACCAAAATACCACCAGGTTTAGTGTGTGGCTTGGTTGGCTCTCAGGACCCCAAAGCCACCCCATGAAGAGGCATGTCAGCCGTGTGTCCTGACTTTTCCCATCTGGAAACAGCCTGATTTGTGTTCTCGTTGGTATGTGAGTGGCTGGCTCTACAGAGTCCTCATTTACAGCAGACCACATCAGAAAGTACCTCCTGACACCAGGGTGCCCAGGCTGTTGAAGAGGAGCCTGGAAGGAAGCCAAGGAGACAGAGAAAGTTAGCATAATTCCCATTCAGACAAACCCCTTTCCTAAAGCCCACTCACACGCAATCAGCTCGTTTTCTTAGATGCACAGAGCCTCAAGGATGACTGAGCTCAGGGCTCGGCAAGCACTGCGTGCTGGAGGTAAAATGTGCAGAGGCAGCTCTGTGTCTTTTTGGGATTGGCTTGTACTCCAGTCAGTCCTGTCTGTAAAGCACTCTGTCATCGACAAAGCTTACTGTCCAGTTACAAATCTCAGCTGATGGCACTGCCCAGACCTGGAGCTGGCATGGGATTCCACTAGTGAGGGGGCTGCAGATAAGGACACCCAAGTGACCCCTTCAGCCTGTCTCTGACCTTCTGTGTCACCCTCGGGAGTCTTTGGGTCTGGACACTGAGGGACCTGGACTGAAACAATGTTTTCCAGGCTTTGTCTCTGTGTCCCTGTCACAGCGTAGACCCTCAAACCATGCCTACCTACACCATTATTTATGTTCTTTTAAACTGCCTCTTTCCCAAAACTTTTTGGATTTTACTGAATTTTCTTGTTTTAAGAGGGAATTGTATACTGGGACTGCAATTCCCTTGCCATATGGCAAGCGTATGATTGGCCATAAATAGAAGCTAACTGTAAAAATAAATACAATGAAAGCAGGTTATCATGTTCTAGTGAGAACATGCCTGCTCAAAGCTGTGGGGCAGAGCCTTGGCTCTCTTTGTTAAACAGGGACGTTGGCAAGTGTTGAATGTTAAAGCACACACTGGGTGCCCATCTGAGGTTTCCTCTACTTCATGAAAAGGGTTAAAGAAAGAGGCCCTCCCCATGGGAGAAATACTCAATGGGTGTTCCCAGCAGACACTGAAGACCATCCACAGGGGACACAGCTTGGCAGCCTTTTCTAGAATGCTGTCTACACATTTAGTGCCACCTTCACAGCCTTCCCACCTTGAGAACAAACGTCTCAGGCAGCTCCCCCCACCCTGGCGTCTTCCCTCGCCTCTGCTGGGTCTTTGCAGGCCATCTGTTCCTGCCCTCCCCCTCTGTCTCTGGCCCTCTGCCCCTGTCATCAGGTCTGAGCTGGGTGCTTTGAGCTCAGCTGGATCCCCCATTACTGGTTAATGGCTCTCAGTGTGGACCAGGAAACCATGTGGCTTCCTCTGAACTGCCATTATTTATGTAGGTGTTTGAGATTCAGCAACTTTAAAAAAATCTCTTTGCTTTATAAGACCAGAAGAACCAGAAATGGCACAATGTGGAATCAGGGTAAAGATGGGCTGGGAATGGGGGGGTTGGTAAGTGGATCCCCGCTGTGATGGGTGGCCACCTGGGATCTGCTCAACCTCTTCCTGTTCTATCTCTTGTTCTGTCAGGTTTATTAGCTTCACAGGATTGCTGTGCAAATGAGAAGACACAGTGTTTTCTCTATTAGCAATGCCCAGTGAAAGCTGGTTTCCTTCTTGCCCTTTGGTATCACAGAAGAGTCCAGATATCTTGGGGGTGGGGGGCAAGGAGGAGGCAATTTTTTTTCACTCCTTCCCCTCCTGGCTTAGAAGAACCACAGCAATGAATAACTCTGCCCAGGAGTCCTTAGCTGCCACCCCCTCAGGCGTGCGCACGCACACACACACACACACACACACACACACACACACACACACACACGAGCAGCAGCAGCAGCACTACCACCACCATCACCACCCTGAAAGATTTCAGGGAGGGAGCAAAAGAGGGAGGGAGTGATGGAGTCCGAGGCAGCAGCTAAGCAAATATAACACAGGGGTCTTAGAAACCATTGCTGAATTCCTAGCCAGAGTTTCTCCACTGTTCCTGGTCCCCACTGGTCTAGCATCCTGATGCCTTTTCCTCCTGGCCAACGGCCTTCCCTCCCCCCATGGAGTTGAAAGGAGAGGAAACTGGCTGGTAATTCATTTATGCCCCCTTCCCTCTCTCCTGGTAGATCATGTTTCTATAAATAACCCTAGAAAGCTATAGCAACAGCTCATGATAATCGTATGTATATTTATACTTCCAGACCCTTCTCTTTCAATGCCCCAGAGAAAGTTCTCTGAGATGCACACCTGATGAGAACTAGTTTCTACTCCCCACTACCTGTGACCTCGAGAACTCTCCTGTCTCACGCGGTGCCCATCTGTGAAAGGGGACTGAGGACAGCAGCCTGGGGCTGTCTCAAAGGCAGAATAAGTGAGAGTCCACTGTGCTCTATGGCTGCTGCTGTCCCCTTAGTCACCTCTCTTATTTATTAGAAACAAATAGGGGGCATTTTCAGGATGAAAAGGTTATTGTACCTGAAGTGGAGTTTGATGACCTGTCTGCTGTCATTCTGTAAAAAAGTGAAAGCTGAGAGGCTACCCACCTGTTTGCTGATTTTACAAACTCTGCTGTCTTCGTTCACAGTGCTGTTTAGTATATTCTTGCCCTGAACCATTGCAGTAATATCCCCTCTAGCTTGATGCCTCCTTCTCAGCCTGCTGACCACCGAGCTCCTTCCCAATCCCGATTTTGCTATCTCCAGGCCTCACTGCCGTAGTCAAAGCCAGCCCAGGCCCTCTGTCCGACGCTTGCCTGCAGCAGATTTCTGACAAATGCTGAGAGAAAAACTCCTGTATTCTTACTTATTTTAAAGTCAGACCAGGGGAGGATCTGATGAGCTGATACGGAAAGAAAGAAGCCTGTTCGCCCCTCAGAAATAATTCAACCCAGCAAATCATGATCAAGTACCAGCTATGTGTCTAGGCCCATGGAGAAGAGCCTCTGGGAGATGAACTCAAACCTCAACAGCTCATCACTGAAGCAGGCAGGCAGGCAGGCAGGCAGCCGTGAGGACAGAGCCATGAAGGTTCTGTGCAAACTGGAAGGATCCCTGTACCGTTTACATGCTCACCAGTGGTTAGCCGAACTTTGGTGGCAAGTCAGTTGCCTCTATGTAGCCAGATACTCCCAGCTTCGTGCTAGGTCTAGAAGTGTTTCTCTGTGAGCAGCTATGTGAGAGAGACGCTGGGGTGCCCTGGAACCCTTGACAGGAGGCAGGGCTCTCTTCATCTCTGTGGAGTGAAACCTAGTGTGAAGGGCCTCAATCAAGGCCACACCCACTCCACCTTCTTCCTTTTCTTGGGCAGCCAAGCCTTCTGACAAACTCCATTTTCCTGGGGGTTTCCTATAGGGATGGAATAAGCAGCGCCCTCTAGAGGCTGGGGTGTGTGCTACCCTGCACCCAACTCACATCAGAGACCACTGAGTGAGGGCGATATTTTGGGAACCAAGCAGGGTTTGATGCCACCTTGAGACTGTGTGGCAGAAAAGTATGTGCCATCCATCACCAAGCACCTGGGAGCACAGGGGTTGTGCTGGGTGCTTTGCCTTTTCTCCCCTGCACACAACCCTCCCTACCCCCCCCACACACACACACACCCTCCCCGCAACACACACCATTGAGTCTGCCTGGAGATCAGAGGGTTTCAAGCAGGAGACTTGCAGTGTGGCTGAATTGCTCTACTAGCTGTGATTAGGGAATGACCAAACTTCTAAGTCTCCTCCTTTCCCTGACATTAGTTAGCATATGATAGGAATATTACCAAAATACCGGGCTGGTGTCAAACTTGAAAAGGAAATTTCATTTGTAGTGGTTCTTGTTTCTAGTGTCGTGGGCTGAGTAAGACTTGGGGACACACAACAGTCTTCAGGATCACTCAGATAGCAGGTGCAACGCTGGCCCAGTGCGCCTGACCTTTCAACCCAATCTCTTGCCCCATTGGGTCTCTTCTTTGGTCATCTAACAGCTTTTGTCCTCCTTTCTTGACAGCCCCCCACCACACCCCCGATCTTGGGGAACCTCCAAAGCAGATGAGAGGTTTCTTTTCTAGCCCTCTTGCCTGGAGAGCAAAGCTGCCTGTGCACCAAACCCCAGGCCCTTATCAGAACCCACTGAATAGAAGTTGCTGAGTTGCACTCCAGTGCTCTTGGCTCTAAGACGTCCTGTTGGGCTCCTATGTGGGTGACAAGATGATGCATGGGGTTTGGCTGAGCTGCTTATTTGTCTGAGCTGGTGACGGCCTTTATCCTGAGGTGAGTTAATGGCAAGGGGGCTGGGGCCCCTTAAGGCCTGGACAATGGCCTAGCATCCCAGGTCATCTGATCACTCAGAGGCCTGGCCCTAAGTCCCTCCCAGCACAGGAGGCCTCTGTCCCCTCTGCTTCCCATCAGCTTCACTCACCAGCCAGAGGTGCTTCCAGCCCAGCAGGAGAAGCCTTGGGATAAAGCATCAAAGACAACTGTGATAACAAAGGATGCTAGGGTCCTGGGATAATTTGCCCCAGCCCATCCCGCCCATCCAGCCCAGGGCCCACACCCAGCCAGCCCACACTAGATTCTAGCTGCTCTTTTTGATGCAGATTCCAGTTCTACCTTTTCTCCACACAGCCAGGGCCCTCCAGAGTCCTCCCCTTCCTGCTTCCCTGAACCACTTCCCCAGTGAAATAAGTTCCTGGCCCCACTGGCCTTACTAGCTGCCTCAGTTACAGCAGCCCTCCCAACAGCTCCTTCATTAGCATCTGAATAAGATCCTATTTGATGACTGGTTTGAATATTAGGCTTTTTTTTTTCAAAATTAGAAAACTATTGATTAAACTTACAGTCTGTATGCAGATTGGAAGCTGAGACTCGAACCTAGCCTTCTCAGTCTGGACTTTCCCCTGATGTGTTTGTTCATTCACCCACTCACTCATTCATCCATTCATTCTACAAAGATATCTGGGATATTTATAGAGTGCCAGACATTGAGCTAGATCCTACCCTCTAGGAGGGGCTTGAGCATCATTGTCCATCATCACTAAGGGGTCAAGAAGACATACACACACATTACCCTATAATATGTTAAAATTTTAAGGTTCTAAAGTCCAATTAAGGAGGAATTTAGGAAGATGGGGAAAAGGCAAATGTGAAAATAATTATTGACCTTGGCATCTGGCTGGCTGTTGGAGACCATGACTGGGTGTTTTCAGGGCACAGAGGCCAATCTCACAGAAGGGCAGAGGACAGAGGGAGAGCAGAGACAGTTTAGATAACAGACTCTTAGAGCTGGTCCTGTGTTGCAGGCTGCTTTCTAATTACAAAGAGAGGACGGAGCCCTGTATGGAACTAATTCTAGCAAGGATCCAGTGCCCAAAAGAGCTCGAAGGAGGAGCTGGCTGGGGGTAAGGCCATAAGGAGCTCAGGGGTTCCAGGTTGTGACTCAGAGGTTGAGTGCTTGCCTCGCATAGGCAAGGCCCAGGGTTCCATCCAGCTCTGCAAGAACAGGACAAGAAGAGAAAACAATGGAAGAATAGGACACAGAATCCACAGCCGATCACACCACATGTGGGCTCAACAAAGATGCCAACCGGAAAGCTAGCGAGAGAACACATCAGCCCTTCCATGGTGCTGGGCAGGCCACAGAGCAAGACGCTGGACTGTGCTTAGAAAGTCGATGCCATGACAAAGGAGAAGTGTGGGTATTTGGCTAGCTGTGAGGTACCTCTAAGATGAAGAGAAACCAACAAAATACAACCAGATTTCACCCACATTTTGGTCAGATCTTACTACTTTTAAGCTGTAAGAGAGAATATGGGATTCTTTAGGTATGGTGGAACATTGCAGGAACATGGCTTATTTACAAGCCTGCAACTTGCTTTCACAAAACTACAAGATCTAAATACTGCAGCAGGGCAGTATATTAGCCAGGGCCGTCTAGGTAAAGAACATAGGGATGTTTTGTGCTGTCTCGAATTTCCTCTAGGGTTGAGACTTTTCAGCTAACGGTAGAGGTTGTGCGTGGGTTGGAGAGAGACTAGAGTTCAGGAACGGGTTCTTTGAAACAGGTGAGACAGCCCTTTTTTGTAGAGAACACCCACTCGCCCATCACCTTGTCTGCTGGGATAAAGGAACTCTCTGAAGCCTTACAGAGGATCCAGAGCCTAAGAGTAAGATGAAAGGAGTCTGGCTGGGCACAGAGGGGACCTCAGCAAGGCCCTCAGCAAGGCGTGAGAGCCTGTAATAGAAACCACATTGTCAGGGGTGTAGGCAGCCCCACCCACCCCGGGATTAGCTCCTCTCTGCTGAGGCAAGGCTGGAAGAAATTATGTGCGTTCATACTTGTTAAACAGCCTTGGCACCAGAAGTGAGCCCCATAACACTAGCTTTTACAGTGGCCAGGACACAGTTAAACCCGGGTCAGCCCCGTCCCCGCACCCTCTCTGTCAGAGGTCTATGGCTGCGGCATAAAACAGTTCAGCACGGGTTGAAACATGAAAAACCTCCAGACTGCAAAGGAGAGTGTTCTTTTGTAAAGTTTGCTGAGGGGGAAACGGGTGGTCATGGAATCTTTTCTGTGCCTTCTGCTTTCCCAGTCAGGCCCCTAGCACACTGGTTTGTGCCCCTCCCCACCTCAAGCCCAGACCACAATCCAATCAGCCTCAGAAGCTGCTTCGTTCTGCGGTTGAGGGTGGGGGAGCGGTTGCTGTTCGAGGGAAGTCTCCTTTCTGAGTTGGATTCCTGCAGCTGTGTGGCCTTGGATAAGTTGATTCTCCTCTCTGGGCTTCACCCTCAATAATATTTAGCACATAGTTGCCAGCCCACACTGATATGTAGTTGTTAGTTATTGAGCGTTCTATGAACACAATATTGACTTTTATTTTTTAGTGTGCCAGAGTATGTCAGAAACAGAAATGGTCAAAGTATTTAAGTATTTGTCCAGAAGATCTTGGTTTTATCTGAAAAGTAGTCCAAAAAAATAAGTATGAGGTTTTCCTTGTTTGTTTCTTTGTTTGTTTGTTATTTTGTTAGTTTTACATTGATTTCCTCATCCATGTTTGCGCATGCGTGTGTATCCTATGGATGAGAACCAGGTTATGAGGCTTGGTCACAAGCATGTTTACTGACTGACTGATCTCTCTGGTTCTCAAAGTACAATTCTCAGTAGAAGATAAATCATATGGAAAATTTCACAGAGAGAGAGAGAGAGAGAGAGAGAGAGAGAGAGAGAGTCTGGCTTTCTCCTTTCAAGACATTTTGTCTCGGGAAAGCAGGAAAAGCTTTGAAGAGTCACAGGTCTAGATTCAAGCCCAGCTTTACCACTTACTGATGGAACGGCCTGAACAGATCGGTAAACCCCCGAGTCTCAGAAGCTTCCGTTGTGCCACAGAGCGTGACACTGTCAGCCCAGTAAGAGAGGGGTGGTGACCATGAGAGACTCTAGCTCAGACGTTTGACAAACAGAGCCACCATTAGTCCCAAATCTGAGAGAGATTGAAAGTCCCCTGAGAGCCAGGCCTGTCTCTCCGGAGTGGGCAACCGCAGGGCTAAGCACACAGGCAGAGAGCTAACATCCAAAGCTCTGCCCACAGCCTGCCAACCCTGTGATGAAAATGAGCAGGGATTGCTACTCTTCTGGAGGTGCTGAGGTGAACCCTTCAAGCCCCGGGGGAGTTGAAGGACTTGGGGGACACTGAGCAGAAGAAGAAACTTCCATTTGTCACTCCAAAGCAAGGTGGCTGCCTCACACCGGCCCTAGGGAACCGATTCTCCTAAGCCAACCCTACCCCTGGTTTTTTTGGAGTGTAGGCTTCAGGCTCCGCAAGGAGGTTCAGAGCACAGTGGAGTTGGGTGTCCTGTTCATTTCAGCAGCATGAGGCCTGAGAGCTAGATGGCTTGGGAACAGGTTTGGCTATTGAATCCAAAGCGTGACAACCTCAGCCACTTCGCTCGGTTAGCACTTCAGGCCCGGCTCTCCTTTACTACAGTTCTAGAAAGTCTCCGGGTCCTCTGAACCTCCCCTGCCTTAATACTAAAGTCACCTGCTCTGCTGGCCTCTGCGGGTCAAGGCACGTGGCAACGTGAGTACGTAGGAGAATAGGTGTGGGAAGGTGGTCCCTACCAGCAAGTCCTGGTACCACAGGCACATTAGTACCTTTGTATAGCCAGTGCCCCCAGAAGTTGTATGTAAACAGACACATTGTGAATAAAATACCTGGCAAACAAAGTGCCTACTACCTAGAACCTTTTTCAAGGCTGAGAAGGAAATGGGTCAGTTAGCTTTTCTGGAGTTTTTGCTTTGTTTTGTTTGTGACAGGGTCTCACATACCCCAGGCTGGCCTCAAACTTGCTATGTAGCTGAGGGTGGCTTTGAACTTCCAATCCTCCTGCCTCTACCTTTAGACTGGTGAGATTACCAGTGTGCTTGCTCCTGCCAAGTTCATAGGGTCCTGGTGCTCACGCGCAGGGTTTCATGCTTGCTGGGCAAAACTTCTACCAATGGGAACCTTATCCTCAGCTCCTCAGACGTGGCTATTCATGATTGTAGTTTTAATATTATTACGGCTCCTGGATTCTCGCATCCCTCAAACCATCCTGTGGCCTATCCTAGCTATCCTATCATCAGAGATCTAAGGAAGTTTTGTAGTAAGGGAAAATATAGTTTTGGACCTGCCTTGACAGTTTCCATTGCTCCAGACAGATGAGAATTTATGAGTGGCAGTTACATGATGTCAATTTGCTGAGTGTGAATTTCTGCTGCTACACGGAGGAGGAGCTACGTGAGGAGGACAGATGAGGGTGGGAAGGAGACTGAGTTTGTTTCCTGGCCCTCTGCAGGTGGGGTCAGCATGTCCACCTAGTCTCTGCACTACCCAAGATAGGAAGGAGTCCCCTGCTCACAGCTACCCCAAACCTTCACCATTATACCAGGGTGTCCTTTCCCGCTCCGCCACGCTGCTTCCAAAAGTCAGGATACTGCTTTGGGCCATCCCTCAAGCTCCTGGAAACCAGCCTAGAAACTGGAATATGAAATCACCACCTTCCTTCAGGGCCTCTCCTGAGCCAGACTGAGTGAGGATTGCTGCATATTGGCAGACGGAAGCCAGTTTAGGGCTTCTCACCTGCAATATGCTCACTACGGATTGTTGAGTTCAGCTCGTTCTTTGAGGCTAGAACTGGAATTCTAGCTGGATGCAATTTCTAGGCCAGGAAGAGAGAATCTAAAAGACTCCTCTCTCCCATGTTCTGAAGGAATCAATTCATACGATGAATGGTCTGGTGGAACCCTAATTGCACTCCAGAGACCACCAGTCTCCAAGACTTTTAGGAGTTCCCTTGCAAAGGCAGGTGCTATTGTGTCCAGTGCTGACTCTGGGGCCATCCAGAAAGGCTCCAGTTCACTGCTTTCCCCGTGTGTGGCCACGAAGCAGTAGACACTTTCTCTCCCTTACCGATGACCATTGTTTTTCTCGTCTGTATAATCAGGATAATTATTCTTATGTGGGGAGAGAAGAGAGTCCTTGGCAAGAGGGATTCAGAAAAGATGAGCAGAGCAAAGGGGACTGGTACCAAAAGCATGGGATGAGTCAACTCTTTGAAGACAGGCTATCTCATAGTGCCACAAGTTTGCACCTAGGAGAGGACTGTGGAAAATCTACCCTTGCACTAAAGGAATAACAGCTGGTAGCTTGGTCTAACAGTGTCCACGGTGTCTCCAGTGTAGCTAACTGCACTCTTCTGGGTCTGTTTTAAAGGGCCTCATCCCCAAAGTCTCCCACTTGTAGAGGATGAGAACAAACTACTAACTACATCACACGAGTATCACAGGGAACCAGTGAAGTCTGTGCACAAAAGCATGAAGCCAGCACACAGTAGGAGATCAGAAAATGCTGAAGCTTACAGAAGAGAAGGCTGGATAAAGACAGGTCAGGAATGCAGTCTGGGTTCTGTCAAAGGCAGCTCCTACCCACTTCAGGGACAGCTTTGTGAGGTGAGAATGAGTCAGGGCAGCCTGGGGAGAGAGTCTGCTCTGCATTGCAAGACACCTAGGGGTGGGCTTGGAAAGCCCGTCTGCCCTGGTTCCCATGTCTGCCCGCCGCCTAGCACCTGCATCTAGCAGGCTCCTTGTTGGCTCCCTGCCAGTGCTTGCATCCCTGCCCCCCTCTGCTGGGACCAAGCTGCCTCCAAGTCACACCTGAACCCATGTCATCAAGACCTGCCTAGGACAGCCCTTCCCTGTTTGAACAGTCTATCTACTCCCTCCCTCTCAGCCTAACTTGGAGCTGTGCAAGGTATCAGCTGTGATGTGGAGGCCCTCCTGCCTGTCCCTCCTTGCTGCCCTTCAGGACCACCTGGTCCCTTGCACGTGTTTCCCGCTAGTACCTTTTCTTAGAGCACGAGTGCTTTCATGTGTCGTTCATGGTTCATCTCAGCAATTACAGAGCAGAGGCTCAAGTGCGTTTCTAATAGCTGAAGCAACCGAACGACTCAAACCCCACACTGTTTGCCCAAAGCCAGGCAACTAACAGGAGACGGGCCCCTATGTCAAGTGCCTGTTTGTCTCTGTACCACTCAAGTGGAGAGCTCTGGAGACACACTGGCGTGGAGTGACATGCAACTCGACCACTCCTAATGCAGGATGTTTTATTCATTCTCTCCGTTGACAAAGTGAGGCAATTTGTCAGGCTCTTTGGGTAAGTCTTTGGGGCACAGGTCCTGTGGTGAAGACAGCTCTTGGCTTGCACATCGAAAGGCTTGAGTTTGCTATTTGTGGTAGGCCTAGGACTAGAGACAACAGCAGAAGGCAGCTGTAGAGATTGGGGTAAGTGCTTGGCTTGTCAGAAAGATAATCTCCCCACACCTGGGTTCTGGAAACACAATCTAGGGCTCTGGGATGCACTTTAATCTGTCACCAGTGTGTCCCCACAGTGACCTGCCCAAGTGAATCCAAGCCTGTGGGGCTCAGATTTCAGGCCCATTCTCAGGGCCCTTGAGTCCCAACAATGCCTGCCTGTCCTCTGGAACTGCATCTCCCAAGAGGAATGTTAATGGGATGGAATATGGTGGGGGTGGGGCCTAGCTGACTTAAGTCTGAGCCAGCGGTCTAGTCAGTCTCTTGAGTTCCCCTGGAAGCATCTGCTATTCTTCCATAGGGTCACTTAAACTGTCCCCAGAAGAAGAACCTTTCTCTTCTTTTCCTGGGACAGAGCATCAACCCTGCAATGGGAGAGACCTATTTAACTGGGGCCCAGTCTCCATCTTGTCAGGGCTTCCAGTTAACCGAAAGGGTTTCGAAGGCAAAAACACTGGGAACATCAAGGGTGTCCAGTAACAGCAGGATATGGGCAAAAACACTGCTTTCTACCCATGCAGCAGTATTTCCAGGGGCTATTTAAATCTCAGGGATTTGGTCTGCTTTGGTTTTAGTAGGTTTGGCTAGTTGGTTTTTTTCAATGCTGAGAATTGAGTCCAGGGCCCTAGGCATGCCAGGCAAGCGATCTACCAAGCTGCACCCCAGCACTTAAAATTCTGTATTTCATAGCAAAGGTATAAAATTCCTCTAGAAGAAACTGCGTAGAAATGGGATGCTGGACATGAACCTACTTTACTAGTTGTATGTGCATACGTATTAGAAGGTCCTGTAGCAGAAAGAAACGTTCCTAGCTTTTTACAGGGTACTGAGGCTATCTAATAGGCTTTTGTTTTATTCTTTGTACTTTTCTCCATACATATTGTGATAAAAGGGTCCTTAGAAAATTAATTTCTTAGAAAGAAATTCATTTCCCCTTTACCAATTGACAACCTAACCCCTGACCTGTAAGAGCTGGTGGCCTAGCAAAGGCACGAATGCATACAAGCAGATAATGAAAGGACTTGTTTTGTAACAAGTGGAGTGACTGCACTGGCAGGTTGGTTAAGAGCTACTGATTGTTCTGGGAGCTCTAAGTGTGTTTACATCTAATCCCGCCTCTCTGGGAAGAAGGTAGCTGTTAACTCCCTCTGCTTATAGTTACCACGTCTGGGGCTGTGGCTGTGGTGAGGATCAAGGGAAAGATCGGGAAGGCTGGACACTTCTTGTCGCTCAGACTGTGTTACCTGGGAATTCTCCCAAGCAAGGAAATCTGTTTCAGAGAATGCCATGTCAGAGCAAAGGAGCAGGCATGAGTGCGAATTAACTTGCCTTCCCCCTCACGGAGGCTGGAAAGACCATGGGTGCCTTCTGAAATGAGCAGTCACAGGTTAAGTTTGTATGTGACTCCCTCAGGCAGCAAGAGCCCGGCATCCTGGGCTCGGATATGGGCAGTTCCACGGTGGAGAGAGCAAGCCTGCTTCTTAGAGCCAGAAACATCCATCTTTGGAGTCTGAGTACTGCCTGGAAACCGTTTTCTCGCCCTTTGCTGGGAGAGAGTTGCTTTTGTCATGTGGAGTCTGGCCTGGGATGGGAGATGGATGTGCACAGAAATGTGTTAACCACACACACTGTGTGAACTGCATTTACCGTACAAGTCAGGCCCCGTTAGCCCGACAAGGTGCCAGAAAGCCAAGGCAACCCTGCTTTTGCCATGTCTGTCGTCTACCAGATGAAGACCTGCAGTGCTTGGCACAAGGCTGTGCTTGCTACAGAAGAGAGGATCAGAACAGGGTAGTCACTTGTCCACCGCACTCTCCCTCCAGCTCTGTCCTTCCTATTCAGGCTATTCTTCAAGGAAGTCATGGTAAATCATGAGTGAGTTTTGGCTGGTACATTTGCTTTTGAATTCTCCCTTTTATTTTTGCGTCTGGGTTTTCTTGTTTTATTTTGTTTTGTTTTTGGTTGTTGTTTTTCTTCGTTTGTTTGTTTGTTTGTTTGAGCCGTTACTACAAAATGGGTCAGTTTGGAGATCACTGAGCCTATGCCTGTTAATCCGTGCTTAATGCCAGGTTCCAGAAGAGATCCAAAGACACATGAGACACAGATGGGGACAGCAAGGCAGATGATTCAGAGGTGGGAAGCGAAGAGAGAGAGCTATGTGCAAATATCTGAACATTGTCACTGAGGGACACTGGGTAAAATGTATCGAGAAATTCTACACACACACACACACACATATACATACACACACACACACACACACACACACACACACACACACATACACACACCACACAAAACCTTTTGGTGAACCTAAGATTATTTTTACATCAATAAATCTATGCTGAAACCTAGCATGCGTGGTCATAAACGAGAGGACAGCAGGAGACAACAGTAGCCCAAGATGGTTATTATTTTGAGGTGTGTTGGGAAGCAGCCTCAGTATCAGGCTGGGGAGCCTCTGCTGTATTCTGGGACAGTGATGTTGTCACAGGGAAGTTGTTGATTAAAAGTGGAGTCAGGTTTCCTTTTAGAAAGACCACTCAGTAATCAGGGCGATGGCTGCAGAGAAGTTGGAATAATCAAAAGGAAGCAAATAGGAGGATGTGTTCTAAATGCACCTCCTGAAGAGCCAGCCCTGCACAGTGTGTTCGGGTGCTGCTTGGATTAGGGGCAAACTCTGGGAAGAGTAAGGCCAAAGAGATTTCCCCCTGTGTGACTTCTCAGAGGCATTGACTTGTTAGATTATGCTCTCTATTGTCTCTAAGCAGGAGAGAATATATGCAATGCACCCCCCCTTAGGGAGCTACTACTGGGGTACATGGACTTATGAAAAGGTCACCCTCTGATGCCATTACTTTTGTACTGGCTGGTTTGAGTGTCAACTCCACACAAGCTGGAGTTATCACAGAGAAAGGAGCTTCAGGTGAGGAAATGCCTCCATAAGATCCAGCTATAAGGCATTTTCTCAATTAGTGATCAAGCGGGGAGGGCCCATTGTGAGTGGTGCCATCTCTGGGCTGGTAGTCTTGGGTTCTATAAGGAAGCAAGCTGAGCAAGCCAGGGAAAGCAAGCCAGTAAGTAACATCCCTCCATGGCCTCTGCATCAGCTCCTGCTTCCTGACCTGCTTGAGCTCCAGTCCTGACTTCTGTAGGTGATGAACAGCAGTGTGGAAGTGTAAGCTGAATAAACCCTTTCCTCCCCAACTTGCTTCTTGGTCATGATGTTTTGTCCAGGAATAGAAACCCTGACTAAGACACCCAGGATCTTGTACCATAAGCTGGCTGTGTGGGTAGCCTTTAGGCTCCAGGGATCTTCTTGTAGCCACTTCTATAGCACTGGGATTATAACCACATACCACCATGCTTGGGTGTTTATGTGAGACCTGGGGATGGAATTCAGGTGCTTTTGCTCAAATGTTGCAGATGGAACAACTTCCCCAGCCCCTTATTTCATTTGTTTGTTGTTTATTTTTGTTTGCTTTTTTTTTTTTTTTTTTTTTTTTTTACATTAGTACCCTCCTGGGAACTTCTCACAAGACTTGTATATAGTACAACAATACATTTCTGGTATTTGTGTAGCACAATCGTTCTGAAATTCTGCAAATGTAAATACCGTCGGCTCTCACTGCCAAGTGGAGGGAGGACCATGAACACTCTGCTCTTCCTTCTCCCTCAGACCTCCGAGGCCCAGGATTTAGGCGCGCCCTTCATGCACAAAGCACTCTTCTGCAGGTTTGTGAACAACAGTTTCGGAGATGCCCTGGGCCACATTTCCAACCTCATTTTTAAAAAAAATCACAATGATGAAAAATAATTTCCGAAGAAGAGATGGGGTTTTGAAGGGCACTTTAAACGGTGCTTTTCTAATTAAGGGATCTCTGCAGCTGAGTGAAAATATACAGCAGTTTCTAGTTCCCTTGTCTCCAGCTTAGGGGCTCCATCTTGAGTCAGACCCGCGGGCTCTAATCAGCTGGGTGGTACCCCTCTTCCCCAGCTACCTGCTCACTCCCGCACAATGCCTCCTGACAGGCAAGAGCAGTGGATATTGAAATGCTCAAGTTAGTGGGCACTTGCATTTTCGTGCGTTGAGCTTTCTGGTCTTACCACATCTGCTGGCCTAGCATTTGCTTGATATTATCAAGTTAGCTAACCTCCCTCAACTTCGATTTCCTGATCTTGAGAATGAGAAAGAGGATCCCTGCCTCAGACAACCGTGTAGAATAATAGTTCGAGGCACATAGACTGCACTATCCACTAGTCTCTAAGAGATGACCGTCTTCCAGGGACTAGCAAGCCCCATTCCCCAGTGCCTCCAAACTGCATATCAAGAGAACACAGGTACATCTACACAGCTGCCATTAGCCTAATAAAGCTACTCATTACCGAGTTAATTGCACCCTTTAAGATTTTTATTTATTTTCTCTCTTTCACTTTCCTTTCAATAAAAATACTTAACTTGGCAATAATAATAAGCAGTAAACAACCCTGTAAGGAAGCCATTATTGCTCCCAATTTATAAATGAGGAAAACAGGGCTCAGAGTGAAGCTATATTAAGACCTCGTATTTTCTGGCTCCCAAGTTCATTTTCTTGAGATTGCACCAGGAATGACAAGATCCTCATGTCACCCACACTCCAACTTAACTAACAGTTGTGGGCATGTGCAGGGCGCCAGACATTAAGACACATTCCAGCCCTCCAGGAACTCACCTCCTAGCTGAAGGAGATGAACTGCCCACATGAAACTTGCAAGGCAGCCCTATAACACCTCATTTGTCCCTCACTGGCGAATGAGCTGTTAGGTTAAGTGGATTTTACAGATGGAATCACAGAACTTTAACTCAGAGGAGCCTTAGAGATAGCACCGGATGCACAACTTCACTGTCTCAAGGGAGCAAGCGATGCCTTCAGGCCACTGGGTGACTGGTTCAGAGGGTCTGTCCAACCACAGTCGATTTTAGACGAGAATTCAGCTCCTATAACTCCCTGGACAGGATTTTAAAAACATATTAACAATTTTCTTGAGGCATGTATTTCTTTGGAACGTGGAAGTATGAACTTCTTTGCCAGAGGGATGGTTCCTATCTAAACCTATTTGCACATGTGTTAGTGTATGTGTCAGACTCTATGTTAGTGCACCGTGCAAGGACACAGCGATGCCTCTGAACTTTCTGAAGAAGGTATGGAAGTCTGTCCTGTGTGTTTCTGTGGACCAGATATCTGCCTCTTGCCCAAGCTCCTTAGCTCTTGTTCTGCATTCAGTATCATTTTTCTGTTTTTTTCCTATACACACACACACACCACCACCACCACCACCAACAACAACAACAACATCAACAACAACACACACACATACTAGACATACACACCACACACATACACATCACACACACACACATATACCACACACAGTTACTCCATACACACATACACCCACACACGCACACACACACACAAAGTGGAACAAAGCATGCTAACTATGTAATTAAACACATTTGCTTGGCTCATTAGCTTCAAACAAAGTATCTTATTTTTCTGAGTCCATTCCTCACCTGTAAAGTGGGCAGAGTACAACAGCTCTACTCACAGAGCAGAGGCCCAGGGAGTTAAAAGGTTCCTAGGGCTTAATAGATGTTTAGTTCCCACCTTCCCCTTCCTGCTTTCCAAGGGGTCAAGAAACTCTTCAAAGTCACGTGTTTCCTCACTCACAAAGTGCACACAGATACACAAACAAAACCAGAATAACACAATCCCCTCTACACTGTAAATCAAAAGTTTCTTGCCCCCCCCCCCCACCCCCTGCCACAAACCAAAGCAAAATAATCCACATGGAATATGTCTGGTTTCTTCCTCCCAAGAGAATTAAAGCAGGCTTTAACACAAAGCATAATTCATATCATCTCCTGATCTTGGGCCGTAGCACCTCATGAAAACTATTAACACATCTCCCACCGCCTACTTTATGAACTCATATAAAAGCAGATCAGGTGAGCGCTCTCAAGGTAGTGGCTGGATCCCTGAAGTATGTGAAATCTGACCTCATGTGAGGCAGTTGTGTGCTAGTCACTCTGGGAAGTAGGCAGAGCTCATGGGATGTGCCGGAGCGGTCCCCACTGCACCAAAGACTCACTCACAGCATGAGTGGAGAGGAGCCCCTAGTTCTTCTAGTTCAACCCCCAAATGGTAAAGAAATTATGGAATGGGTAAAAGGGTCTGGGTAGAAGTCCCCGATGGGACTTTGTGCTGAGGGTCCTCCAGCGGTGTCCCTCTGTTTGTTCCCTTTTCCAGGGCTGGATTCACCATGAGGACCAGTGCTTCCGTCACTGGCAAAAGTCCTGCCCTGTGCCATGTCGTAGTTAAGACGGTCCTTTTATTACTTTTAGAAGTAGTTTTCAGAGACATAAGGGAGGTCTAATCTTTACTGTGCCTGCTGCTAGGAGCCCGATGAGCAGATCTCCCTTTCCTATGAAGGGATTATAAACTCCAGCCTGCAGTCGGTAGATGGAAATAGATTGAGTAAGGTCCCTGACCTCTTCCCAAGCACAGCCAGGGTGAGGGGAACTCACATTTGTGTCTCTTCTGGTCACAGATAGGTGCTCCTACCCTGAACTACAGGAACAGAGGTCTGGGTACCCTGGACCAGACCCAGAAGTGTCCCTGACACTTCAGAAGCCAGCTGGGGTTATCACCCTCTGCATCCTTGCTTCCTCAGTAGCTCCTTGGTCTCCCTGCTGCCTCTAAGACTTAAATCGAATGAATCCACAGCAACACTCTTTGGGTGTTGCAAAATCTCATCTGCCTTTACCAGGGTCGAGAGTTTGGAGAGTATTCGCATGTCTTGCCTGGGGCTTGAATAAAAGTAACAAGGAGCACAGGCCAACAAAGAAAGCAAATGTGGGCAGCCAACCTTGTAACCTCAGCTAATCTTTAATTGTGCCTTAATTGAAGGCTATGAAGTAGATACAGGAAGAGGAATAATAATATGTTGAGTCTATTCAGCATGTTAACCCCCCCAAACCTATATTATAATAGTAATTGCTGATGCTTTACTGCACCCCACCTAGGTACAGGGACTGGGTAACTTCTTTGTAATATCTTTCTTTTCTTTCTCCCTCTGCTTCTGAGGAGAGTAGGGTCCTTTCAATCAGAAAAGGAAAACAAGTCTCACTTGTCCAGAGGAGAAGCACTGAGCAGCCCCCACTCCCAGAGTCAGGCTCCGCCGTGGCCCACTGCAGCCCCGATTTATACGAGTACTGCCTGCAGCAGGCACTTGTGCCCTGAGATTGGTTGCCAACTTCCTTATGCTCTAGTCTTCGCAGGACACCCCACTCACCTCTTTAGGACATTCAATGGCAACTGTATTGAAACCCAAGCCCAGTGACTTTGTGATGTTTGTCGTACCATCTCCCTTGTGCAAAAGAGGAAACTAGGATGTAGAAGATTTCTAGACTTAGCTTGGTCAGCCAGTCCCCCAGTGAGGCAGCTGGGCATTGGTGATATTTATTCTGCCATTTTCTTAGAACACATCCGGGATTCTGCCCCCCACCCGCGTGTGCGAGCCCCCCCCCCCCACTAGCCTGTCATTGCCAAACCTGGCCTGATGAGCTTCATGGTCATGTGGAACTGGCCTAAGACCTCCCAGAGCTGGAGCCTCCACAACTCAGGAGAGTGTTTTTCTTGGTCCATTTGCTTTGTAGGTTGTTCATTTCACTTTGCCACAATTGTGGGTTTTGTTAAGTTCAAGCAGTTGGGTTGGCCATCTCCATGTCTGTTAAGTTCATCTGATTAGCTCTTCTTCCAAGTGCCAGGCAGTCTACTAGGTGTCAGCATTACTCCAGAATTTTTGTCATAACCATAGAGGCAGACTGACCTTGAACTTCTGATCCTCCTGCCTCCACCTCTCAAGTAAAGAGATTACAGGTGAGCGCCATTACACAGTGCCTGGAATGAAACTCAGGACTTCCTGCATTCCTGGTGAACACTTTCAACTTAACCACATCCCTAGCTCCTAACATCATTTCTAGCTGAAGTGCAGGGGTCTTGTTAACCTGCTTAGGGTCACATAGCTAATCGGGAGCGTCTGGTTTAAGAAGCAAAACTTTCCCATTGCAAATGATGATGACTTTACCCCTTTAGCAGCATCAGGACCCGAAGCTAGTCACCACACACTGATGGGGGACAATAACCCTAACTCCCTGGGTGTTTTGTCAAGATTAAATAAGATGACATTTTGCCAAAAGCCTGTGGATACTGGCAAATGCCTTTTCTTTCCTTGAGGTCTCCACGGCCAGTACTTCTCACTAGATACATCTGATGCAAGTGCAGGCATCGTTCCCCCGCTGCATCTCTTTTATATTATTTCATAGTGGAGAAAGGCAGAGCTCTAGGCTGTGTGCTTTAAAATGGGACAGCCCAGCTCACACATAGTCACTTCCTACAGCACCTCCCTCCAAGGCTTTGGGTGTCCTTTGTCATGCAGCAGTGCTGCTGGTGGTATTCAGTGTTAGCATGCCTTTTAAAAAGGCTGGCTTTGGGCTAGGGACATGCTTTATCTGGTAAAAATGCTTGCTGCATAAATAGGAGGACTTGAATTAAGATTCCAGCAATAACATAAAAGCTGGACTTGGTGATGTGTCATGCCTGTAATCCCAGCACCTGGCAGGAAAGGAAGAAATAGGCTTGCTGGGGCTTCCTGTCCAGCCAGTCCGGCTAATCAGTGCAGTTCAGGGAGAGATCCTGTCTTGAATAATAAGGAAAATCCATAGAAGAAGACACCTGATATCATCAGCCTCTGGCCTCCAAACATGCATTATGGACATGGGCAGTCATAGTGTGTGTGTGTGTGTGTGTGTGTGTGTGTGTGTGTGTGTGTGTGTGTGTTTACACAGTAAAAGAGAGATAATGAGGAATCTTGCAGACTATACTTGGAAGGTGCGGGCAGAGTGCTAATCACCGTGTACTGTGTAACCTTCCTTGTGATTGGTGGGCAGAGAGAACCCATATAACACTCCAGCACTTTGAGAGCTTCTGGGTAAGTGCCCTGACCTCCCTAAAAGGGAGCATGAATGGGCTCTGGGAGGATTGCTAGCAGCCATCACAAGGATGAAGTGAAATTTCAAATTACATTAGCTGTTTGCTTAAGGAACAACAGATGAGGCCCTGTGGATTCTTAAATCCTGTTGGCAGTGCAGCAGAAGGAAAGTACAACCATTTGGAACCTTCCCCTGGACCCTATGCAGTCTGGGCTGCAAAGATGACCTTTTAATGACAGCATCCTGCCTCCAAACGGTCAGAGTGTGGCAAATTGTTTGCTAGGGGCCTGGTTTTAATCATTGCTTCAATCAGAAGAAAGGGCTCAGATCCACATCATTCTAGGGTGGGGTGTTCTTCTAGCTAGGTGTCAGGGTGATATTTATCACATTTGAGAGTTTTTGGTTTTGTTTTGTTTGTTTGTTTGTTTGTTTGTTTGAGGACCCACAGTGGCCCATGAACAGAATTTCATCTTCTGAAGGATTCTTGCACTAGACTCAGAGACCTGAAGTCATTGTCAAAAATACACATACCCAAAAGAAAAATAACTCTTAGCTCTGTGTAAAAGAAAGGACAAGTGTCTCAAAGCACATATCTATGAATGCTAAGATCAACCTGAAAGCCACTGCCCTCATTATATGACAGCTGACTAGTTGCAGGGAAAGATATTTGTTGGAGCCACACATAGGTTTTAAATAAAGTAATGTCATCAAAGCAGCTTCCAGAAGTTTGATCAATTAGTTTCTTTCTCATTTAAGAATCTTAACTATCATTTCACCATATTAAAACTATACGATGTATACCTATAATAAATGTGTTCATCGTATCAATATGAAAAAGTAGGCAGAGTATAGAAATTAACTGATGTCACAAGCTTTGTGTTTGTTTATTTTAAATATTAATGTTGTTTGCTTTTGAAATTTTTGTTTGTGTGTATATGTGAGTATCTTTGTGTATGTGCACATGTGTATGCAGGTATGGAGGCTAGAAGACACTGTCAGAGTTGGAGGTATTTGTGAACTGCCAAATTTGGGTGCTGGGATTTGAACTCTGGTCCTCATGGTTAAGCAGTAGGAGATTAAACAGGATACTAGATTCTCACATCATAGGCAGTCCTAGAACTTCCTTCCTGGGCATTGCCAGCTCAGCGGGCTCTTCTCTAGTTCTGGAAGCAAATCCCTCTCTATAAGGCTCTCCTCATAAAATTGAAATCCACTCAGGACAGAGGCTCATAGCTGTTCCACTTTGTCTAAGTTTAATCCTGTGAGCAGCCCACAAATGTACTTGTGTTCCCCAGTTCATAATCAAAATTTAATTAGAAGAACCTTTGCTGGTAAAATAGATGGCAGAGAAGCCTTTGTTTTCAATGTTTGGTGGCTTTTTAAAAAGCACTTTTTTTGTACCCAAATGACAAAGTCTGGGGGTAGTGAACTTTTGACATAAGGAAAATAAATCCTTCAAAAGAAAATCTACGGCCACTTGAGGCTTGGCCTCGCCCCAGCAGGAATTTAGGAACAGTTATAACTGGACCCCCCTTACCAGCTCCCTCATGGGTCCAAATCCTTGGCTTAATGCTTGCATTTCCATAATAAAAGCCACCATCTCTCATTTCATCACTAACTTCCCAGGAACCCTTTAAAGACCCAGGCAGCGCCATTGTAGGAGGATTTCCCTGGGTCCTTCTCTGCCCTCCCTCTTGTCCCCTCTGAACCTGTGGGTTTTTCCAAGGGAGAGATTAAAGCAGTAGCAAGGAGCTGTTTAATTAAACTCTCCCCCTCCCGTCTCCAAAGTTGCTGGAGACTTTTTTTTTTTTTTGACTTCTCCTTGGCAATGCCTAATCACTGTAATTTAGCAGATTCTGTAATTACTCACCACACACGGAAGCAGTTTGATGGCTGTTTCTTTGTCCTGCCTATTCCAACCTCAACTGACAGCTGAGTTCACCCTGTGAATGTCTAAAACAGCCTGGTGGGAGGCAGTGAGGTGCAAATTCGCCAGTGAGCTTTGAAAGAGTCTGGGTTATAAGTAAAAGGGCTAAAGGCATGGACTAGCCCTTTGTGCAGATCCTAGGAGGGTGGTTAGTACTTGCTGAATTTTTGTATCTGTACATTTAGAATAAAAGTCTACTTGCAGGACAGTTGAGAGCAAAGGGGAAGAAACGTGGCCCTGGCTGTGGGGCACCCAGGGCCCACTCCACCATGTTCTTGCCTGAACCTGAGACCTACAGCGAAGGAAGCCCACTCCAGCCTCAGATGCTCAGTCTCCATTGTACACCTGAGCAAAGAGGGACCAGACGGGCTCTGACAATTGCTTGGGGATCCAGTTCTATGTCAAGACCGACTCTTGCTAGGATTCTGTCCTGTGCAGAAGGCCTCTCCTTAGCCCCTACCTAGTTATGACATAATTATAGGCTAGACTTAATACCATTAATTGTGAAGGAAAGGATATTCGAAAAGTTATGCAATATATGCAGTCACACAGCCAGGAAATGGGAAACGTGATCTTTCATACATGGACGTGATTGCAAAGCTACATTTGTAACCTCCACACTTGTGGCTTCTAAAATATAGTTCTTTTCTGGTTTTCTTTCTATTGTACTTTTAAAAACAAATAGGTTGTTTTTGTATAGTATATTCTGATGATGGTTTTCCCTCCCTCAGCTCTTCCCAGATCCTCTGCACTTCACCTATCCAAGGCCACACCCTTTCTTTCTCTTTCTCATTAGAATACAAACGGGCATCTAAAAAATAAGATAAAATAAAAACAAACAAACCAGAATAGGACAAACACAATAAACAAACAGACAACAGAAATGAGACAAAGAAAAAGCACAAGAAACACACCCGGATACTGAAACCCACACATCCATACACAGAGAAAACATGTAAAACTTAAATCAGAAACCATAATATATAAGCAAAAGATATATAAGGGGGGAAGCCTAAATAAAGCATTGTGAGATGAAAATAAATTAATTCCTCCAAAAATACCATTGAGTTTGTTTTGTGTTGGTCATCTATCTCTGGGCATGGCCTGCCCTTGAGTGTGATTTGTATACCTAGGGAGACTCTGCTGGAGAAATAAGTTTTCCTTTCTGGGTGGTTATCAATTGGAAATAGATTCTGGGTTAGGGATGGGTCTTGTGCCTTCTTCTCCTCTCAGCACTGGGACCTTATCTGGCTTAGACCTGTGCAGGCCCTGTGTGTACTGCCACAGTCTCTATGAGTTTAGAAGCTGCAGAATAGTACATTAAGAAAGACCATGGCCCCACGCCTTCTGCTTACAGGGGCAACCTGGAGCAGAGTAGCCATGATGATGGTAGCTTTGGAAAAAGTAGTGACACCCTTCACCCTGCAAGGGGAATCTGTGTATGGATGGAAGGACCAATGGGAGATGGGAGACTGGGATTTGGAGGCTCCCTTATAGAAGACCTGGGGACATTGGAAAAACAGACTTAGAAGAGGCATGTCCTTCTGCCATCAGGAGGTTGGAATGGGAGCCTTACAGTCTCCAGGGGATTGTAGCAGATAGATGGATGGAAAGGGGCAGTGAGTATGGTATTCTTGGCACTCTTTTCTCCTTCCCAACACTGCCCCATCACCTCCTAAACCATGGTCTAACCCAGGTGAAATGTCCCAGCATTTGGGAGGCAGAGGTAGGAAAATCATAAGTTCAAGATCATCTTGAGCTATACAAGTTCAAGGTTAGCCTGGATTACAGGTGACCTTCTCAAAAGAAAGAAATCTATGGCCCTAAAAAATACTACCAGCACTGCCTAGTAAGGAAGCCAAGTCCAGTTGGTAATATCTCCAACTCCAGGGGGTAATAATGACCCTTCAAATGAGAAAGGAATTGCCTTCCCTGTGCCAGGCAAGCTTTTCAGATGAACAGAGACCATATATGGAGCAGCTGACACAGTGATGAGGATCTGAGATAGAAGCACCCCCTGTAGCTCTCCAGTAGCCATCCTTATCACACCTACAAGGAGACTCCTCACAGGCTGTTGGCCCCCTGGATGGATGATAACCACCTAAGCAAATGGTCCACCCTGACTGATGTCAGGACCTACCATGCTCCCCATCCAGAGCTTGCTGAAGGAGCACACTTGTTGCCACTGAGCATCAGAGAAGCCCAGGGCTTCTAAGAAAGACCTACAAGAGACACACTTAAAGCAGGTCTCCAGCTGAAAGCGCTGCCCAGGCTGAGTCCTCATTCCTTACCTTGATATCTGTATAAACTGTGCATCTTCAACTATGCTCTTACTTTTCGCCCGATTTCTGTTCTTTTAAATTGATTATCTTTTATCTCTTACAGTGTATATGAAACAAATGCACTTTGCTTGTTTTATATTTTAAAAAAAAGAGACTCTTGTCCGAGATGGATAGGTGATATCTATGCCTGCTCAGGTGCCATCTTTGTAGTAGAATCTGCACTTTGACATGTCTCCTGGTCTGAAGGACACCATTAGTGAGGGTGACAGAGATCTTGCACACATCATGTACATTTTCAAAGCAAAGAGCCCTTTAACTTAACAGGAGCACATGAGTGCCAGTCATGTACATGTCTGGGACATGAGCAGCCAGCCTCTGCGTGGATGGGACACCCATCCCTCCTCGGTTTGGAGTGAAAGCTCCTATAACAGAAACCCCAGGCTCATTCAGCCTTCTATTCTAACCTCATTCCTTCAGGAGGGCTTTAATTTTGATCTGTTTCAACTTTTCTCCCGTTGCCACGTTTTGCGGATCTTATCATATTCCCCGGTGCCCGCCTGATTGCCTATGGTAGAAGACCGCGGAAGTGGTGGCAGGGAGGCAACCACTTTCCTTACAGATGTTGTTTGTTTTTTTCTAATATAAAGGTAATACATCACCAGTTCTTTCCTTCAAAACTAAATGGGGAATAAATTGCCATTCAATCCGTGTAGACAAAGCAAATAGAGCACTAAAAAAAGGGGGCACGGGACAGCGAGGAAATGGCTTCAACATTAAATCAATCCCCATTCTGGTCGCCGCAATGCACATAAGCAGATAATTCATCAGAAACAAGCTCCGGTCCCACAGCGAAATAATCCACTGTTGTCGAGGGAATTTCAGCATCCTGCTCCCACGTGGACGGCAGGCCAGTTACTCACTAAATATCAGTGCACGGTGAGCAAGGATGACTTTAATGGTAAGAAGTGAACCAAGGCTTCTGGTGACTGTCAGGGCTTTACAAGAAGCATCAAAAACGGACAAAGTTACACAGGCTTTACGCTTTGGTCTTCCAGCCTGTGGAATGACCTCCTGCCAGGCCCCTTAGACCTTCAAACTCACATCATAGATGGGTTCCACGTGATCTCCCAATCACTCGTGTTCACTGCAGGATTAGAAAGTGTTATGTTCATCTGTAAACCGCCACCCTACACCTCTGTTTGTGTGAGTGGTTCTCAACCTTCCTAATACTGCGACATTTTAATACAGGTCCTCATGTTGTGGTAACCCCCAACCATTAAACTATTTTTGTTGCTACTTTATAATACTAATTTTTCTGCTGTTATGAATCATAATTTTAATATCTGTTCTTTCTGGTAGTTTTAGGTGACTCCTGTGAAAAGGCCCTTCAATACCCATGAGGGGGGTCACGACCCACAGGTTAAGAACCACGGGCTCAGCGTGTCTGTGACGTAGCATGACACCTGGTGTTGAAGTGCAAGTTCTCTAACTTAGAACAGCTTTTTCCTTGTGGTTATTTGTAAATGAAAGTGAACTGTACCCAAAACTTTAGAAGTTACATTTCTATCAAAGGCTTCCAATGACAAAGAAAAGCCCTTGACTCAGCCCCCCTCCCTGGGCCTCTTTCCACAGGAGCTGTCAATTTTGGCCCCCATCTTTGTAGTCTGTGCCATCTACCTGTGTAGGTTTCTCAGTTGCCTGCTTCTGTTGCTGTTTCTTCATTTATCAGCTATAAACATTTTTCGTTGATTTTTGTATAAGGGAGGATTCCCACACCACCTGGTCCCTTGCTGTTCTTCTTCCCACAATGCCTCATAATTAGTATAATCAGCTTTGGTTAAATAAACAGTCACTGGTTACGTGATTGTGATTATGTGGTACATGGAATTTTTGGTTCTGGTTTTCATTTTTTTTTCCTTCTAAGCCAAGCAGCAGGCTATTGCTTGTGCGCACCTTCATTTTTCTTTGAGTTACTAATTTCAGTTCTTTCTGAGAAATTCCCATGGCCTCAGTGTGACCAGGACAGGGTGCTTAATGCAAGGGATTGGTGACAGATGAGACTGTGAAAAGAACCAAATCTTAATGGACCTTGAATGTCAGGCAGAGAGGCCTGCACTTAAAGGTGATAAGGTCCCAGGGAAAGGCTTCAGGCAGGGACATGCCTTTCTGGAACATTCCTTTAATAGCTTTGTACAAGTACCATATGGGAACTCTCAAAGTGACAGGAAAGTGTTGTGAGAGCATCTGCAGTGTAACCATGTCTCCAGCACAACTGCTGCCATCTTTAAGAAACACCCACACTGGTGGGGGGTGGGGGAGGTATGTCTGTTGAGCTGCTAACAGGCCCCATCTATCTCCCTGTACCGGCCTTATGTACGGCTCATAGGGTGAAGATCCTATCTGAGTATGCTATCTGGTCACAAAGCAGTTCATAGAACAAGCAAAAGGAAAACAGTTTTTCCCTCCTCCCATCCACTCTAATTTTTTTTAAAGTAAAAATAACTCAAGTATGAGTGGTGTGAGTTTGTTCATTGCCCATCACCAATGAATTAGAACTGATTCTCTATCCTAAAATTTAACTCATAATTGAAACCATACATTTTCATTGCTACTTTTTTTTTTTTTGAGGAAGATTGGACAGTTTCAAGAGACTGAAGTTAAAATATAGAGTAAGAATTCAGATTTGGAAAGTTACACAAATAGAAATGGAAAACTAGGATTGGTACTGGTAGTGGAAGTGACTTTTCTGTTGAGCCAGCAGCTCACTACGTAACTCAGTCTGGCCTTGAACTTGAGATGTTGCAGCTGCTCCCCTCCCAAGTGCTAGGATCACAAGCATGCACCACTGCATGTGCCACCACTGTTAGTTTTTTTGCAAAATTTGGCCCTAGCTAGCTCAGACTATTCCACAAACTTTGCAGTTGGCGTTCATTAGGAAGCAAGCCCTACTGTAGTAAGTGATTGGGGAAGATCCAGATTTCCAAAGGAGCAGGCCTCTGACTTCCTCTACAATGTGAGCATGACTTAATTGGTTTTTCTAGTCTTTAGGTTCCATTGATATAGTTATATGTTGTGTTTTGTGGAAAGAACAGAGTTTTATTTTATCATAAAGATTTCTGCCGCCTTCCCTGTAGTTGGGAAAGTTAGCTCATTACCAGCTTATCACCAGGGGATTCAGTGGCAGCAGCTATCCACTGGGTTCAGACACTGTCACCATCCCAGTACCTTCAATGACACAGTCCCTGCCATGCACCGAGCACTGTCCAAGCATCGTCTCAGAATAGCTTCCCTTGGTCTCCAATGCTGTCTTATAAAATGTGATTACTCACCCTCATTGTCCAGTCAGTGAGAGAAAATGAGGCTTGCCAGAGCTGTAATGTAAGTAGGTGGCAAGCTGGAGTTCAAATGAAGTGAAGCCCACGTTGTCAGCTCAGAGACTTTTAGCTGTAACCAGCAGCAGCAGCACCAAGTTTTGAGGCATGTTATATTATGTCAAAGGAGGCCGGGAGATTGGGTAGGTTGAGGGTTAGTTGCTTAAGTAAGAGATGAAATTGTGAAGGGACCAGGCACTCTCCATTGCTTGTTTCCCCTTGTAGCTGGAAGATGGCTATTAGTAACAGTATAGCCCATTTAATGATGAACAAAGACTGGCTTCATATCTATTGATTTAAAAAAACAAACAAACAAAAAAAAAAAAACAACCAAACAACCAACCAAACAACAACAACAACAACAAAAACCAAAGGGTATCTTCAAGAAGCCATCTTTGAGTCTCTTTGTTCCAAACTAGGTCACATGCTCATTTCTGTACCATTCATTGACCCAGGAGATGGAGTCACCTTGCTCTCTCTCAAACATTGTCAGCCGTGGCCATACCCCCAACAGTCTTACTCCTCTCTGTCAAATGGAAGGATGGGAGTCAGATGGCAAAGTCTTCTTTCCGCATCCAGAACTGCCCACATAATTCATTTGGTCCAGCGTACATTGGAAGTGTAGGGCCCCTAATCAAAACTTATTTGGCAAATTTCAAGATGATGACAGCATATGGAATCAAGAATGAGACCCTCTGATTGGACAGCTCTTGAGTGACTGTAAAGAAGACACACTGGCCTTAACCACTTGCTTCTTGCTTCACCATGTTTGATTGGTAACCCTGTGCCTACTCTGTGATTTGTTCAGTGCCCGGCAGACCACAGGTGCCAGGGGGAAGGAGAGGAGACACAGGTGTAGCTGAACTGTTGTCTCCAGTCTTCTCCAGTCTGGGGAAATGGTGGCTAGGATGGTGGACACTGGTGACCTCTTCCCAATTCTGAGAACAGTCCTGAAACATCCCACCTCTCTTGTGAGCCTCCTAGTGAAATCTTTGTATTTTGAGCTTGGAACGTTTTATTTATTTTCTTATGTTGGTCTTTGGGGCTATAATGCCCACTGAAATATGTCATACTTTCGGGACAATGCTCCTCTGGATTGCAAAGGTGGCCAGGGTGTCTACACTTGTCACCTGCATTTACTTCTCATCTGCGTTCACCATCTGAGGTGGTGACTGGCCTTTCGAAGGGATGTTCAGAAATGTCAGCCACACCGTCGGTGTTCTTTTCCAACTTGGGAAAGTGGTCCTCAATATGTTGGTAATGATTGCAGTGGTTTTTGTCTCACACTGAGAACTATGTGGACTCTAGGGAGAGCCAGAGATTTAAAGAAATGTTTTGACAAGATGACCTAGTTGGAGACACTGGGCAAAAACACAGGAAGAGTTAAGTAACAAGCCCTGTCACCATAAAGACATCAGGAGGGCAGTGCTTAATTAAATTAATTGCCTCTGAGTGGTGCAAACCACATTCCCTCTATTTTCTGCTTGCCTGCCTCTGCTCACACTGTCCCTGCGTATTATCCATTGTCCCTATCATTTAGCTGTGTCCATCTTCAAGACCTCTAGGGACTGTCTCTGAGGCCTTGAACAAAGTGTCCTGCAGTGTGCTTGCTGCAAGCTGCCATCTGCTAGTGGTTTGTTGCTTCTCTTAGGTCCTCTCTTCAAATCTGACAAGAGCCTATCAGTCCATTCCAGCCCAATCGCACTGGACATGCACCCAGGGTCTTACTGATTTCCATGCTGTCTGCAGTTATGGCTCATAGCCCGAAACCTGACCTGTGAGAGAACCTTGGCACCTGAACGGCCTCTCTCTCTACTCCTGTTTCCTGGCCTTGTACATAATAGGTGCTAGTGTCTGACTGGCCTCTGCCTTGAGAAAATGGGAAAGAACTATGACTTTGGAGGGTCCCAGAGTTCCCATGATCCTCGGGAAGTCTGAGATCCCAGCTGAAAGATGCAGCTCTCGGACTGGAGAAAGGCCAGAAGAGTGGTGTGAGCTGTTAGCCTCACACCAGGCTCCCCAGAGCTGCTGCCTCTCTTCTTGCCTTGGCCTTCCACCTACAATTACCAGTCTTCCCCATCAGTCTGCTGGGACAACACAGTTCCCCTGGGAGTCTGCCTGCAATGCTTTTCCTGCACTGACTACAGCCCAGCACAGATGAGCTCAGACAAGGCAAATATGGAGGGCCAGGGAAGAGTGTCTGTAATTATAGCGCAGACCTCAAGTGTGTGCGAAGGAGGCGGGCAGACAATCTTCACAGAGGCTTTGACATTTAGAAATCTTCCTCAGTGCCACATTTGAGTCCTTGAGAGGGAGGAACAGAGATGTTATTTCTGAAGTTCCTTCAGGCAGGCGCAGTTCCCATGGTTTGGACATGATTGCTCCTCTATGGCCTTCCCTGCCCAGACCTCAGGTCCTGCCTATCCAGATGCAGGACAGACCTGGGCATCTGGACCATCCCTCTCTAGTCCTCTGAATACAAGGCTGCAAGTGGTGACCATTGCGTTTTGTGTCAGACTTCACAAAACTGGCTGTCCCCAGCTTCAGTGGGTCGCCCCAGAGAGGACATACTTAGTGCTGGGTTTGAATCTACTTCCTCCTGGGTAGCCTGCAGCTTGCCATTCATTTCTGCAAGCATGAGTTTCCTCCTGTGTGAAATAGGATGAATGGCTTTAGATCTTCACAGTGCAATGATGTGGAATGGAAAACTTCAATGTAAAGTTTTAACCACCATGCTTGCCTGGCACACAGGAGACTCAGTGCTCGCTCATGAGAAAGGGGGATAGCACCAAGAGGTGTTCCCTGGGTGACCTGACCCAAAGAAGGATTCTGAGCACATACACAGATCCCAACATCTTTTTTGTATTTGGAAGGCCTCTGCCTGATTTGCATGGGCAGTTAAGAGAATGGAGACATAAAAAGGGTTTTGGTCATATTTTATTTGATGTCTTCCTTTCTGGGGCGATGCCTAATGTGTATCAGCTGGCTGCGTTTGCCTAATTTTAGTCATTAGATTAAGGAGGGATGAGGTAGTTTGTCCTTGGGGATTAAAAAAAAAATCGATGGGAGTAAGTGTGATTAGTTACAGTGTGCCTGAGTTATACAGCAGGAGCTGAGGATGTACAAAAAGTGCAGAATTCCAGCGAGGATGGGAGAGGGGCTCAGAAGGACCCACCCTCAGCTAGAGGGTTGTTACAGGCAGTGATGGCAGCTGCGAGAGGGAGAGTCATTTTTCTTTGGGGATGTGGCCACTGTTGTTGCCTGTTCACTAGTGGATGGCTCCACACCCATGCACTTTTGGGCACCACTGATTAAACTCAATGGGTTATAAAAGTGACAGCTGAAGCTGAAGTTGGGAAAGCAGGAGGAATTGGAAGAGAGGAGTGGGGGGTGTGGAGAAGATTGAAATACATTGTGCACACGTATGAAAGTATCAGAGTAAATAACAAATATTACATTAAAAAAAAAAAGCACAGATCATGTCACCATGACCCACACACTGTCCTGCCCTGTCTCCAAGCCCCAAAGCACAGCTGTTCTGGTTCTGCACTGGTCCTGCCCTGGCCACTTAGAAGGAGACACCCTATCCTTACTTGGTATCCGCAGGTCATTACAGGACATTTGCTTTGTGAAGTGGAAATGGACATACTTTATTGTAAGGACCACATGCGCATGAAATTGGCTTAAATGTTAATGAAGTCTGAGACTGTTCATTGTTCCTGTTCACTTGTTCACACGCCATTTGTATCTACTATGTGGCAAGTGTCAGACGGGGCACAAGTGGCATGACGGTGAATGGGAGCTATCTCAGGGGACCCTCAAACCTATAAGGGGCTTTCCTGGATACAGGAGTTAGTGTGTAGCTGTGTAAGGGCAGGCACTTGTGACTTCAGGACCATGGTCACAACGCACGATTGACCTTCAAAAGATAGAGCTGAGTCTATCTGCAGGATGCGGAAGGGCATGGGTGTGTCATTTCAGTATCAGAAGTGAGTTTCAACCTCAGGAAATGAGGAGGGAATCTGGGAAAGACACTAGGGTCACACACCCAAGCCAGAAGGATGAGGGTGCTCACTGGCTGCCTTATTCCACCAGATTCACTGGTCACCAGTAGGGATAGGATGCTGCAGTCCAGAAGTTACCTAAAGGGAAAGAAATGGCAGATAAGCAAAGACGCTATGCAGTAGACACTTGAGGGGCAAAGGCATGGTGAGAAGACATAGTCTCACTCAAGTAAATTCTCCCTGATTTGCAGATGGACAGCATTTCTCCCATTCCCCCTCAGACGAGCTAGGCACTTAAAGATAACCCACACCAACCTCTGGACCTTACAAACCACATCTGCCCAGCCACCGTGTTATGAGCAATGTCTACTGTTGCAAAAGGCCCCACCCAACGTGCAGCCATCATCCTACACAGCACTGTTAGGGCTTCTGAGTAGCAGTGATGAAGTTACCCCATTGCATGCTGGGTGATGTGCATTGACAGTCAAGGCATGGGGTATGAGCATCAAAAACACAGACTACAAGGCTGGACACCTAAGTTTAGATCCTGTCTCAGCCAGCAAACCTGGCTTTGGGCAACCTACAAAATCTTCTCTGTTTTTGTTTCTTCTGCTACAAAATGGGACTCTAAGACATAGTCACCCCACAGGGTTGTTACACAGATTGGAGTAACATGTACAGATCAGTTACTTGTCTCATTGCTAAGACAATGCAACCTGAGGAAAGATTTATTTTGGATCATGGTTTCAAGAGGAGTATCAGTCCCTCATGGCAGGGAAGCATCCGTCAGTGGCAAAAGCAGCCTGGGACTTGTTCAGCCTTTATCAAATCAGAAAGTGGGGAGTTCTGGCCTCTGCAGAACCAGAAATTAAGGCCAGCCCCTAAAAATACATTTTCGTACTTTTGCTAAATAATTCCAAAGAATCTTCCACCTTCCAAAATGGTACTGCCAGCCGAGTACCAAGAATTCAAGCTTGTCCCACTAGAGTCTCTGTTCCCCCTGAAACATGAACACAGTCTTGACTATCCACAACTTATACTGGTGTTTTGCTCTTCTGAACCCCAATGCAATGGCTCATTAAGCTCTGCACACAGCATTCTCCGGCTTCTTTAGCCTACAGTTCCTAACGCTAAAGGTCTAAAAGCTGTGTGATCAGTTTCCCCACAGTGACTCCACCCCAAGTACTAATTTTCTACCTTAGTTACTTTTCTTGTTGCTATGATAATATACTTGACAGAAACAACTGGAGGAGGGGGATTGATTTTGCTGACAGTTTCAAAGGGTATCAATCCTTTATTGCATTGATGGCACGGCTTCTGGAGTGGATTATGTCCTCGCCCATAGGACCTTATGGTATGACTTGTTTACATCTTGGTAGATTAGGAAGCAGAGGCTTAAACTTGAGCCAGAAAGAGATAGCACTTTCAAAGTGCGCCCACAATGACCCACTTCTACTGAGGTCACTGTCCCAAAGATCTCACCTCCTTCAACAGCTGAGCCTCCCTCACAACAGCTGAGCCTCCCTCACAGTAAGGCTACAGGAGAACAGTTCACATTCAACCCTAACCATATGCACAGAGCAAAGGAAGCAGCCAGATTAAATGCTTCCATCTTTCTCTTCTTCTCAAAACCAAAAGAAAACATACAGAACGGCATTCAGGTGTGAGTCTAGGTTGAGGAACACGCCTCAAGTCCACGTGGGGCCCTGACTTCTCAGGATGCCAGGCCTGGATAGCCACGCTGTCTCCTCAGCGGCTGTCTTGGTGTTGGTTGCAAATGTTGACAAGAGGCATTTTTCTAGGCCACCTTGGGCGGCATAAATTAGGCAGAGCTCTGATCACTGTGGCGATGAATATAACTGTTTGATTAAGGTGCTGTGCCGGCTGCGTTATTTGTTTCGCAAACCTCAGCTGAGCTGATTGGATTTCTTTCTCTTCCGATTTTTAACATAAGTAGATTTTGAAATTGGAGAAATAAAATATTCCACAGCCAAAAGGAAAGAATCCTCTTGGGGAATGAGCCCAGGTGCACACTTTCTGAATCAAAATCGGGTTAGCAGAATCAGTGACCTTGCTGATTCGGGGAAACAGGGACTCAAAAAAGACCTGTGATGTGGCCAGTCTGGAGAGAGAGAGAGAGAGAGAGAGAGAGAGAGAGAGAGAGAGAGAGCTGCTGGATACAGAGTCATGGTACTCACATGCCCTGAGACCCTACTCTGGGTCCTCATTCCTTTTTAGCCAATCTGTCACCTTGGATGCCGTGGCTATCAAAGGGCAAAGACCTGGCATCACTTCCCGGAGCTGTGTGTACCAGAGCGCAGCACTGAAGAGACCACTCTCAAATACAAGTGAAAACAATGCCATTTACAGGGTCCCCTCCCACCTGCCAGGGGAAGGGAACAGGAACGGTAAGTGTGGGAGGAGTATCCTTGCCCTCGCCAGGACAGGCAGGTGAAACTAAAGGCGTGTGCAGTCCTGCCTGTGCACTGAGTAGCAATGGAGCAAGAGCACACTTCTCCCGTGTGTGCCTCAGTCTCTCCCTCTGGAATGTAATGATAAATATAGTTAAAACTGGCGGGCAGATGTGATGGGTCATGCACTCATTTTCCTAGCTTTCTGTGAACGCTGCCCCCTGGGACTTAGTATTTCCATGTTTCACATCAGGAAGATGCCACAAGATGAGCTCGGTCACTTGTGTGGGTTCACAGCTATTTCTGTCCTGGGCCAGCCTCCTAACACACAGCTCTGTGTTCCTCCTGCTGCCTTAAAGGCACTGGATACCAATGGTGCTTGACAGTGCCCTACCTTTTGATACTTTGAGGCCGTTATTGGTATTAGTGATACATTTCTGTGACCTGGGGGCAGAATTGTACACTTTGCAGAAGGCTACAAGAGGACAAGAATGTTTCCTGTTTCCGGTATGACTGGCCTTCTGGACACTAATACCTGCCCACAATATCCTGAACAAGTATCAGAAAGCAAGCCCACACATGATGTGTAGTGAATCATAAAAAGTACCTCTCTGGCCTGGGTAACTAGCTGAATGCTTTTGGCCTTTTCTCCCAGGTATGTTGGGTCCTAAAGGAGAAAGGTGTCTACCACGTGAGCAGGATGCCACCAGACTTGATTGGGTTGGATGGTTGGGCCTCAAGGTTTCGCATCTAGCTGTGTAAAGACTGGGGTGGTTCCTGGGTCGGCCTCTGAACCCAGGCTTGAAGAGTCTCTGTCTATGGGCTTTGACAACTGGTTAAACTACAGAACCATGCAGGGCTCCAGGTTCCCAGTCTTTAAAGCAAAAATAATGTCTGTTTCTTGGTGGTGTTCTTGTTAGGACTGTTCCTTTGGGGGAGGCCCACGGCATCACGGGCTTCAGCACTGGAGTGCTGATGGCAACTGTCAGGAGGTAGGAGGGTTTTTGGTACTCCAGGCAGTGTGATCCTCTCTTTACACTTGACCCGATATTCTCCAAACTGCACAGGGGACACAGCTGGTAACTGAGGTGGCTGTAAACACTTTATGTTTTCACAAGCAGCTGGAGACAGTATGAAAAAGAAATAAAGACATGGTTCTCAGAGCTCCTGCAGGCAACAGCCTGTGTTGTAGAAACAGACCTTAGTGCTGAAGGTCAGGGCAGTTTATCAGGTCATGTTTCCGAATTCTCTTCACCCAGAGAGCACCCTCAAGAGGAAAATTCACATCTGTCATGTTCCCTTCTCTCCCTCCCCTTTACTTCCATCAGTAAATTCTGAAGAAATGGCTTTATCTGTGATAAACTCTGGCACACCCAAGCGATAGCAACAGGCTGGTTAAAAGGATGTGAGATCCTAGGGCAGGCTCGTGCGGTACATGAGCACCATGGTTAGGGCTGAACAGCCTTGGGTTCAAACCTCCTCCCCCCTCCTACATACTGGGCACTTCAAAAACCTTTTGTGGGCCTCCTTCCTCCCATTAAACTGTGTGCTCATGTGCTCTGAGAATATGTCAATGACTTAGAGAATTATGGTGGCTTGAAGAACCTGAAGGAAGAGCCTCTACCTCAAACTAGGGAGAGGGCATCACAGAGGGCTTCCTGGAGTAGACAGCTTCTAATTAGAGTCAGCCTGGTGATGAAGGGAATATGGCCATCCAATCAGAATAGCATTTGCAAAGCTGTAACTGACACAGCTTTGTGAGGCATCTAAGATGGTCTTGCCCTTGCCATCTTTCATGGAGAGGGTGGAGAGTGTGGGTACTATCCTGCAGTGATGGAGCTCAGGCTGCAGGGTGAGGGCTTCTATCCAGGGGTCAGTGGAGTCACCCACAGACTTGAAAGCAGGTAATCGCATGACCCAGTTTGCTGGTTTTTTTTTAAACAAACAGATTTATTCATTTATTTATTTTATGTAAGTACATTGTAGCTGTCTTCAGACACTCCAGAAGAGGGAGTCAGATCACCTTACGGATGGTTGTGAGCCACCATGTGGTTGCTGGGATTTGAACTCCGGACCTTCAGAAGAGCAGCCGGGTGCTCTTACCCACTGAGCCATCTCGCCAGCCCCGTTTGCTGGTTCTTAAGCTGGACTGCTGTTGACTTCAACTTCCTGGACTGGTCCTGACTTATCTGTCAAATGCTCCACGGAGACAATCCACTCCTCTATTGAGGGAAGCAGGGCTGCTCATCCTGACATCTTCTTTCTAGGACATTCTGTGAGAGGAGCAAGGGGAAGCCTCTAGGAATCAGACTATCAAAGCCTGGCAGAGTCTAACTACCTCTGTTGAATGGAGCAATCGCATTTTCCTCATAGACAAATTAAGGCCCGTCCAAAGTCATGAATGAGTTAGTCGCTTAAAAGGGAAGTTCTTCAGTCTAGAGCTCCGCTACAGGGGCTGTAATTGGGCATTTAACTTCCTGGCAGGTAGACTTGGTGGACATAAGCCACGGGGCTTGGAAAGCTAGTCCTAAGCTCTTGGCAGGCTCCTACACACACACACACACACACACACACACACACACACACACACACACTTTCTTAAAACCCTCTCATTTTCAGGCTGATAGGAGGGATCCCCCTTCTGTCCCCATGGGACCCTCCCAATCTCAGGAAGCCAGGGAACCAGTAAATAGCCCGGGGGGGGGGGTCACCCTCCAATGTCTGAGATGACCCCTCTTCTGTGAACTTCCACTAGCCACGCCACGCCTATCAACCCCGGCTGACAGTTGCTTGTGCTCATTTGTAGTGCTTTTATGCACTCTATGGAATATGTATCTGTTCCAAGACATCATACTCCTGCTGAACACACACACACACACACACACACACACACGCAATCACTCCTGTCTTACCATATCAACTATGGCCCTTTGTTGATTTAGGCCTTGACCTGACTGTTTATGGGTCAGACCATTTTTGAAAAGGCTATGGAGGTGAGAGTGACAGGAAGGAAAGCTCACTTGACAGCCACAAAGTTCTCCCAGAACAAATTCCGCCCTGAGGTAGACATAGATTTAAAGGAATGCATACACCCAGAAATGATGCCCCCCCGCCCACCGTCCCCGTCCCCGCCACCACCAATGCTTCTGGCTTTAGCTGGCCTTTTTCAACAAGTCTATTACAACTTTACAGCAGAAAGCCTGTCTAACCCACCTCTGTCCCCAGCATCAGTACTTAGGTCCTGAGGGAAGCTTGCAGGAGACGTGGAAGCAGGAAGAAGGGAAGGAGGGAGCAGGCTATGTTTCTCTTTTATTTATTTATTTATTTATTTATTTATTTATTTATTTTTTTTGGTATCCAGCCATACAGTACATCCCACACACAGCATGCTGGGAGTATCTTTTGCAACCAGATGCCAATGAGCAAACATCTCAGGTTCAGTCTTGCATCCTAGAATTAGAGACGTCTCCCTCTACTTCCTTTTTTTTATCAGTCCAAGAAATTGGTACATTAGGTGCCTTACTCAAGGTCACAGAGCCATTTAGCTGCTGACAGGGACAAAAGTCATGTATAGGTGGGTATTTACTGAACGATAGTTACCCCATTCAGATGGGAGTCTACCAACCTAGCCACACTTAGAAAACATGGGTTGTGACGACCTTAGCTTAGCTTGTCAATTACTAGCACTCTGGGGGTAGAGAACATTGCTAATTGTGTGTCTCTTTATCTGATGGTCTTGGGACACTGCTTGCTTAGAGAGAGCAGGGTCTTCCACCCTACCCCATCCTGAGTCCTGATCCAGCAGGGTATCCATTGCTGGACAGGAACTGCAGGTCCATTTAATGGCCTGAGGCTTTTACTTCGTTATTATTACTACCATTGACTTTAAAAATATGGAAGTCAGAGTGATTCCTCTGAACACCAGTAAAACCACCACCAGACTCCAGATTTTTCTTTTTGTGACCACTCACTAGAATTCTGCTCCAGGCATTCAGGTCCCCACACCATCTTGGCTGTTTTGAGCCACAGGCTTTGCTCACAGCAGCCGCTGGCCTGAATATCCTGTGCCTCCCTGTTGACCACATTGGGCAGAAGCACCCAATTCCAGCCCTTGTTCTTCCTCGAAGTTTCCTAGACAACTGCATCTGCATGCTTGGTAACCTGGAGAAACGTGGGGACCACGACGTGAGTGCACTGCACTGGACTGAGCAGAGGCATCTTCCCTCAGTCAGCTTTCCTCTGTGTCAAGCATTCTAGTGACCTCACAGTGAGCCAAACCTATTGAAAGTCAGCTCAGGGGCAGGACATTCTCAGGCATGCAGTCAGAGACAGAGAATGATCTGCAACCAAGAGTGGAACAAACAGGAAAATCATACAGTAGCTGTCTACCCGACTTCTGCCACTGTGGGGCATGCTTCTGGGACAAACCATACGCATTTGCCAGCTTCCCTGGCTGTGTCCTGCCAGCACAGCTACCAGGACTCTGGGAAACACCCCTTCCTCATTTCTAGCCCCCTAAGAGGGAAGCACTGTGCCATACAGTGGGGCTTTGACATGTACTGCCCTGCTGTTCTAACCTGTAATGCACCCATTGTCATAGTCTGGGTGTTTCCTCTGCCTCACATAAATGAGAGAGCGAAGCAACCATCTTGCAACCTGAAGGCTCTGTGTTCCTCCCAGCATGAAAAGTTCTGCAGGGGCTACCCCACCCCCAGGTCCTTCCCTCTCCCTATGTTCAACTAGTGTGTCAGACAAAATACCATTGAGAATTCCTGTACACTGGCCATTAAGGGACGCCAGTGAAAGTGAACAACAGACATTGCATACAGGGAGAAAGTGAATGAACAGAAAACATACCCAAGAGCGGCCCTTCACCCTCTGCTCACACCACGGCTTGCTTTTAGATTGGAATCCATTCTAGATAGAAACGTGATACTAATGATAGCTCTCTCTAACTGTAGCACGGGACTTTGCAGTTTGCCAGCTACTACCGTGTACCTCTGACAGGTGACAAAGTTAAAACTCAAGTCAAATAAATTGTCCGTGACACCACAGCTTAAAGGAGGCCGACCTGAGATCAGAAGCGGGGCTGTCAGATGCCGCCGTGAACTGTGGTGACAAAGAACTCTCTGGTCTGTCTAAATTGGTCTTGCAGGCCAAGGTTCATTAGCTAAGCACCCGGCGCCTCTGCATCACCATCCCACGAGTCAGTGGTGGTCGATGGCATTTTAATGGAAGCCAAATAATTCTTTCTGTTGGCATGCTCGGGCAACTAGAGTTTTTGTGTTTTATGATAATTAAATACCATCATCTTTCAGAGACGGCGATCTTCAGGGCCCAATTAATGACTGCAGTGCACAGTAGGGTCATCATTAACTCTGAAGCAAAGAGAGCTTTGGGCACCTGTCTGTGGTTTGGCAAGAGTTGGCACGTTTGGAGCACCTGACCTGGCACTCTTTCTTGAAGCTATCTTTGATGTCTTTAGGTCTCTGTGCTTGGGTCTCACGACTGAGCCAAAGCTATGAAAGTTTATGCTTTTTTTGTTTTTTTCTCATGAGAGTGGCCTACTCCACTGCAAACCATTTCCTAGGAAGGCACCCTGCCATTGCTCTGGGGCACGCTTGTGCCTCTACTTCCCACCCACTTCCACATCCTCCACCAGCCTCCAAGCTTCCGCCAGTGTTAACGTGGCCATAGCTCCAGCTCCTACCTTCCCAGGGACAACCCTGTTTTCTAGTCTTTCACATCCAGGCAGCCAGCACCTGGGCCTGCTTCACTATCCATGCCCCACCCCCAACCTCTACCATCCACACTGTTGATTCAGAGTGCATCTAGCACCATGCTCTCTGAGGCCTCTGACACCATGCACACTCCTAATTCTCAGCCTGGAGTGACCACTGTGACACAGGCCATGTGTCACCTCTCATGCTTTCTTTCTGAACCCCAAGAGCTAAAGACCTCAAACTGCCACTCTCTATGCCTCTGGGTGCTCCGGGGGCTGGAGTACAAAGTGATAAGGATGATAGCCATCAACACTTGTCGGGTCCTCCCTGTATAGCAGACATTGTTGGGTGCACTTAGCCTGTCCTGATCCACTTGATGGACACAAGGGAAGGATTTCACACTCCAGGTTTGATGCCAGTCTGCCCAAGTTCAAATTCTGGCTCTGTCGATTAATAGTTTTCTAAGTGTGAGCAAGTGCTTTCTGTGAGGACTAACAATAGTCTCTTCTTTTCGGAGCTGTTACAGGATTTCCGAAGTAAAGCACTTAGTGTCTGTCACTTAGTAAGCCCTCAATCTGTGTGAACTAGTATGTATGATAACCTCACGCACAGTTCATGTCCCTAGGTGCTGTCTAACTAGATGGACCATCTCCAATTTGACCATGTCTGTGACCATGTTCTCTACCTTTAGTTGGCGTCTCTATCACATACACATTTTCTAAGTGAGTGAGCAGCTGAAGGCTTGAAGAAGTAGCAACCTGCCCTGATGTCACATCACCTGTCAGAGGCCAAAGCTGTTCTGTGACACTCCTGGGCTGCGCCCTGTGCTCTTTCAACCAGCCACCACCTGAAACTGACACATCAGGGATGGGGTGTATCTTTATATGAGGGCCGATCGGTCCCTGAACCAAGCAGAGGGCTCCCCCAGGGCCTCCCGTGAGCCCAGGAGAGAGAGATTGGTATCGGTCCTCACTTGCTCTGAGAGGCTCGTCTAAGGCATCAAGGACCCTTTCCCTTTCAAACCCTGAAGTCTTAGGTACATAGCTCGGAGGGTCCAGGCCAGGCATTCTGGTCACTTTTCTGATCTGTGTTGAACTCCAGGCGCTTTTCTGGCTTCTGGGAGCCAGAAGATTGGTCCCAGTGAAATCCATCAGCCACAGGGAAAGGGCGCTGCCTGCTGCCTGCTGCCCTTCTGTGCAGTATTTCCCTATTCTTCCTTTGCATTTCTTTTTTTTTCTTTTTTCTTTTTTCTTTTTTTAGAACTTCTGTGTAAAATGCTGAAGTCATCTCCATGGTGACATTTAGTGCTATTTATGGTTTATTCATTCATGTGCCTTTATCATTATTGTGGACTAGCAGCTATGGTTTGCAGGAATGGGATGTAGAGCCATGACAGGGCACTTGTCTTGCACAGATGAGGCCCTGGGTTTAGTCCCCAGGGCAGGAAAGAAAATAGCATATAGTTGAAATGCTGTATGCCAGGCACTGTGCTGAGCACCTCACATGCGGCATCTCATTTGAATCTCAAAACACCCTTATATGGTAGGTATTTTCTCTAGAAAGAAATCTCCAGAAAACTGCAACTCTGAAGGTCAGTGACTTGATGGATATCATAGAGGTTTTAAAAAAATGCTACATTAAATTTTTTACATTTATTTATGGGTGTGTGTATATGTGTGAATGCATGTGTGTATGTGTGTATGTACATGTATATGTGTGTGTGTATGTATATATATATATATATATATATATATGTGCATGCGCCTGTCTGTGCGTGTGTGTGTGTGAAAGCATGCATGAAAAGAGCAGTCAGGAAACACCTTGCCAGACCCACAGTCACAGCTTGTAAGTGGAAGAAACAAAACTTGACCTCAGAGCTGTGGGACACCAAGGCCCAGTACCTTTCTGTCATCCATGGCTCTGTTCAGCACTCACAGGAACCTCTCTATGCCTTCTGAGAGTCAGCAGAGACACCAGTGTTCAAGGTTTCTGCACATATAAAATAAGAGAAGATACTGGAGAACCCTGACAACTGTGTGTGCGTGCGTGTGTTTATGGCAGAGGCAGGGAGATCCCTTTGAGTTTAAAGTCCATCTGGTTTACATAGTTCAGTGGTCCTCAGTCTTCCTAATGCTGCAACCCTGTAACACAGTTCTTCATGTTGTGGTGACCCCCAACCATATAATTACTTAGTTGCTACTTCATAACTGGAATTTTGTTACTGTGATGAATCATAATGTAGACGTCTGATATGCAGGATATCTGATACACCACCCCAGTGAAAGGGTCATTTGACCCCCAAAGGGGTTATGACCCCGCAGGTTGAGAACCTCGGACATAGTTTTGAGAGCTACGTAGGAGTCCTGTCTCAAATGGAAAGTGCTGCTGGAGGAGCGCTGGGCACAGCAAATGGCCCCCAGCCACGTTTACTTTCTCCATCAAAGGCTGCTTGTTCACTGAGAGAGGCGTGGATACTCGACCTGCCCAGGTCAGATTGACTTCCATGGTCTCACCTCTCCCCTCAAGGGACAACTGTGCTAACTCTCTTCTGACCGAGGACTTCAGCATCTTCAGGGCACAGTGGGCTTCATCCACACTCGATGGTCTCTGGGGACCCTCCTTTCCTGCACTGATGTTTCAGTCCCTTGAACCACCTCCACCATTCCTGACCTTTGGGGGTCGCGTGGCTGGAGAAGGTATTGTAGTGGAGCTGATGAGAGAAGAGGCTGGGAGGCAGGAGTACCTCAGAGCCCAACCCAGACTTTGCACTACAGGTAGCATCTTGGAATGTGTCCCCTTTGGATAGATTATCAATCATGTCCTTCTCCCTTCTACTTCTAACCTACTCCCCCAGTTTCCCACCACATTTACTTTGTATCTCGTTACCATAAAAGGTCAAGACTGATATATCTTCCATTAATATATTTTGGTCCTGTCGACTGCCAATTTGGTATCATTGTAGTACTATAATCTCAGGAACAAATGCCCTTCCTATTTCACAGATATGAAAACTGAGGCTCAAAGAGGTTCAGTGACTTGTCCAGGGTTGTATGTTTACTAAATGGTAGAATCCTAGACTGGATTCTAACTTCCTGACTTCTTCCCAATCATACAGCCTTGTGAGAGTAGCTTAGGTGAAGGGGAAATATTCACTCCCAGGCCTGCCATCATTACAGCGAAGTTTGCTTTATTTCTTTGCAAAGAGAATCTGCTTTACCACATTCCCATAGGAACTCACATTATCCACTCCAAGACCAGCTTTTTGGTTTGGTTTGGTTTGGTTTGGTTTGGTTTGGTTTGGTTTGGTTTGGTTTGGTTTTAACACATGTTGCTCTGGGTAACTGAAAGGACTAAATAAAATATTTATCTCAGTCTTCTCATCTGTATGGGGCACAGAACATCATTTGGCACACAGTGTGTGCTCAGTAAGTGTACTGGTGGGTTTTATGCACCCAGACACAGCATGGCTCACTGTGCTCAAAAGCCCTCCTCATAGCCCTCCTTGCCCCAAGGCAGGCTGCTCTCCACCGTCATGGGGCACGTGCTTCGTACAGACAGAGCTCTGCCCTAGCCCTGTGTTTTTAGGTTTGTCAGACTCTCAGCTAACTGTTCATTGCACTTATTTATCTTGTTAATTTCCTTTACTATGCACCATTTATAGGACCAGTGATTCTCACACTGAACCATGCATCCCTCACCCAGGGGCTCTGTAAAGTCAGATTCCTGGGTCCCTACCCCAGGGTTCTTGTGGCTCAGGGTGCCAGACCTTCCATCTCAAACACACTCACTCTCAAGTGAGGAAGCCACTGGTGAGAGACTGGGCTCTAAAGACCCAAACCCTAAACATGTGACAGATCAAAGGTGAAGTTGTTGGTCGGAATAATGTTGCTGATATTGACAACTGGAGTCTTACGTGCTCAAGCCTGCTCTCCCTCTCAAAAAATTCTTTCCTATTACTCTCCTAAAGTCTATGTTCAGTGGGGTGGGAGTTTTTATTTTGTTTATTGGCCCAGCACATGCAGAGAACAGGAGTTCGGAGCTATCTGTGAACCTCTGATTTGATTGAATGAATTACTATGTGATTTGCTAGTACTGGACACACTCATTCTCTCCCCTGTAGTCTGTTTGTCCCCCAGGGGCCTCACCCAGCCAGTAGCCCACTGACCATGACTGCTTGTTTCCTAGATCATCCCAGCAGCCTGCAGAACCACCCTCGGCTCCGGACGCCTCCTCCACCACTGCCCCACGCCCATACCCCCAACCAGCACCACGCGGCCTCCATCAACTCCTTGAACAGGGGCAACTTCACCCCAAGGAGCAACCCCAGCCCAGCACCCACAGACCACTCACTCTCTGGGGAGCCCCCAGCAGGCAGCGCCCAGGAGCCAACCCATGCCCAGGACAACTGGCTACTCAACAGTAACATCCCACTGGAAACCAGGTGGGTCCCAGTGGACTGAGGCTGGGTGGGCATGGGTGGGCTAGGTGGGCAGAGGGCAGACCAGCTGGACACTATGGTCCATTGGTGACCAGACCAGCAGGGAACATGTCTCTACCACATATCTGTTCATTGAAGCTGGTATGAAGTACCTGGCCTCTGGCTGCTATTCTCCAATGGTAGAAGGAGAGAGCTCTGGGAGGCTAGGATTTTAGAACCCACCAGGGCTGAGGTTCAGTGCTAGCCTGCTGCTTACTAAAGGTATGTGTTGTTCCAATTGATAGACTCACAAACATCACCTGCCTTGTCTAGGCAATGGCAATGAAGCTAGCTGGGTAAGGCTTCTTCTATAAAAGCAGGCAAGAGGTGTGCAAAGGAGTGGAACAAGGTAGGCACTCAGTTCCGCTTTGGCTGGGTCCTCAACAGCCAGCAGTGCACAATTTCACTGCCCTGTACCTAGCATAAGACCAACTGGACTTATATAGCTATTTTCAGCCACATGAGACCTGTAATTTTAACTTTAACCCACCATCTTCATCCTCCGGCTTTTCTACCCATTACATTGCAATATAATGTCTTAGGGGCTCCAGGAATTCACGGTAGTACTCATTATCATTAAATACTCACCGGTTACCTACTATGCGCTACAATATCTGAGAGAACAGTTGCTTGCGAAAGATTGTCATGGCAGAGGAAGCTGAGGGACATGCTATGCTTTCATTACTGTGAGGTCCCCAGTGACACAACGCTTGCCACAGCATGGGTGGGAGCTTATAATATGAACACACAAGTATAAAAAGTAAAGATGGGACAAATAGGTGACTCACTATGCTTAACTGAGACTTGGGTGGGGAAACGGCACAGCTTCCCAATGGCTCCAGAGCCATGTGACTGAGATAAAGAGAGTCAGAAGTCCTGAGGATACAGAGGGGAAGATGAGGAAGCCCAATAGAGCAGTTCTACTTGACAGGTTATCCCCAAATATTGTCCTGCCCATACCCAGGAGAAGCTCGTAAGTAACACACACACACACACACACACACACACACACACACACACACACTCACACACACACACACACTTCCCTCAATATTAAGCAGAGTCCATGCTGGAATCTAAGCAAATGTGCAGATACCATAGCAGCTGGTAGGATGACCAAGAGGGATTGCATTTCATCCTGGTAGAAAAAGCAAGTCTATCAGAAGGATGGAGAGAGCAGGCTTCTGTAGACCTGCTCATTTCTTATACCTCTTGTACCTCTGCCAATCCCCAAGATTAACTGAGTCCTTCAGGGAGGAGCCTGGACCTTCTTGTGCCCCCTAGAGCTGGAGTAAGCCCTACATGAGCATCTGTAGTTCTTGTGTGTGGAGCCATGTGCCGAAGGTCCCCCAACCTCTGATCCACTTCTTTGACTGGCTGTAGCATCATGCGCTTAATTGATTTCATAGGGACTGTCTGATTAATAACCCATCAGGCTCCTGTCAGATGCAGGGGAAGCCTGAACAGAAGGCTGTCAGACCTCTGCTCTGCCTCAGCTCTTCACAGGCCTAGTCCGGGAGCCTGGAGCCTTTTTCCCCCTCTTCAAACTGAATTTGGGAAATAGCCTATGTAACCTCAGGAATGAGGGCTACCCAGCAATCTCCAGGCCAACCCTACTGTGGTTCCCCAAATGAGACACAATGCCTTCTGATGAGGCAGAGCAACCTCAGAACGTCACTTGACCTGCCTGAGCCTCTTTGCTTTATTTGTAAAATGAGGGCTGGAGAGTTTGAATAGGAAGTCTTCTCTGTTGTTGGGTGCCTTGATCTCAGATGTATATAAGACAAAGCCCACTGCTATGCAAGAAGCTTCTAGAGGGAGGCAGACCTCTGAAGGGAAGGTGGGCACTAATGATGATGCTTGAGAGGAGCAAACAGAAAAGGTATCATTTTATGTGCTTGAGAGCATCCATAGCCATGCCAGGCACTCTTGGAGACCTCCCTGGGAGCTTCCGAATGTTATCCAGACTAGTTCCCACATACAGCCTCTTAATCCCCCTCCCAACTCTCCCACAAATAGTTATGTTTGAGGTCCCCAAGACTACTCCAGGTTTGGCAAAAAGGGCTCATGACAGTCTGTCGTGAGTATGGCTCTGAGTTCACTGTGGTGACAAAACGTGTGGCAAATTGGTAAAGAAAAGGTGTGTAGGGTGAAGTCAGGGGCTTCAAACCAGGCCCAAGTTTCCAGAGGCTTCACCTCATAGTATCACCCAGAAGAGACACACCCTGATCCCTCAGTGAAAGCTGCCAGGCCGGAGGCACAGCCTCTGACTAGAACATACTTAAGTCACATCCTCTTGGAAGGAAAACATACATGCATCATTGAGTTAAATATGTAGTTTGTACACAGTGGAGCAATCACCTGTTATCGGTTCACACGGGAAACCCTCCTGAAGTCCATGTTCCCAGATGCCAGCTGGGGGGCAGTCTTAGCTACAGCCTTTCACAGTAGTCTGCACCCTAACTCTTTCCTGCATAAGTACTCTCGTTAGAACACACACACCACTCATGCACACTCACATACACACATACTCATACACACATTCACACACATACCACACACCACACACATACATTCACACATACCACACACACACACACACACACACACACACACACAAGTACACGCACCACTTTCCATTGATAGAGGAAGGACAGGGAGGATCTGAATCATAAAACACTAAGTTACTTGCCTTAGATCCCACAGCCAGCATGGGAAGGCTAGAACATTGAGCTATCTGACCTCAATTCCCCCACCCCTCACCCCCCACCCACATGACTTAAAGTTGTCTTCTTGGGCCAGATGTGGTGGGACAAGCACTCAGAAGCCTAAGGCGGAAGGATGGTGAGTGTGAGGCACATAGTGAGACCCTGTCTCAAGAATAAGTAACAAGTGAAGTGACTTCCCAAGGCATCCATTGGCAGGCGTTGCCAGCAGAGAAAATACTCAGCTCAAGAGAAGCGAGACACAGGCACAGAGCCAGAAAGGAGGAGGAGCGGAGGAAGATGGTAAATAGCTGGGTGAAGTTAGGAGGACAGAGATCTCCTGAGAATGACAGATAGAAGTGAGCAGCAGAGGGGCTCAGGACATTGAAAAGGGGTCCCACCCTTCCTGTGGTCATTAGGTCAGAATCCCAGAAGTTGGTCAATAGCTGTTCACAGCTTTTAAGTAGTGGCATTATGAGGTTGGCCTTTCAGAGGATCGCTGTGGTCTGGAAGATCTAGGTCATGGTTGTTGTTGTGGTTGTGGTGGTGGTGGTGATGGTGGTGGTGGTGGTGGTGGTGGTGGTGGTTGTTGTTGTCTCCTTTCCCCATCCCTGTCTCTGAGCACCAGGTGCATCTCTGACTCCTTGTGAGCTTGGCTGAGTCACTGACACCTGCACACTGTGAGATGTCAGCTGCACACTTAGGGTATGATTCCCGCTGTCCTACACTACTGGGAGATGGCAATCAGATGTGACGGTGGCTATCCCAGGGCTTTGTGGACTGAAACACAATCCAGCACACTGGCTTATGTAAGCAGACTGGCTGTTGGGTGGGACCATCCTAAAGACCTATTTCTCTTAAAGGTCTGGGGACTTCCCTTCCCAAAACCACACATTTTTCCCTCTCAAGGTAAACTCCTCCTGCTCTGGATGATACCAGTAGCCCTGGAAGCTCCTGCTTCAGGATGCTCAGGGACTCATCTGTGTGTAAAGGGGACCAAATCCCTCCCCAATCCTAGAATAACACAGCCCTTGCCAGCCAAACCCAGTGCAGCTAGGGCCAAAGTCAAGGACACCGGCTTTGAACCCCATTCCTGTCTTTTCCTTTCCATGTGACCCTGAGAAGTCTCACCAAGCCTCAGGTTCTAGGTCTGTAAACTGAGGTAAAAGTACTACCCACACACAAGAAGATCATGCCTAATCATAAGTCAAACCTCCATACCTGAGCTGTCAGCATACGTGGGCAGGGAGCCACGCAGGACTATGACCCCAAGTGGGCACAAGAGCTTGTGTTTCCATGAAAAAACTCCAGGAACCTTTTATTTCTCATAGGAGTTAGACATCTAAAGTATTGGTGGGGGTAGGACATTTAGGGGTTTCTTGAGCTGGGAGTTAGGACACCTGTGACTCAGTCTCTGCTCTGCCACCACACTGACTTGTATGGATTTAGGCTCAGGATACATGTCTCCATGGTCTCTGCTCTGCCACCGCACTGACTTGCATGGGTTTAAGATCAGGGCACATGTCTCCATGGTCTACATGATGAATGCCCAGGTTGGCATGCTATCAGAAGCACTTCCAGGAGATCCATCACTGTGTAGCTTGAGAAATCCTTCATCCTGCTCCACTGCCTGCCTGTCCTCTTGTCCTCTGGCTCTGGGCTTTTAAGGGACAGTTGTCAGTTCTCTCCCCATTTAAACATGTTTCTATTCTATTTTAAATTGTAAAAGTTAAAACAGGGCTGGACGTTAAGAGACGGCTCAGTCAGTCACTTACTTTCCAATTGTGAAGACATGGATGTGATCCCCAGAACCCGAATAAAAATTCGGGATGTGATAGCACTCACTATAATCCCACTATGAGACATGAATCCCTGGGGCTTACTGGCCAGCCAGCCTAGCCTAATTAGCCAGTGAGAGATCCTGTCTTAAAGAAAGAAAAAGATGAATGATTCCCAAGGTTATCCTCCAACCTTCATGTGCACTAGCGCACATTAACATCACATGTGAACATGCACACATGAACATGCATAGACACAGATTTAAAGTAAAAATATTTTTATCTAGGCACTTGAAATATCCTATCATTAACATTTTGATCTTATTTTTTGGCCCTTTAAACACACACACACACACACACACACACACACACACACACACATACACACACACACACTTATTTGTTTATTTTTGTTGAGGTGCAGGCTAGACTCTTGAATATAGGCTGCTGTCAAACTCCCAAGGGTTCCCAGAAACAGGCTGTGCAGGAAGGCAGCAGAACTCTGCTCAGGTCCTCTGAGCCAACTCTGTGGGGTCTCTGCATGGTGGGTGATGTAGGATGAAGAGAGACCAAAAAATCCTTCTTAAAACAAGAGACTAAAGGAGATAATAAAGGAGATAATAATACCCTCCACCGGCTGCTGTCTCTAGGCACTGACTGTGTGTCTGCCATATGCCAGGCAGGCCCCTCCTGCATGCCCTGAACCCAGCAACACAAAGGTCAGATCTGTTTAGTGAGTGCATGCATGTACTGGGCAATCCTCTCCTCTGGGCACATAGCAACAAGCTGGACATAAAGGACACCTGCCTTGCAGAATTGGAATTATAAGAGGAAGAAACATATTGTGCAGACAGTGTTCTCCAACATCACTCTGTGAATGTGTGTGTGTGGTGTGTGTGTGTATGGTGTGTGGTGTGTGTGTGTGTGTGTGTGTGTGTGTGTGGTGTGTGGTGTGTGTGTGTGTGTGTGTGTGTGTGTGTGTGTGTGTGTGTATGTGTGTGTACTAAACCAATGCAAAAGGGTCAGTGAAGAGTGGCTGGGGATAAAGAAGGGGAGCTGTGGATCTGTAAGAAGTCATAGCTCTGGAGGGAGGTATGATCCAAGGGAATATTTACAGAACAATTCAGGCTTAGCTTGTTTGAGAGGAGCAAGGAAGCCAAGTGTGTCTGTAGCCAGAAGTATGACTTCGGAGGAGCAATCCAAACCAGGGCTCATACGATCTGTGGGACTGGTCAGGCCTGGGGAGGGTTAGGGGCAGAGAGAGGATCTGTATATTTCACGTGTGATCACCCTTGGATAGATTCTCAGAGTGATGCAGATGGGGCCTAAATTCCGAATCCGCCTTGTCTCTCAGGCCTCCCATCAGCAGCGCCACCTGCCTAGAGTAATGAAGTTTTCAACCCCTGCACACCTCCCAGGCACTGTAGGAGCCTCATGGCAGAAAATCCTGGTAGTGGTGGGCTCAGGTTGTGCTTTGTGACCCTCCACAGAGCACAGCGCACTAGCGCCTCATTATCAATGTCCCAGCTACAAACCAGTGTCACTTCGCTTGCCGCTGTCACTGGGATGTTGGGATCTCCAGATGGTGCTTTCTCTTAGGTTGAGGAGGTGACAGGCAAAAGTCAGGCTATGTAGAGTTCTGGAGCAGAAGCTCTGAGCTCTGGGCACTAACCAATCCCGCGCCAGGACAAACTCTGCCACCTGTTCACCATGTGATATGACCTCAGAAAAGCTGCTCCTCTGTTGCAAGGGGAGATGACAGAGCTCTGGCCTGATAAGCATGGGGGTGAGGGGTAAATGTGAGTCACTCACAGAGCTCTAGAAGAGCAGACCGTGAGTGATGGCTACAGGATAGGGTGACTGTTGCATTTAGCATCATCCCAACTGACCCCACGGCAACCATACTGTTATCATGCCCAGTGTATAGGAAGGATGAGTAAGGGAAGTTAAGATCTGTACCCAAAGTCACACACCAGGAAGGTGGCATAAAAACAAAAACAAAAACAAAAAACAAAAAAAAAACCCAAACCTTACACCTGAATATTTTGTGTTAAGGCATGGTAAGAGGCACAAGGGCTCCTTGGCAGTACTGGAACCTGGAGCTGGCTTGCTGCCATTTCTCCTCCCTCTAGTATGTCTTATCGTGAGGCCGCAACAGTCCTGAAACTAGCTGGAGGGGGGAATCCAGGGCACTCGAGGGTGAATGGCATCACCTAGCAGGTACAGGTGAGGCCCATAAGGGCAAGGGTGGCTGTCTTCATTCTGGGGTATAGTCAGGTGAATGCATAAGTACTGTAATGCCACCACAGACACCTTCCCTGTCTTCAGGGAACTGTCTTCCTTACTGATCAGTCACTGCCCTGGTCTCACACACAGCTGAGGGATGGTGAGACCCTAACCAGGGTCCACATCAACAGGGACTTAGGAAAACTACAGCTTCTGGGCCCCATCCCAGTCCCTGGGGCTCTGCTGGGCCCCATCTCAGTACACCAACTAACTGAGTCCCTGGGGCTCTGCTGGGTCTGGGCAGTTTGCAACTCTCCAGAATGCAGGGCCACAAGAGCTCTTGGTCTTCAGAGAAGCCAAGTGGATTTCCCAGATGTTGCGTTAATAAGTATGGAATGAGTCAGGTAGAGGGGAGCATTGGGCTTTGGATCCAGAGATCAAGTGCAAATCCTTGCTTCCAGCCTTGCTTCTGGTGCCCTTGGCGAGTCCCAAGAGAACATCCACATCCCAGTATCATCCTCTACTGTACTGGGATCACCCTGGCCTCCTTGCATAGCATCTGTTTTGAAAATAGATATAATGTGCCCAGCCCACTACTGGGGCACCTGCCGGTCCTGCTCAGTGAGAACTGTAGGTGGATGTCCACAGCTTCCAGCCACGCGGGTTTGTATGGAGAGTGCTCCCTCCGAATGCTCTGTGCCAGGTGGATCCCTCGCACATGCGGCTTTGCACACTGACCTGCTGCCTGGAACCTTTGTCCCTGCTGGTCTCATGCACAGCTGCACCCAACAGCCACTCTCATTTGTTTCTCTACTGTCCCCTCCATGGATGCATGACTCATTGCTTCATTCATGTCTCCATGTGTGCGTAGAAACCTAGGCAAGCAGCCATTCCTAGGGACATTGCAGGACAACCTCATTGAGATGGACATTCTCAGCGCCTCCCGCCATGATGGGGCTTACAGTGACGGGTAGGTGGCACCCCTCCCCGTGCTCCTCTGTGTGTGTGCTCTCCCTGTCGCTCCTGCACTTGCATGCAGACCCCTGAGACCTTTCCCTGGGAACGCCTCGGGGAAGTGATGCCATGTTGCATGCACATCCCCAAGTCCATGTTCAACTTGCAAGTGTGTCCTTGAGATATCCCATCCCCCACCCCAGCATATTAACAGCAGTCTCGTTAATATGCAGCTCTCGGCATCTCATCGGCTGCCTTCGCCATCCTGGAAACCATCTCACAAAACAATTTTTTTTTTCTTTAACACAGCACAGGCCCATGTCTTATGTGGCCTTGAGTGTGTACGCTGTGGTCTGAATGTCTTCTACCCCAGGGGCGGTGGGTTTGTCCTAAGATTGCAGGGCTGTGTGGGATAAGTCATGCAGTCCACCCAAGCTTTGCACGAGTCCCCCCAAGGCCATGGTTCAGGCCACACTGGGCAGGATCTTTCAACACCTCCTTTGGCCACAACCATGCGCTTTGACCGTACTCTGCTGTTTTCAAGACTGCAGCTGGGCTACAGGATGGGCTTGATAGCCTGTCCTCCACACAGCTATCACATGGGCTCTGCCTACAGCAGCCAGGCCCCTAAGGCTGTGAGGGCATTCATACTAGCCATCCATTCATGGGCAGAACTTAGTAGTGAGCTCTTGGCTTCTACCCCAGTAAAATCCATTTAAAAAGAAGGGCTTCCAATGCCTTATCAACGTTCACTGGAATGCAGGTATTAGAGTAATAGGAAAAAAAAAGTCCCAGTGGCCTCCAGGAGACTTTCAGGACTTTAGACATCCTCCTAAGCTACTATAATGGCTTTAGAAAACAGAGTTTATATCACAAGACCCAGCCCCTACCCCCAGCTCCACTGTTCCCAGGAAAAGGACTTCAGGGCAACCTCTGTTGAGTGGGCAGTGTCTTCGGCCTCGGGTGGGTATTCTTGTGGGTAGCACCGAGTGCTCTGTGGGAACGTGTCTTCTTGTGCCCCATTTGTGCTCTGGTCTGTGACTCTTCCTGACCCTGTCACCTGCCCTGTGGTGATTCTCTTCTTTTCTCTCTCTCTCCAGGCTCCTCTGCATGCTCCTTCTGCGCCTCTATCCTGCAGGTTGGCCTGGGAGCCTGGTTAGCTGGCAGACCCTGACACCTTCCCACCTCTCTCCATCCACAGGCACTTCCTCTTCAAGCCCGGAGGCACCTCCCCGCTCTTCTGCACCACATCCCCAGGGTACCCCCTAACGTCTAGCACCGTGTACTCGCCCCCACCCCGGCCCCTGCCCCGCAGCACCTTCTCCCGACCAGCCTTTAACCTCAAGAAGCCTTCCAAGTACTGCAACTGGAAGTGTGCAGCGCTGAGCGCCATCCTCATCTCAGCTACGCTCGTCATCCTGCTCGCATACTTTGTGGGTAAGCATTTCCTCCTCCCCCACAGCTCCCCATGGCTCCCATTTGGCCAGGGGCCACCAATCGAAGCAGCTAGGGCCGCCAAAGGCCCTGTACCAGCACCACAGTCATAGTGCATAGGCTGTATCAAGATGCCTTGCACTGGTCTGGCCTGTGTCCACACCATAACGGCAGCTCTTCCAGGCTCTCCGCTCTCTCCTCTGAGGCTGAACCGGCAAGGAATATTAGGATCTGCCTTGCATGTGTTGGTTCTCTAGAACTGAGGCACAAGGCAATGAGGACTCTGAGATAGTGGTCTGGGACATGAGTGTCCTAGATCAGAGCCGCTAAGATGAAATAACAACTTAGGAGGACTGGGCGGTAGGTCGGCCTCTCCTGTTGTTCCATGTGACAAGGGTGAGAGACAGGGAGGTAGAGAATTCTATGGGAAAAAAGAAACGACCAGGAAAGCTCCAGGTGAGTGTTAGGCAGGGTGGTTATAGAAACTGCCAGAAACTTCCATGATTATGAAACCACATCTGAAGCTAAGGAAATCCTGCATGAGAACCAGCAGGTCCCAGTGAGTGGAGAGCTGGCTGAGGGAGAAGCAAAGGCCCGGAGCCACACTGCCTGGGAATTTTCTACCTAACCCCAGGGTACCTAAGAAAGACCTCAGTCCTGTGACTTCTAGTCCTGGCCAGCACGTTGGATTCTATTTGGCATTCTTTGGACACATTTCTAGCAAAATCTGGTTTCCCACTTCTGATTCCCCTTTTTTGGTCTTCTCCTGGGACAGAGACTAATCTAAGGAGCTGTGAACTCAGTGAGGATTCTCTGACCTCTGGGATAATAAGCCTCTTAAAAAAATAAGGCACCTAAAGTGGGTTTGTTTTAGCTCTTGGTGAGCTGACGGTAGGTCATGGAAGCCTGAGAAAGCCATGAATCTAGGTTAAGGAGTTCAGAGAGAGTTCTGGAATCAAATAGGATTGTTTTCAGTATAAGCTAGTAAGTGAAAATAGAGCTGACTAGCAGAGGCCAAAGAAAGGCAGAATACTTCCCTCTGCCAAGAAGAACCCTCTAGCAAGCTATCACCAGAGAGGCAAAGGGAGCCTGTCTTGAGAGGCATTACCGTGCTATCATGAGTGATTAACAGAACCTGTGCCATGACTTCTTTGGGCAATGGAAATATGTTTTGGACACGGATGGGGTTCAGGGGATGATGTGAACTGTAAGGTCTCTCATGATCACCTTGGAGCAAACAGAAAGGACACCTTACTGTATGGACAATCGAAGAACCATTGAAGAGCTACATATCAATATTTGTAGGCCACAGCTAGGTTGTAAGCCACAGTGATGCCAGAGCTATTAGAAAGTGGTTACAAAGAACTGCTCAGGAAAATCTGATGGCTTCAACTTAACTAAATGACAGTATGGGCGTGGCAAGAAAGGAGGTGGATGTAAGATAACGTTAGGAGAATTTATGACTCCAATTAGAGGAAGTCAGTCCACTAGTAGCATGCCCTGGCTAAGAGTAAATGCATGCTTCTGATAAGCAGAAGGCTGGACTATAGCAACCACACCTAGAAAGATACCAAAGAGGCAAGCCTAGGCATTCTGCTCGTCATGTAGATAGACCTAGCAAGAGCTTGGGAAGAACCTCAGTACCAGACAGCCCTAAACTTTACTCTCAGCTCTCCCACACGGCAACTGGTGACCCCCTGACAGCTCCCTGATGATTTCCCTCAAGGGTGCCTACGAGGCTGGAGTTAAGCACGGCAGGTGAATGCACTGTAGGTATGGGGACCAGCCATCCTTTTCTTCAAGGGCTGGACATGGCAACCCTGGTACCTGGTCTCTTCCAGCTGATGAGGGCTGGAATGGGCATGTGTGCTGGGCCATCTTGCTTGGCCATAATTACAGACTGTGATGACTAACTTGTAAGGAACTATCAATTATTAAAAATCAAATTAATTGTTTCAGCCAAGCACAAATATCCTTAACAAAGACTCTTTTCCAGCAGACCAACTGATCTAATCAACAGGCAAAAAAGGCACAGATATTTAATTAGAATTTTGATGAAAAATTGTGTTTAATTTCAAGTATAATCAATTATTAATTACAGTAATGAATGAGTCTGACTGGGTTTACTAATTAACTCATTTAAAAATTATGAATAACCTTTTCATTTGTAATTATTTTCTACAGCCTATCAAATTCCAGATAAGAATTGCATCACCTTGCCAGCAGAGGGGGAGACAGATGCAAAGGGCAGGAAGACATGTTGCTTCTGCTAATACCTGCTCAGGGCAGCCATATCTGGGTGGTGATTCTGACAGATCTATTTGACATTCAGCCTCTGAGGTGGGAACTGTGCTGAGAAACGAGCAGCCAGTGACCTTTACGTTTCAGACATATTTACTGGTATTTTCATGGGAAAATAGAGGAATTGGAGTTAAGACTCCATGGAGACTTGCCTTTGGGCCATCTGCTCCTACTTTCCTCAGAAAGCCTTATATGGCTAAGGTAGACTCTCCACGCCCCAGGGAGGACCTTGTCAGGGTCATGTGACGTCTTCAAAGAGGGAAGTGGAGCTCTCTTGCTGTTTACTTCAGACAGGTAACCATGCAGAGACAGGCAGCCACGCGGATGTGCTCACCCTACTTGACCCCTCTTGTTACTGTTTTCAGATCCTCACTGGTCTCCATTTGGTTACCTTACCTTTCCTTTTCTAGAGAAGTCTGCTTGCAGAGCAACATGGAGACGCAAGCAGCTGATGCTGTGTAGACGATGCTTTATTCTCATAGCACCATGATCATTCTTAGAACATTTTGAGTAGAACAAATATACAACATGCAGTGTAGAAAAATGTCAGTGCCCACTGTCTGTCATTCCCAACATCACTTGCTGTTAGTGCCGAGTCTTCCTCGTGCCCCCTTTTGCCCTAAACACCTCACTTGTATTTTTCCATCAAAATCTCCTAACTCCAGTGGGTTAGGACCCCATTTGCAGATGAAGACCCTGTCTGGGGCCCACAAAGCTTAAGTGACTCACTCACTGTCCCATGATGTCACATTAGGGATGTGAGTCACCCAACCACAGGTATTCTGACACTTTTGAAAATATACTTTGACTCTTTCCAGCTCAGTCTTTCCCCTCATGCTGTAGCTTTCCAATCTCGATATTCTGTTGTATCGGAAAACCAAAACCAAAACCAAAACAAAACACCAAACTTTAAATGTGGTCCTGGCATTGGGCCAAACCCAGTGCTGCTTCTCTCTGAACCTTCATAATGATTCTATGGAATCAGTGTTGTTTTTTTGTTCATGGAGAATCTAAAGCTCATGACAACTTTCCAGGATCCCACTGGTAGTAAATGACCTAGCCACCATTCATCCAAGACTTGGGATCTCTAAGAGCATGTGTGCCTCTAGGTGTGGTGCTGCAGGTCCTAGGCTTGAATGGATCGTTCTGAGCTGATGGATGCCTCCTTCAGGTCCCACCTGTGATCTTTATTCACAGGGTAAGCGTGGCTCTGGTTCTTAGCCTCTTGGAAACCTAGCTTCCCATCTCTGTATTGTTCTTATAGTGGGCACGGATGCCATGATTAGCCCATCTCACAGAAGAGGTAACCATGAGTGACAAATGGCCCTCAAGAGCCTGGCTTCTGAAATTAGACCTGTAGCTTTAAGACCTCAGCTCCTCACCTACAAGCTTTGCCTCTTTAGTTTCTATGTTTGTAAAATGAAGGCCCAAGTGGTTGTATCACAGAGTTGTCATAAAATTCAAGGAAGAAAGTTTATACAGGGTACCTAACCTGCCCTATGCGCACACACACACACACACACACACACACACACACACACACACACACTTGCACTCACTCATGCATACATGCTCATACACGCACACCTATCACAGAGTGGACACCCAGTGGAAGTTGCAGATTGTTAATACTTCTGTTGTGACCCCAAGGCAGAGAGTATCTACATCTTTATCTTTTGAGAGAAAACCTGGTCCAATCCTGTCTTGCTGCAGCCTGCCAGCTTCCCAGCCTGCATTAGTCACTAGAGCAGCCGAGAAAGCAAACAGGGCGTATGTCAGAGCACATTTGTAGGGATGTCTAGTTTTTCCAGGAGAGCAGCCACAAAAGGGAACAGTCATCTAAAATGCCCCCACCCCGTGTCTTTTCTCCAAGTAGGACAAAAGTTAATTTTGCTTCACTGACAGTTAGCTGTATCCACACGAAGCTGACAGCTTCTTTCACTTCTGAACACGGTGTAAAAGGCAGTAGATGAGCTGCAGATTGCAATCTTGAGGATGCTTCAAGCACCTATCTGGCCAGAGAGCCTGGGAAAGAGGGATGGAGAAAGGCTTTCCATTTAAATAAAAGCCCCAGAGCACCCTAGGTTCTTCTGGCTCTTCTATACCAAGTCTAAGCCCACCCTAAAGGGTGGGGTGAGTTCACTGTAATGTCTCTATGCAAGCATGGTGCTCCTCTGGTAGTATAAGCCACTGAGGCTTGTTTCTACCTCTGCATACTAGAGCGAGTAATAGAGTTGCCGCAGCTAGGCTAAGAAGCACAATGGTCAAGGAGACATTGCTTGCTGGTGGCCTTGGAAGAATGCCATTACAGCTCCTTGAACGTCAATTATCTCAGCCTGAGGTTTGATGGATAGAGATGATCCCATTCAGCTCTTTCCCGTGAACAATCCCTTGCCTAGAGGAATTGTACCAGAAAATCCAGAGCCTGTGGTGTCACAAACATGAGCTGTAGCCACCTCTGGGAGGGACAGTCCTACAACCTCAGAAGCCGTGATGGATCTTTTGGTTAATTAGGTCATGTTTTCACCTCTCCCAGAAACTGAGTGAGTTGCAAAAACTAAACAAACCCTGGCTCAAAGTAACAATAGTTTAGTTTGTAAGTGAGAATGTTGCCAAGCTTAATCGCTGTTCTTCAAGAGGCCGTTTGAGCCATTTGAGAGAGCTTTGCTTGGTGGAACATTATTGCGGTTCTGGGTCTGGCAGAGCCTGAGTCACGCAGTTTTGGGCGCCATCTGGAAAGTGTTGGTAGAGCTGCACTTGGGTGATGAGAGTCGTTTGCAGAGAATGTGGCTCCTAAAGATCTGACACCTTACTATTTGTTAGTTACTCTTCTCATCGATATGGCAGAATACCTGACGATAGCAATTGAGGAAGGAAAGGTTGATCCAGGCTCATAATTTAAGAAGGGATACAGTTCATCATGGCACAGAAGGCATAACGACAAAAACATGGGGCAGATGGTTACATCTTCGACATAATCAGAAAGCAGACAGTGAGCAGCAGGAAGTGGGATCAGGCTATGTACCCTCAAGCCCCACCCCCAATGACCCACTTCCTTTAGCAAGGGTCCAACTCTTAAAGGTCCGTAGCCTCTCAAGACAGTGCCACCAGCTGGGGATCAAGTGTTCAAAATAGTTTTGGGAGACATTCCTCATTCAGACTGTGAACTGCCCTTCAGTGAAGCAGCCATGCCACAGGAAGGGACAGTAGACATCTCATCCTAAGAGCTGCAGTACACATTTTCCATGGCCAAGTATCTTGTCCAGAGCCCAGCACAAGGTAGCTGTGCTCACAATGGCTTTATTGAAATTAAGGGCCTTACACAACGCTTAAGTCTGCTATGGGTAGCCTACATAGAAAGGTATAGGCCAAAGCATGGTAACAGAAATGTTCATTTCACCTCCTGGGATTCGGGTACAAATAAGATGGACACGAGAAGACTAGGAAAAGCATTAGGCTTGGAAGCTAGGGTAATCATAGCTCCTCCTCTATTCCTTATCCACATCTGGCAGCCTCCGGTCTCAGGTGTCATTTGTTTCATGAGCACAGGCCTGCTACACTTGGGGCCTGGGTGTTATTAGTGAGCAGCTAGGCTCATTTTTTTTCTCCTTCCTCTTCAAACTCACATCAAGCCTTTTGGACAGAAGCCATAGGTTTAACTTTATAGCCCAAAGAGTGCGGGGCAGGGAGGGGAGGCCTCCAGAGAGCCTGCTCTCTCACAAGGAGGAAGAAGTGATGAAGATACGGGGTCCTACACTGAAGCCTTTCTCTCTAGGATTGATGCTTCACACCCTTCTGTGGGAGTTGCAAACAGCAAGACATCTATGGGTTAGACTCTCTTCAACTGACCTCAGACAAATATCTTCCAGCTCCCCAAAGGAAAGCTTAGAGACTGTCAAGTCAAAAACGCTGTTTTAGACAGCAAGCACTCACTCTGTGTAGTTCCAGAGGACAGAGTCAGGCATGGGGCGTAAAAAATGGTAGGAGCAGCTTAGGAGATGGTCCACTGGGTATAAGCATGGGGATTGGAATTTGGATCCCCAACATCCACAGAAAAAATCCTGGCGTAGTTGCACACTTGCCTGTAGCCCTAGTGCTGTGGGGAGGAGGAGCCAGAGGGATCTCTGAGACTTGCTGGCCATCAGCCTACCTCCATGGTTGGTTAGAGACTCAGTCTCAAAGAAGGAAGGTGGGCAGAAGTAGAACATGACTCTGGCATCTGGACTAGGAGGAGGGGGAAGTGCCCAGACCCTGTAGGCCCACAGTCTTGTCTGTATCATCCCTCCACAGAGACTAGCCCTGCCGTCCAGACAAGACCTTGCCTTCATTAAGCTCTCACTTTCCTACTTGTAAGGCAGGAATAAAAATGAACAAACAAGAAACTGGCTGAAATCATGACTCACACAACATGTTTCAGCTCAGCATGAAAGAAAGTCTTGCAGCCTGCAGAGCTGCCCCACAATAGAACAGTTTGGGGGGTGATCTTCCTGGCAGTAAAATTACCAAGCAGTAGGTTGTTCTGCTTGCTTGCTTATCTGTGTGTTTGATTGTTCATTTGTTCTTAATTGGAGAATAATGTAATAAAGAAGCTAGATGCAAAAGCAAGTGCTTTGAGTCACAGAGCAGCACGGCTCTGAACTAATGTCACTGGGTCTTGATATTTCCCCAAGCATGGGTGATTATCAGAGACTGGAGGCCAGGCTGCTGCTTAGGAAGCGTGGTCTTCAGCAGCAGGATGGTGGTGGTCAGGAGGCAGGGGGATTTATGTCTTAATCTCACTTTCTCTCATCCCTCCTGTCTCTTGTTGATGGAACACAAGCAGCAGACAGAGCCCCAGGGAGCCACATAGAGGAACCTCATAGGACATAGAGCAGGTGGAAGAGAATTCCAGGGTGGATGGACAGAATCAGCCTCCCATGTTTTAGGATTCTCTCCCACAGCGATGCACAAGGGCTGCGACTACTAACCTCAGGTCCTAACACTAGCACAGAGATACCACTGTCACCCAGAAACGTCTCCCTCATCCTCACACCCACTCAGACTCAACGCCCTTGCTTCTTAAATCAGTTGTTGCAATATGATGAGCACCTAGAACACTTTGCCACCTTGTGAGCTCTGACAGGCAGGAGACCTGTCACCACCAATGTGAGCCAAGCACAGCACATTTCTGTCGTTCTAGAAAAGTCCCCCTGTCTTCATGGTCAGCTCCCTTCCCCGCTCTCAGATCTCTGGAAGCCCCCCTTCCCTTCTCAGTCCAGGCACTATTTGTGAAAAGTATGGTAAAGATGGCATTAATTTACAGCTTTAAAATCAGTAATTACCTAAAATAATGCCCCAGCTCTAAGTGTTGAAGTGCTGAGAAAACATTAAGGTATGCTTTAGTATCTCCAGCTCCTGGAGCAGCAGAGACTTGTCTATGGAGGTGCAGTTCCTCTGGCACTGTCTGTCTGTCTGTCACTTGGTTTGGTTTGGTTTCTGTTTATCATCAGCCAGAACTTTACCCAGTAGCCTGGCTGGCTAGCTCGGAAGTTCCAAGGACCCGCTCATTTCCACGCTCGCAAGTGCTAGGATTACAAGTGTGTACCGTGAATGGATTTTTTTTTCTTTTTTTGAAACATGAGTTCTAAGGATGGGACTCTGAGAGTCTCTTGGAGTTTCTGTGTGCTGTCCCTGACTTTCCTTAGGTGCAGCAGCCACCGCTTTAGGATAGCAGGGTCTTTTCACAGGTTGATATTCTTTATCTCACAGGTCATTCTCGTGGTGTATGTGTTCCCCAGCATCACACAACTCTCTTCCTTGTCAGGGTCACTAGCTCTATTACATTCCTGCCATGACAACAACTGCCATCCTCATTTGTTGTATATATGTCACTTTCATGATATTCTCATGTCCCTGCTGTTTCCTTCTTCCTGCCTCCATAATGGGATTGCTGGGTAATCAGTTACAGACAGGTCGGTGCTATAGGATAGGACTGAATCCAGGGCCCCACTCGGGTATCCAGTTTCCTCACTGTTGGTAAACATGGAGATTTGTGTGAAATCTTGGGTCACTGATATCAGTGAAAAATGTAGGTCACAGGTGACTCTGAGACCCAAAGTAGATAGCAGATCTTCATTCTAGAGGGTTCTATGTGCCACCTATTCTCCCTCTCTCTTTGTTTTCAAGACTTTCATCCAAGCCAGGCATGGATATATACTATATACATGGTAGTATAGTATATACCTATATCCATACCCATACAAATACATATACATATACACATACATATACATACATATAGTATATCTCACATATATAGTATACTACTATAATCCCTGTAACCAGGAGGCTGGTGTAAGACAGTGAGTTTAAAAGCAGCCTGAGCTACATAGCCAGACATTGTCTCAACAAACTCAAATTAAAAACATCTCTACTTAAATGTCATTATTCAAGGAAGAGTTTGACACTCACACTAGGCCAGCAACTTAGTTATATGTCTTCCTGTAGCCTGTGGTCATGTCCACAGTCACATCTAAATTACTGTGACACTGAATGGTGACTCAATCTCCCCCACTGGGCTGCATGCACCATGGAGGGACAAACTGTTCCCATCAAGCTGGGCTGTCAACACAACCTCTTATGTCCAGGTCCAGCATGTGTCTGGCCAGTTTCTTGGCAGAAAGATAGAAGGAAAAACACTGAGGCTAGAACCAGCAGACACCACATGGGGTGGGAGGGACAAAGAAGGAAAGACTAGAGGTTCCAAAGCTTTTCATACATCTAAGACCCAAAGTCTAGATCCCATGAGAGTGAAAAATGCCTGCTGGAAATGGGGATGGGGGAGGGACCAGAAGAGTGAGGACCAGAGGTGGCTCTGTGGGACCTGCGGGATCCATGCCTTAGTCTGTTCCTGGTTACTGTGCAATTTTATGCAGAAACCCTGCTCTTGATGAACCTCTTTCTCCCGACCTGCGGATGCAGTTAGCAAGCTATTCTGGGGATAAAGTGACTTGCTGGCACATAGTACTTACTTGTAATAGCAAGGACAGTCTGTCTCCTGTCACCATAGCAGACAGGACACATTGAATCTATGGGCAATGCAGCTCCTGAGTATGGAAATGTCCCAAGGAAGACAGACTCAAGTTTATGGGTACATTCACTTTTAATAACAGCAACCCAGACAATCAAGCCACGTGGAGAGGCAACATGGCAATGGTGAGCAGGAGGCAGCCATAGCTGCATCTCAGGATGCTCCTGCAAACCCCCACCCCCACCCCAATGAATGCAGAAAAGCTGTGGTCTTACAGATTTCTAGAGTTCTTAGAAAGAATTTTTCCTTCAGTCTTGTTTTTGTTCCAGAGTCGCTACTGTGTGGTCACATAATTTAAGTCCACTTAAACGGGAGAGACTGGTCTCATTGGTGGCCTTTCTTTCACTTTGTGGCATCTGTAATGGTAAAGTCAGTCCTATCAGGGTGTCACATAGGATGCTGGACAGGGCTTGGAAGGAGAGATCAGCTGCTCTTCACTCGGGCAGCAGAGAAGAATGAGGGAGAGAGGGGAGCAGTGGTTGTAAGCACACTGCTTTTCTTCCACTCTGTTTTCTTATCTCAGTAAAACAGGAAGGCCATATACAGTCTTCCCTTCTAAGGACAGCAATACAATCTTCCAGTCAAAGTGGACTTCTGGTCCATTGGACCTGCATCCCAGGACCCTGCTTTTAAAGTTTTAAAGTCAGTATTGATTTCTTTCCTTCCTTCCTTCCTTCCTTCCTTCCTTCCTTCCTCCCTCCCTCCCTCCCTCCCTCCCTCCCCCCCCTCTCTCTCTCCATGTGGTGTGTGTGTGTGTGTGTGTGTGTGTGTGTGTGTGTGTGTGTGTGTGTTTGAGGGGGTATGCACACATATGTATAGGTATGTGAGCACATGGAGGCCAGAAGACAGCCTTATTCTTCCTCAGGCACCATCCATCTTTTTTTGAGATAGCATTTCTCACTGGTCTAGGACTCATCAAAGAGACTAGGTTGGTACCCAGCAAGCTGGAGCTGCCCATCTCCATCTGCTCAGTGCTGAAATGACAAGAGGTAGCTGCCTGGAGTTTGGTTTGGTTTGGGTTTTTGGTTGGTTGGTTGGTTGGTTTGTGTGTGTGTGTGTGTGTGTGTGTGTGTGTGTGTGTGTGTGGTGTGGTGTGTGTGTGGTGTGTGTGTGTGTGTGTGTGTGTGTGTGTGTGTGTGTGTGTGTGTGTGAGTTCTAGGAATCAAACTCCAAAAACTTGTGCTTCCAAGCAAGCACTTTGATGAGTCATCTCCCAGCCTTTCTCTTTGGTAATTTAGCAGTTGATATCTAAGAGGTGTTTTGAGCCATGGATGAGATAGCATCTGTGAAAAGTCTAGTCTAGCCCAAGGCACCCCAGGGCTTTGAGGGCATTCAGATCTCACTCTCCTGCAGCTGGGTGTCCAGAAACTTAAGCCTCTCCGGTTCCATACCCTAGGACTGTCTCTGGCTTTTGGTAATCTGGGATTAGTAAGCTGGTCATCCAACACTCAGTGAGGAGTAGCACTGACCCATCCGCTTCACTGCATCCTCCTGGGCTGTGATCGACAGAGCTGGATGTGCTGTTTAATGTCATGAGTCATCCAGGGGTTTCTAGAGAGCCAGATGTGCTAGACACTCCTGGCAACAGGGGGTGGCTGTTGATGCTCTTGTACTAGACTTTGAACCTCATCTCTGTGGGACCACCCACCCCTCCACCCAGGAGACACTAATCCATTCCAGTCAGGAAGTTCAGCTAAAACTTCCAGAAGAGGTGGAGCTTGCTAATCAAGGGAGACATTGAGAGAGAAGATATAAATGGATTTCTGGAGGGAGGCAGGGGATGGCCGGCCGATAGAAACATCAGCCATTTGTGGAGGGGGGTGTTGACGTGTTCTTTTCTGTGTTTACCTTGCTGGGCCTCAATCTCTTACACCAAAGGACTCTGGGTATAAAAGTCAAGGTGACTGCTGGTGAATCCCATTGACCGCCCCAGTGGAGGAGAAGCCAACTAGGCAAATGCATCATCAGCCTTGCCTTTGTGAGAGGCCTGTCAGGTGATCACCTTCTACAGCATTCCTTGCCCAAGTATAGTTAGCAGAGACATTTGCTGAGGTGGAAATAAAGTGGTTAAATCACTCATTCAACTGTGACAGTCAGTAGTCTGGAGAGTTGGGTCTAGAAAACAGGACTCATAACTCCATAGAGTTCACTTCTGAGGACACCCCCAATGCCTCACTCCTGAGTACACAGACCACAAGGAACAGTTGCCTTCCTGTGTGGGGATTTCTCATAAGCCATTCCCAGACACCTCAGAGTGTTGAGCCTGATGAGACAGCCAGCAGCAGTGCTCAGGAGCTGTGAGTACACCACGTGACCACACGGCTGGAGGTACAGCTCCTAATGATGCTTGTGGGTTTTGCGTTTGACCTTCTCAACAATCCCAACCAGTCACGAGCTAGGCACCGGTTTATCGTCACTTCCAATTTTCAGAGGGAAATGAGTCCTACCTACCTTGCTAAGGGAGGGAGACGGCTGGTGCTCTTTTCCCAGGCTGCCATCTTCCATCTGGTGTCTGGACTTGGCTGAGGGTGGGAGGACTTGGGCTCTCTCATCTCACCTGAGCTGTATAGAGGGGACTTCCTGGAAGAAGAGAAGAGCTGCATTTATTATGGAATGAGCCAGAGTGAGTCTGTGTGTCGTAGGGAAGGTGGTTTGAAGGCATGCTTTATAACCTCAGTTTTTCAGAATTGAGCAAATCGGGGTATGAGGGCAGGAGCGCTGGGAGCTGTTGGGAGGCCATGAGACTGACCCACCACAAGTTCAGCACTGAGGACTCTGACCCTGTTGCTTCCCAAGCTTAGCATCACCAAAACCACCTTCTCCTATGAAGAAAGGTCTTCCTGTTAGTATATGGCAGGAGGCTGAATCTTGATGCCCCTTTATCAGAGTGAAGGTTTTGTTCACAGCCTCCGGGGAAGTAGGGGAAGGGGAACAAATGCCAGGATCATTCATTGTGTTCTGGTCCCCATGCTATCACACGTCCCTAATGTTATCCATCCATTGGATAACATTTCCATAGGATGCTACAGTCAAACCTTCCATGGGAGGCTGCAGTGAGGCCCTGCTCCTCTGTTCTGTGTGTCTCAGTCAGTGTGTGTCTCTTTATGGGTGCACACAGTTGCATACAACTGTGCGTGCAGCAAGAATGTTAAGAGGAGACAGAATGTAAGAGGGGACAGGCCTTCAGTGAAAATTTGGGAGTAAATACCATTTTCCTTTTCTGACAACTGCAGAGTCTCCTTTGCCATCTAGTGTCTCCTAACTAGCCTCTAAGGCATAAGATCTACTGAGTCCATCAGTGTTTGCACAGGCACCTAAATGTGTGGGTCTGAGACCCTGTTGACAGTTTCACATGGAAAATTTTCTGTCCATCTGTGTACTAAACATAGACTGTATCACATTAGAATATCTGAGTGCTTTCATTTCATTAACCGCTAAGCAATGTGATAATGACTGTTTTCAATAAAATTTAAAGAACCCTCATGAAATTTAATCTGTACAAGCAGCCAGAGGACAGGTTTTGATCATGTTGATTGATGCAGGGGAGAGTAACCAAGGGTCAGAGTGGTTGCATGACTAACCTGCTGTTGCCCAACTAGTAAAGGGCAGAGCTGGGGGCCTGGCTCTGTCCACGGTGCCACTGCACCGAGCATGAATCTGGCAGGGAAGAGGGAAAGGAAGTACAAATGTATACCATAAGGGCAGTGCTGGGGAGAAGTGCAAAGCAACAGGTAAGCGCCAGGGAAGAGGTCCCATTTGCCTGGAAAAAGCCTCAAGGGAAGGGATGATATTGGAAGTAAGCCTTAAAAAAATAGTCAAATTGTTGGGTGATGGTGGCAATGCAGGCCTCTAATCGAAACAGTTGGGAGGCAGAGGCAGGTGGATCTCTGTGAGTTTGAGGCCAGCCTGATCTACAAAATACATAGAAAAACCTTGTCTTGGAAAACCAAAAGAAGAAGCGGGCGAAGAGTCGTCTAAAAGTTGATAAGGTAGTAGGCATTCCAGGCAAAGACCAAAAGCATGAATTTTGGCTGGACGGGTATGCTGAGGGACATGGAATCGACACAAAGCAGGGAGACTCCTTTATGCAGGGAGAAGCAACAGAGCTTATCAGACATGATATTACACATGCATTGAAAGCCCTCCTAAAACCCAATCTTTCTGAAGAGTGCCCGTTCTCAGGGAACTATGGCCAGCAAAAGTTGAGCAATTAAAGTTCATATAATGAAAGGACGAACCCATTTTCCCACCACCTTTATCATTTCCAGATACTACATGCTTGGGGAACTCTGTGGGGTTTGTTCATTTATTCATCCATTTTTAATTTTTGCTTTTTAAGACAGGGTCACAGGTAGCACAGGCTGGCCAGGAATTTTCTGTGTCTAGACACTGACATGGCATTGGGCTGGGCTTAAAGCCAGCAGCTGTGGTTCTAACCATCGCAGTCATCTTCACTTTCCTGGTCATCATCCTTATGATGCCTGCACTTGCCTCAAATTCCCTAATCAAAGACGGAACCAAACACAGGGATCAGTGTGTTCAGAGAACAACAGGACCTCACATCTGTCGAATTCACAGAAGGGGACAGGAAGGCAAGAAACCAGGAAGATCCCAAGGGTGGGAATGCCTGGGGGCAGGAGCCCGGAGAGTCTCAGGATAAGAGAGGACATCAAAGGCTGTCCTGTGAGGTTTCTCAGCCCTCATTCACAAACGTTCCCCCTTGCAAAGAAACACCACAAGTCGATAATCTGTGTGGCAGCATCCAGGGCAAGTTGTCTGACCTCATTGCTGTCAAAAGCAAATGTTCCAGTGGGAAAAGCCCTCTACTAATAATAGGTGCCCAAATTAAAACTCCTCAAGAGATGGTGGGGACCACTTCCTAATTGACGTTGATCATAGGAAAAGCAAAGGAGAAGTCACGTGGTTCATGTGCCTGAGGAAATCAGGACATGGAAGCATCATTCCTGGGGACCCAACTAAAGCATATCGTCCGGGAGACATGGACGTGAAACATAGCAACAGCCATCTTCTCTCTAGGCACCAGGACTAGCCAACCCCATTGTTTTAATTCCACCACATTGGATATTTGCTGAAGGTGTAGGATGGGTGTCCATAGAGTGACAGGCAGTAGCTTGCATGCAGTCTTGCTTTAGGTAGATTCGCAATCAAGTGTTGCAGCTCGGATGCATTAGTGCAGAGAGGAATCTATCCTAGGAGATGTTGAAAGCAGCCTCTCACCCCCTGAGGAAATGACAAGCGGTTTCCCAGACTTCAATGCTGCCCAGAGGGCAAGGCTGCCCGCCCCCAGCTGAGTGGTGTGAATAGGCAGGCTGTCCCTGGGTTTCTCTGATCCCAAGGTCATTAGTGAAGCCTTGACCATAAGGCACAGACAGGCCCTCACCAGGCTTCAGCATGTTCTCTCTGTAGGGTAACTCACTGCCTGCTTGTTCCCTCAGCAGTGGTCTTATGAAGCCACTTTTGTTCGAATTGAGATTAAATAAGGGAGGGGGGCTGTCTGGGCTGTGCTTCCGTGGCAACAGCGAGAGCAGAGCTGAGGGCCCAGAGTCCCTGGGGCTCTGTCTGAGGCCATGGCAATGCTTTAGTAAATGGTGCAATTGTAAACAATTAGGAGCCTGCTTTCTTAGAGCTACAGAATTTAATTAATAACTGTGTCTAGCTCTGCTTTGAGACACCTATAAATGGGTTCTATACAACACCATTCTATAAACCGGGTTATAACAATATCTGCCTTTAAAAGGGTTGTTTAAGTGACATGTGGAAGTGACTTCTCCAATATTATACCATGCACAAGAGAACAGTTCTCACAAGGGAGAGCTGCTATTATTTTAATAACAATCCTTACAATATCTGTGTCCGCCCTGCTTCACATCTCTGGTGCTGTCTGGGAGGGGAAACAGCAGGTTTCTCAGCCTTGGTGGGCTTACTGCCCATACTTTGGCACCAGGCTGGACTCCTTCTATTTGGGAAGTGCAGCCTGGTGGCACAACAAGATCTAAGGATGACTCTCCGTCTCCCACAGGATTTCTTTGTGACTTCTGGGCACAGTTTTTTGTTTTTTTGTTTTTGTTTTTGTTTTGTTTTTTTCTAATAGAGCTCAAAGCTATAATCTGAAGATGTGCATTTGGGTCTTGCATCCAGATCCTCCCACAAATGCACTGGCCGAGGCTGAGTCTCCTCAGCTGTTCTTTGAAGGAGCTAGTAGGTCTCTGAAGCAAAACACTCAGTATAGCAACCTTCCCCACTTTTAAACAAGATCTCAGACCTCTTAACTCCCGAAGTCCACATAGATCCTTATTTTACTTCTTCATCACGAACCCTGATGTACCGCAAAAACAGTCAGGATGATGTTAGCAACACTGAAGTATACACCACACCCACCTAACTACCATCTACCTACTTGAAGGTAGGTACAGGTGCCTTGGCATAGATGGTGCCACCTTATGTATAAGGAAACTATAGCTGCAGAAAGGGAAGTTATGAAGCTAGCACATCATCCCTAGAGAAGCAGCCACAGAGGCCAGGCTGGCCACAGCCATACATCATTGACATTGCTCCACTGTACAGTCAGCAGTTTTGACAGCTGACAAGGACAAGCCAGATGACGAGTCTGAGGCAGGATGGAAGGGGGAAGAGAGCAGGCCAGTCCCTAGTCTAGGAAAGCATGGAAGAGGGCTCAGTTGAGCCTGATGGGGAGGAGATTTCCTAGCCCATTGCTGCAGTAAGAATCCTGTGCAAATTAAGTTTCCCTGCTTCCTTTTCTCTTTAGCTTGCCTCCACCAGCTCTCTGTGCCTTCCAATTAAATGGGCATCCATATTGACCCTGGGCGCACATGTTTGCCACACAAAAGTGGCCTTCTCCCCTGTTCTACACAGTGGGGGGGGGGATGTCCCATGATGCAACAGTCCATTCTGTAGAAGAAGTGCATTTGTGAATGAGGGACTGTAGCCCTGATTGCTGCAGTCATGTTCTAGTGGGAGGCAGGAGGAAGCGCAGTATATTTACTTGATTTAAAATTAGCCCCACGTAGCCACCGGTGGGATCCTGTCAGGCTGCTTTATAGCGATTCTACCCTTAAAAGCTGTTTTATCTGTTGGACAAATAACTCTCATTCCGTGCCCAGAGTCTGTCAACTCATGGGAACAAGAGAGTGCCTGCATCTTAAAGGGACCCACAGATGGTGTGACAGGGAGTCATGAGGAATATGGAGAAAGAAAGAAAAACAGGACTGGCAACAGAACTGGCTTAATTTCTCAGTAAGTGCAGGAGCTAAGGGCAGCAAGGCATCCAGAGGCAGAGGTTATGACAGCTGTCATTTATCAAGCTCCTACTGTGTGCTAGGCACTGCTCTGAGACAATTCCATGTGTTCTCTCATTTGATCCTTTGGGATGGGTGTTGTAAGTAAGCTTCATTTTGAAGAGAGGAAGCTGAGAATGAGTGAGGCTGAGACCTTTTGCCCAAACTCAGGAGACCAGTAAATGAGCATGCTCTGTGCCTTGGGCAGACTGCACTCTGCTCGTGACTACAATCTAACATGCATGCCATTTTGATCATGAAAGTCAGCATAAAAAAGAAAGCCCCTTGAAGTGTCCCAAAGAGCAACTCTAGCTGTGCTTGCAGCAAAGCTTTGTGTTGGATTCCTTTTTTTTTTTTTTTTAATGTTAGCCACTGTAACTCATCAGAAGGGCAATAACTGAGAGCCTGCACTTTGAAACTAAGATCTGGACTCAAATGCAGCTCCATCACTTACCTGTGTGTCTTTGGAGATCACAGAGCCTTCTGAGCTTCCGTCACCTTTAGTCCCATCTTGCCTAGGACCTCTCTTCATATGTAAAACAGCACTAACACGCGTTTGGAAACCACAGAACAAAATGCATCCACAAGCCTAACAGTGATTCAAGCATGGTGTCCTCTTAATCTATTTCTTTGTTGATTTTTCATATGCATATACAGAAATGCGTACAGAAGCACAGTCAGGAGAAAAAAAATGCAGTTTTATGCCCCATTCCCTTCCCCAACACTACATCCCAAAGACCTTCATTGTGGCTATCATAGATGTTTGCATAGGGGTTCCCATGGATACAGTGCCTGTACCTTAGCCAGTGTCCTGTGTCCGGTGCCCAGGTTGCTTTCTGGTACTTCACCTGCTACATTGCCACACTCCTCTCTGTGTCACTGGTAGCGTTATAGAAGCAGGGATATGAAGTGAAAAATGAAAAGTTGCTGTTCTTGTGGGATCTTACCTTTTCGTCATTGTTGGTGCTGATGCAAAAGATCAGTAAGGACTAGTTTATTCTGAGCCAAAGCTGGTGAGCCTGGCCTGGGAATAGACTCAGATGGCTCTGGTGACATGTTCCATTCTAGATGCAGTTAAAGGGAATCTTTATAGCCACCAAACAAAAGGAAGTCATACTTCAGTGCGTTGGCCAGACACTTTGGTGAGGACAGCAGATTGGTTACAGCCACGCGTGGTAATTTGTAGAGGCCTCAGCTGCTCTCTGGTAACTTCGCTTCGGTGTTGGTGGAAGCCAGTGGTCTGGTTAACAGGCTATATTCCAAAGATTTACCTGACAGATGAAAGAGCAAATCGCTCACAGCAGCTAGTAATGGCTATTAGGGAGACTAAAGTCAGCCCAACGTAATTATAGCTCTAGATCTGCAACATTCCAACTCTCCCCAGTCATGGAGTTCTGTTCAGCTGAGCTAAAGAACCTTTAGTACACTCTGGCCTTTTCAGGGACTCTTGCTTTGTCCTGAGATTGTCATTTTTCCCCATCCTTGGAAGTCTGAACACCAGTGACTTTATTTTAACAAACAAAAAAGTCCTAAATCTGAATACTAAAACGGAAAAATCAGGTGGCCAATCACGTGACCATGGTTCCTACTTTTGAGATTTAAAATGCTACTTAGTAAGCCTGGAGAGATGACTCAGATGTCAAGAACACTGGCCACTTCTCCAGAGGTCTGAGGTTGCATTCCCAGCACCCACGTTAAAGCTCACAACTGTCTGTAACTCCAGTTGCAGGGCATCCGATGCCTTTTCCTGGCCTCTGGTGGCACAAGGCCTGCGAGCGATGCACAGACCCATATGCAGCCAAACTACCCAAATGCTACTTGGACCAGCAGTTCCTCAAAGTTATAACCCTCTCTACTCCCTCCCCAGCATACATGCAAGTGGGTGTCTACACAGAGTTGCGAGCCTCCCCCCTACCTCGTGACAGCAGAAACTCCCCTCTCCTAGGCTGGCTTAATGGCTTTGTTAATTGCCTTTCCTGTGTTGGGTGCTAGGGTGCCTTCAGTGAGTCTGAACATCAATGGAGCCTTTTTTTTTTTTCAAATGTCAGGACAAAACTTGCACTTTCTGAGCCATCGCTCATGTCTCACTGGGCAGGAAAAGGCGACAGGAAAATGTCAGCCCCAGGATCAGATGGACCAGAGCTGGGGCGATTGAACTTTCCCACCCTGGCTTTTGGCTTTCAGAAGTCATTAACATTTCAATGTGGGTGATCCTGTGAACCCTGCTACTTCTGCACAGCCTCTCTCTGAACTCTTCAAGCATCTTGTCACCTTTTCATTGAATTACAAGTAGTCTAATGGGAAAACCACACTTCTTATCTAGGTCACCCTTGGTATACTTGAACAGGGATTTGCACCTTAGTTATAAATACACAGTGCAGGGTATAATTTACATAATCCTGCAGTGTGCATTGGTGGGTGGTTCCTCTTCATTCTTCAAAGAATGAAGAGTACAATAAACGATTTATGTTATTTGAATGGTCTCCTCTATCCCTAGTGGGCTGGGAGAACCATTTATATTTTTGGCTTTTATTATTATTGTTAACCCATGATCTCTACTTTCAGAACATTTGACCAAACAGTGTTCACCACTTGATACCGCTTCAAAGGCGGGTTACTGTAGGACAGAGATGAGTGGCCTCATAAACCCCCAGCCTCCAATTCACATTTCAGTCTTTATTTTGTGGGTAGCTTTATGTTGCTTCTTTTTTCTTCAACTGAAAGTGAGACATAGAAAGAAGAAGAGCTTGAAGCTTGTTCACCCTTAAGCCAGCTCTGCTGTCTGGTCTTGGTAGCTCACCATAACTTCTTTCAGTAACTCAAAGGTCACTTTAGCCCAGCTTTCATTTCAGTACCATTATATACGTTCTTCACTAATGCTGCCCAGACCACCGTTTACACAAGCGTGAGACTGGATGATATCTATAATGTGTTGGCCATGGGCCACTCTTTCGAAGGATACTGTTGTTACCTGAATGACTGTCAGGAATCAGGTGGTGACTGAAGCTTATGGATTCCAAAGACCAAATTCCTCACTGAGCATGTGTGTGTGTGCACGCGTGTGTAAGTCTATCTGTCTGTCTGTCTGTCTGTCTCTGTGCATGTGTCTGTGTCTTTGTGTCTGTCTGTCTGTCTGTGTCTTTGTGTGTATCTGGTGTGTGTCTGTGTGTCTGTGTTTGTGTGTCCCTTGAAGAGAACACAGACTATCTCTCTTCTTCTCTCTTCCCCAAGTCTTCACCCAAGACCGTAAAACTCACCAGGCAGTACAGTGATGGAGCTAAGCACTTCTTAGCATGACTTCTATTTGGAGCACCAGACATCAGGCTAAAGATCCTATTCATTTTGGCTTCAAGATACTATTGCTGACTGGTCCTTTGCTTCCTCTAATCTCATGTCTGTAATTCTTGCCTTCCAAAGACCGCAATGGATTTTACTAGCATGCACTAGTCATGCATGATAATGGGCTTCATCATGACATTTGCATGCATGCATGTATATAATACACTTTGATCACATTTGCCCTCCACTGTTCTTAAGTGCCCCCCCAACTCCTACTCTTCACTTTCCTTTTTCTAGCTAGTTCCCCTTTAACTTTCATGTCCTTTCCCCCACTAATTTGTAACCCAGACAGTTTGATTATTAGTCTTGCATACACATAGGTGAGAGGTTACTTACAGGAGTGTGAACATCTTACCAGAGGCTACACCACAGCAGAAAATGTTTCTCTCTCCACCAGTAGCCACCAATTGTCTATAAATCTTCAGGGTAGGGTGGAGCCCTTAAAGCCACCCCCCAGCACCCTCCCTTCATGTCAGGGTATCAATCAGTTCCATCCTGTGCAGGCAATCACAGTAGCTGTTGAGTGCAAGAGTACAAAGGCCATGTCATACCCAGGAGAAAGCATTCTACAATATTCCAACCAGTCCTCCAGCTCCTGGGTTCTTGTCTTCTGAGCCTTGGAGAGAGTGATAAAGATGTCTCCTGTATAGCTGGGCATTTAACAGTCACTTATTCCCAGCACTCTGGCTAGATAATGAGTCTCTGCAGTTAATTCTATGCACTGTTTAAAGAAGTGTCTCTAACGAAAGCTGCCAGCAGTGCTAATCTACAAGGGTTGTCATAATTGTTCAGAAGGCAATTTGACAGGCACGTCATGTCCATTTAGCAAGGCAGCAGTAGTACTTTCCCAACCCAGGCCTATGTCCTCTCTGGCCCCGGGCCTCTTATGAGATTTACGGTGCAGATACGAATTCCCTCCTGACTATGGGAATTCCAGTCAGAAAGTGGTTGGTTACCCCTCGAACAGACTTGCTACTATTGCATCAGTGGGTACCTCTTGCCTGTTAGGTTGGTAGCAAAGTATCAGCAAGGTATTTCTCAGCTCCATCTGGATGGCGTTGATCCTTTTCCCTATCACCATAGTCCTCCATTGTCACTTCAGGGTGGCCTGGGGAGTTTCTGAGGGAATACATCACAAGTGGTTTTAAGTGGAGCTTTGCTTTCAGAGGGGCCTTTTCCACAGGTCACGGAGACTACCTGTCACTCTCGCAGCTATGTGAGCCGCTCCAAGGAGGCAGAGCAGAAAGAATGAGATGTCAACATTTAACTATATACTTCCAGCCCCTTCCCCAACTGTAAACTGCCTTACCCTATTAACTTCCCCTGGGACCCTGGACTTGGGAATCAGATTCATCTCTGAGACTCTAACCCCACCCCGCCAACCAAATACTGTCCTAGCAGGGTTTTTTGGGTTTTTTTGTTTTTGTTTTGTTTTATTTTGTTTTGTTTTTTTAAGGAAAGGCTTGCTTTTGTATTTTCTTAAAATTAAGAGAGAGCTCTGACAATAAAAATGTTTCTTTTCACAGAGCTGGGAACATTCTATTCATTCTGGAATTAGTTAATTCTTGTGACCTTTTAACAAGACAGCACTTGGCACTCTTAGATAAGATAATTGACTCTAATGGGGGAAGATGCGCTGCTCATTTAATGGTGTACATCTGAGTTGTGTGTAGTTCAAGGAAGTTCTCCATTACCTTCGGAGTTGCCAATATATAGATTAAAACAGTAGGAAGGTAAGTAGAGATGTGAGCTAATTCAACCTAGGAAACAGTGGCTTCGCTCCTTGAAGGCCGACTAACTGTTTTCTATCGCCATCATCACTCAGAAGTGGAAAGCAGGCTAAAGCACAGTACTGCTGACTAAAAAGTTGCTCAGTCAGTGGGAGCTGCTATTATCAACCAGTCTAATGTCTGGGAAAATACAGTACTTATGTGCACTTGGCAAAGTACCTTGGCACATAGTATCCCACTGATAATATGGTATGCTAAGTCTCAGTGTCAAGGGCTTAAGTCAAGGGCTCCATTGACTTGGTATATAGCACCCTCTGATATAGCACCCCTCTGACATGATACTGCTCTCGCATGCTCCTCTGACACTTATCCCTCTGACATGGTATACACCTCTGATATAGCATCCCTCTGACATGATACTACTCTCGCATGTTCCTCTGACAGTACCACTTATAACTACCCCCACTGGCATGGTCTATATCTCTGATACAGGGCCCCTCCGCTATGGTATTCCTCTGATATGGTATACTGCTTCTACAGTACCCCTGTTGGCACAGTACACACCTCTGGTACAGTACTCTCTGGCACAGTACCACCCCACTGTTTCAGTACTAAAAGCACTGGTGGAATATGTGTCTGCATTTCTCAGAGAAGACTACTGCAGCTAGGAAACAGAAATTAGTGTTCAGAATCTTTTCTTACCTCTGGTCCCACATCACAGACACCAAAGCAAAGCAAAAGGTCACTTTCTCACTATCACAAAAACACAACCTCCAGGCTGAAGCAGCCATGACCCCATGTCCCCATGTCCCCAGCTTGATTTGAATATGTCCTGGAGTCACAGAATATGCTGCGTTTGCCAGGTGCCTTTACCATGTTTCGTGGCCTAAAAAGACTGTTGTAGGTCCTCAAATCCACCACCTGTGAACTTATCCATAACACAACAACCTGTTTCTCAGCATCCTGTGGGAGAGTCCTAGTTCCATCTGCAGACGTGAAGCCCTTGGAGACTGTCTGATGTGCAGGCAGGGGCGTCTTCATATGTCAGCCTGGTGCCTTGTGAGATAGAACGGATAAGAGGAGGCAGCAGACGCAGGGTGTGAGCTTTCAGGTCTGGGCAGATGTGAGTTCTAGATCAGCCTCTGCTTCTTCTTGTCCACTGAACTTTGTACATGTCAGTTGCTCCCTTACCTTCAAGTAATCATCTACAACATCTGGCGACAAAAAATTTACCTTTTTTTAGGGTTGTTATGAAAGCCAAAGTATACATTGTTCTGATAGTTTTGACACAGTATGTAGCACATAGTAAAACATCTCAATCCTTGTCTTATAAATATCAGAATTTTAACTAACTTCCTAGTTTTCTTATTAATCTATACTAACACCTGATACTTTTTAACCCTCTCAAAATTGTGTCTAGTGGGTTGACATGAGAATTAGAAAGAATGCATTCATATTACCAGATATACACAGTAGGTAGTAAGTCTAATGCCATAGACCTTCCTATCTCTGTAGATTGGCCCTGCCTTCCTTTGAGCCTCTTCAGGCACCCCCTCCTCTACACCAGGACCTTCTGTGTAGACATCCCAATCCATCTGTCTTCACTCTTGACCATGTACTCTGGCTGTCTGAATCAATACTAACTCTCTAGAGTATGCCACAGAGAGCCTCTAAAAAATAGGATCATCAAGGAGAGGAAGGGGTACTGTGCAGAGCATGGTGTGGGATCCAGGAAGATGAGTGCTGGCTACATGTGGGAGAACCAGGCCACATCCTGGATGTGGCGAATGCAGACCACTGAACAGGTTCAAGTCTTGTTTCATTTTGGAGAGGATTTGGGGGTTGGGTTGGGTTTTGGGGTGTATGTGTGTGTGTAATGTGGCACTGTGTGAGTGCCAGCACATGAATGCCACAAGACTCAAGTGGACATCAGAGGACAATTTTTAGGGGTTTGTTCTCTCCTCCCGCTTTGTTAAGCAGAGTTTCTTTAGTTGCGTTTGCCACCATGCACACCCCCAGCACATAGTGAGCAGCTTTTGATAACGTAAGGGACTGAACTCAGGGCATCAGGTTTATGTGACAGGTGCTTTGCTTTACTGAGTCATCTTTGTGGCCCTTGTTTTTTGTTTTTGTGAATGGGGTCTCACCAAAACGGAACAGACTGGCTTGCTAGCTTTATAGATCCCACAGCCTGCCTCCTCGGCCTCCCCCCCTGCTGGGGTTACAGATGTGTGCCACCATGCCCGCATCAAGAGCTCAGTATTGATTTCCAAAGTGAAGTCCAGAGAGCAGTCACGCACCGATTACAAATCCTTGTGGAAACAGCATTCACGGCTTGAATGCACACTGTATACTTCACACAGCGTTCCCTCTTTGCTATCTCGTGGCACAAAATAAAGATGTGCAGAATGTCGCCCTCCCACCCCAGCCCTGTATCACCTGCTTCCCTCACAGTGTTATGACTGTCTTTCATATCCTTCCGACACTCAGTACAATGTAAAGCCAAAGGTAGTATGTCAAATGCATTCTTCGGCAGGTTATGGTTTTTCTTCCAGAAAAGAAAAAAAAAGATAAAAATCTTCCTCAGTCTATTTATGATCAATGCTATTGTGTTGTATGGCTAGATCCTACCTAGCTTCTTCTCAATGGACCAGTTTATGAAATTTCACTATTAAAATAATGTTGTAGTGAGTAACCTTGTAGGTACATCGTTTATTAGATATGTGAGTATATCTGGAGGAGAAGTTTCCAGAATTGGGACCTTGAAGTCTTAGGGTAAAGGGTGAATATATTTTCAATTTTATGGCTTTTTATTACAGACTCATATGTGCTCACACCAGCAAAGTGTGCGGGCACCTGCCTCCCCTCCTCTGCCAACACAGTATATTTTCAGCCCTTTTTATCTTTGCCAAACCATATGTGAAAACTAATATTTCAGAGTTTGACTTAGATTTCTTTCACAGTGAGTGATGTTAAGAGCCTTTTTGTATGATTAAGGGCCTTTGGTATTTCCTATTCTGTAACCTGTCTGTTCATATCCTAGGCCCATTTTTCTACCGCACTGTTAGACTTTACTCATTTGTAGGTATTATTCTTACATTAAGGAAATAATCCTTTGTGTCATACAAATTATAGTTCTCCTTCCTAGATTGTTATTTGTCTTTTAAACAAAAAAGGTCAAGACCTCCTGAAACTGTGATTTTTCCTGATCATCCCTAACATCACCAGACTGTGAACCCCTCGAGGCAAGGTCCAAAACCTTGATTATCACTGTGTCTCGAGCCCTCTGGCAGGGCCTGGTACTCTAAGAGATCTCTGTGGTTGAACTGAACTGAGGGTCTGTGTTCCCCACCCCAGACCCCCTCTCCTTGTGGCTTGGGAGTTCCATTTCCACCTCCAGCAGAAACAGATGACTTTTTCCATTGCTCACTACAGCCATGCACCTGTTTGGCCTAAACTGGCACCTGCAGCCGATGGAGGGGCAGATGCAGATGTATGAGATCACGGAGGACACAGCCAGCAGCTGGCCTGTGCCAACGGACGTCTCCCTGTATCCCTCAGGGGGCACTGGCTTAGAGACCCCTGACAGGAAAGGCAAAGGAGCCGCAGAAGGTAGGGTTGCTGCGTTGTCCGTGTTGTGAGTCCTCTGTGTCTGCCTTTGAACGGAGGAGGCCTCCACCATGCACGCATCTGTGCCTGACTCACAGCTCATGCTTCTTCCATCCTCCACACCCCATGCCGGCTGCAGTCCACCTGTGTCTTCATCCCAGATCCGGGTCAGCGGGACCCATGGTGCTCTGCCGCATCTCATTTCATGCCTTCGAGGATGCTTTCAGGGCATTCACATGGCCAGCCAGCCATCTTTGTATGGGGTCAGGGGGAGCACTTCTGGGAAACCCTGTGGGATCAAGAGGCACGCGTGGGAGTGGGACATGGTAGGGGATGGTGTGTCCCAGGTGAAAGACTCTTAGACTGCATGTTTCGATGGAAACATTTCAGATGATTGCCGACCCAGTGACCAAGTCACTAGTATCTCTGACCCAGCTTCCTCATCTGCAGTAGTAACAACAATTACTGTGTACTCACAGTGTTTGCATCAGAACTTACTACCATCATTTCACCACACACTTTACCCTCACAACCCTGTGAAATGGGTATAATTAGCTATGTCCATTCTAGATGCAAACACAAATGATCACATGAAGTGACTTGACCCAGAGGATGTCAGAACTGAGTATATGAACTCAGGTCTGGGACCTCAGGGCTCTCACAACCCCCCTCCCCATTAGTTTCCCCACTTGATCTATCCCCATGGTGACAGGGCCTCAAAGGTGATACAGATGTGAAATTCAGTTGCACAATGAGGCAAAGCCATTTCCATCCATCCATGATAGAAATGGTGGTGACATTCTGTGTTTGGCCTTCTTAAGTGGGAATCCATGGACCCAGATTTTGAACATCTCAATGGTCTTTATTCATAGATATAACTTCCCTCACTGTCATCCAAGAATGGTTCAGGCTCACCAAAATTGGAACGATGTAGCATATTGGAGTGGGGGTTGGGTTGGGGGGCACTGGTGAAATCAGGAACTGCTGACTGTGATCTCAGCTTAAGCAAACCACCACACACACTCCCCCCTCCCCCACCCCCAGCCAATCATTCTAGGCTGTACTTTCACTTCCTGTGGCTCAATCAGAAAGCACTGAGCTGTGGGTTCTCTATAGGGTGCATTGCCATTTGCAAGTCCTACAGGTGAAACTTGTACAAGAAAGATTCACTATAGGGCAACCTGGCACTCTTCAGGGATCTGACAAAAGTGGCACTATCCATGGGTCCTGCTAATGGCTTGCAATACTCACACCAGTACATATTGTCTAGTGCCATCAGTGAAGACCCATAGAGGAACATCTGTCTTTAGATCAGCCTGTGAAAACACACTTAAACCATCTTTATCCTTAGAGGAATTGGCAAAGGATCTCCTGTAACACAGTGTATTTTCTTCCCACCATGAATCTCAAACGGACATTCCTTCAGCGGAGTTAAGTCTATCTGAAATCTTGCACTCTAATGAAATTAGTTTGTGGGTTGTTTGGGTTCTGTTTAGTTTTTCCGGAGGAGGAGGGGGTGCAGATAAGAGACAACACAAAAATTACACTGCCTTATTGGCTTATTTTAATTGGGGAATTTTTGCTTAAAGGGATTATCGGTTATTACTGATGCAAATGGAAATCCTGTTGCTAAGCCCCTTAAATGGAGGGCGGTACTGGAAAGCAGTCAGCACCAGAAATGATTGCTGAGCCTGAAAAGCAGAGGAGGAAGCTTCCTATAGTCTCTGGGAGACCACATTGTTCCCCCCACCTTTCCACCCCAATCAAACCAATGTCTGCTCAGTTTCTGTTTTTAATTGTGATGATAAAACTCTGCTTCCTTAGACTTTATCTCAGTAGTGAAATTCTTAACCCGACTGTGAGGGCACATTTCTGGCCCCTTCTGATGGTATCAGGGGAAAGAATTGATTACAGAATTAAGATTAGCATCCCTACATCATGATCATGGGAAAAGCAATATGATGTGATTACGAGAGAAAAAAAAGGTAGTGGTGGGCTTGAATGTGCCTTGGAGACACACTGCCCAAATGTGGTTCTCAACCCAGCCTTGCATTTCTTGTGTTAACTCATTCTAGTTACTTCTTCTGTTTGGCCTTAGTTTCCTCATCTGTAAAACAAGGATGATAGTGGCTTCCTTGAGAGTACAGCAGGGAGGAGCCACTTGTAGACAGTGGTCGTCAGTCCAGCCAAGACCTCTCATCTTGTCTACCTAGTCCAGGAGCATTCCACTTCAGAGCCAAAGATCCTAGAGATTTATACTCATTAACATTTACCCTCATGGGTCTTCCTAAGGTTTGGGGTATTTGAAAAATATTTTAAAGTATGCTTTTTAAGTTATAAAAATTAGATAGATGATAATCCCAGTACTGTGTCTCTCGTGTCTGTGAGAATAACATTAAACTATAATTGTTGCCCTATTTTTCAAAATGGCTGTAACAATTCCAGGCTCATTATGGGACAGAAACCAAATGTGGCAGCTTCCTGAAGCAACACCCCACGACCTTGTGCTCGCATTAATGGGGAAGGAGGAATGGCTACATAAGCAAGCCTTTCTGATGGTTGACTTGGCGGGCTAGGGATAGCGCTTTCTTTTTGCAATGGAATAAGAATTGCTTATCAGTTTGAACCATACAAATTGCTGCACACAGGCTCAGCTGGGCTCTCCAAAATGGAACAGCTTATTTTGATAGCCAAATAAATTTCAAACAGTTGCTAAGGAAACTAAGGGATTCTTTGTGCAATCTATTGCATTGAGAATAACAAAAAGAAAAAAAAATAGGTAAGGGGATTGTCAGTTGATTAGAAATTTAGAACCTGGATAGATGGATCTGCTCAGGAGAGTGGAGACTGTGATTGGGATGCAGGGCAATTCCAGTTCTTCCAAATCTCCCACATTTGATGGAGCCATCCAGCCATTTCAGCAATTCATTGAGAGATTTCTTTTATGGGCGTGATTGCATACTTGCACAGCGTTGCTCTAGGAAGCCTGAATCTAAATTTACAAAGATAAAGATGGCTATCAATGGAATCTGTGCTGTGAAACTGAATCATGCTGTTGGAAGGGGTAGGGTCTAAACTAAGCTTCTTGTACCATTTGGTGAGGCCTAGAGGTATCTAGTAGAGCTATGGTATGCTTCTCGTGACTGTCTTTAGACCCTAGCTACTCTGAGTCCTGTTTAAAGCTTCCTAATGAATAAAAATGACCAACTTCCAAACCCTGACATTCCACAAAGTTCTTAACTGGACCTTGGATCTAGCTGGCTAAATCTTGACTTTCACCCTGTGAACCCCACTGGAATCACTGCTCTTTGAGAAGGTCCCTGCACCCCAACACCACCAAGAGTGTCTCTCCAGATTTTTAATTCACCTCTCATGTATTTAATCCCCTGAGAAGTCATAGACTAAGAGGTAAAGAGGTTTCTCAAGTGACTTCATCTCTGACTGGCTTCTTAAGCATTCAGAGCCTCCTCAGTGTAGAGATGTTCTTAGTGTCATGAGACTCGACTGAGCTCATGTAAATGAGGGCCCTTAACACAGCTGGGACTCATTAACCTCTATCTCACTACTGTGTCTCCTACTAATACCTGTTATCTTCCAGAATGTACATGAAGAGCAGAATTTCATACACAGACTTTTCTCTCTACCAGTCTCTTGCCTCTTCCCCTTCCCTTTCCTCCACTGGTGGACTACACTTTGCAGTGGGACATTTTATATTCCAGTCCTCACACTTTGTGCTCAGAATTAAAAACAAGGAATCTTATGATCTGGAAAGACAAAGGCAGGTAGGGGTCTCTCTCTCTCTCTCTCTCTCTCTCTCTCTCTCTCTCTCTCTCTCGCTCTCTCTCTCTCTCTCTCTTTCTCTTTCTCTCTCTCTTTCAGCCCTGCCTAGCCCCAGCCCTGGCAATCTCAGGCATCTTTCCCATGAGCTCAAGGTGGTAAATGCTATTTACTCTTTCCTCTCAGCCACCAGTCCACACCAATTGGTCCAGTGTGAAGAGAGCATTTCTCTCCCACCTTGGGCCACATCCTTGAGGTGCAATGAAAGAAAAAACCCCTCTGTCACTTTTGTCACTTTATTAGGGCAAGTGCTACATGCACGCACACGCACACACACACACACACACACACACACACACACACACACACCCTTGCCTAAGAACCCTGCTGAGTTCTGGAGGGGGCGGTATCTCTGGACCCATCCTGCCCTGTAAAGATGCCTTCCACACTATGCTTCCTCTTTGCTGGGGAGAAAAGGAGCCTTGTTGGCTAAAGTGAGGGAGGAGTTTTCCATTATTTATTCTGATACAGGAGACATGTGAGTGTAGACAGTTCTCCAGTCCCCTTGGCTCCGACTCCTCCCTACTCTCAGGAAAGCAACCCTTGGAATTAGCAGGGTATGCTTCTTTCTCAGCCCTTCCTAGGCATAAAAGGTTCAGAGGGTGCTATGCTTTTGTTTGACACACCCCTTTAGTTCTGCCTCCCTGGGAGAACTTGGAGCTGAGGCTATACAACTTTCTACTGCACTATAGAAGGGTTACAGTCCTGGGCACCCACAGATCAGATAAAAAAGGAATGGGAATAATTCGCTCCCATCTTAATGCTTTGTGATTTGGGCCCCTGTCTTTGAAGTCCCATGACTCACAATGTGGAGGTTTGTGTGTCTTCATTTTCAAGGTAGAAGTCTGGAACGCATTCCACCCATAAGGAATTAAATGCAGAGTCTCTCCTGTGTTAATGATAGAATATCCGTGGTACTTTTACTGACAGCGTGCATTTTAACTTTTTTTTTTGTTGTTGGCACATTTTTAATTAAAATAACATTTAATGGTTTGAAGCTAAAAACCTGATGTTTCTGCCTAGGAGTTTATAAGGGAATGATAACATATGGAGAAGTTTAACATTTAAATTGAATTTTATTATTTAAAACAGTAAAATATTTTATGACTACAACAATGCCCTGCCAAACTCCATTTCAGCGTCAAACATGCTTTGTAAGGAGTCTTGCAAAGCTGAGAGCGGGGTGGGGGAAGACGCTGTAATTTCCCCTCTCCAAATGCTTTTTATAAAAAGTTCCACAAATGTGTTTTCTTTGCAAATGATTCTTGTTCTCTTAGAACATTTTGGAGCATCTCAACCCACATAAAAACCCTTAGACCCAGGACGCCCAGTGGGGGCTTACTACTGACAAATACAGTGGAGCCTGTTGACTTGATTTGGGTTTTTCAGGGTCCTAAGGGTGGTCCTTCCAAGGCCCCTGCCCCTCCTCCTCACTCATAAGAAGGCTAATGTCTGGCAGAAAGTTAGGGCTTATCCCTTGCACATGCGTGTGTGTTTAATTACTACGAAGAGGAAGTCTGGTAAGTCGCCTTCCTTCCTGGGGCTTGGTGCCCCCCCCCCACACACACACACCAGAAGCAGTCACTGCTGAGCACCCTCCACCCTTGTGGTACAGGGCTGAGGGCTGGGTTAAATTTCTAAGTATGCTATAGATTTCATAGCTTGAGAAGTTTCTTTAACCATTTTAATACACACTTTAAAAAAGGGGATACCCATTCCCTACTAGAACACAACAGCGTTTTCGGACATGTTTCCTCCCTTCTTAAAAGCCTTCCTTTTCATCTTTGTCAGTCTATAGCCTGGTTTCAAACCCAACCCTCCACTCACATATGAAGCTTCTGATTTTCACATGAAATAAAATAAAATACCTCCCTCCATTCCCATCGTGCCTCCCGCTACAGGGTTGGAAGTTGAATGACAATGCCTTACTCCCTCTGTCCTTTCTACGTTATCATACACACACGCACACACACACACACACACACACACACTCACAAAATCACAAAAGTATTCTCATGTGACCACCGATTATTTTGGGGATCAAAACATACTTTAACAAGCTGTGGCGTTATGCAGTAAACAGGTGGCCCTTTGGGACCCATACGGCTTTGGAAGAATGAGTAGTTTTAGCAGAACAATTTGAGCGTTACGGGGGAGAAACTTCTAGACTGTCTTACTCCAGTGGAAGAAGGGAGCAGGGTAGGGAGCCGGCTGCAGACCTCTCGGGTGAGAGGCAGAGTGGAGTCCTGGCTGTTGGGATGCTGTTTTCTTGTTGTGTGTGGCTAACCAGAACGCTCTTGTCTTCCCTTCCCTGTGTCTCGGTAGGAAAGCCAAGTAGTTTATTTCCAGAGGACAGTTTTATAGATTCTGGAGAAATCGATGTGGGGAGACGGGCTTCCCAGAAGATTCCGCCTGGAACGTTCTGGAGATCTCAGGTGTTCATAGACCACCCTGTACACCTGAAGTTCAATGTGTCTCTGGGGAAAGCAGCTCTGGTTGGCATTTATGGCAGAAAAGGCCTTCCTCCTTCCCATACTCAGGTAACTAGACTCCACCCCCTGAGGGACCTCTTGATCTTAACCCAGGCCTGAAGTGCAGCCAGCTCCTAAAGCCTGAAGGAAATTTCATGTTACTGTATAGGCTACTCATCCATTGGCCACTAGCATCCTGCCTTCCAGAAGAGTGAGGCTAGGTCTCTGGATCTTTTTCAGAGAACTCTAGGACACTTCACAACTGCCTTTCCACTACTACACCATCTCCAAAATCCTAGTCAATATGACCCAGAGAGGAAACCACATACTGTGCATGAATCCTCTTGCCGTAGGCAATGCAAGCTTGGGTCCACAATTTATCCTTTCCTTGAAAGTTTTGTCATCAATAAAGTGGGAAATAATAGTAACTGCCCTGCAGAATTCTCATAACAAGGAACACTCATAGAACCCTTAGCCTAGGAGCTGGCTCAAAATAAACAGTACTTTCTTTGCCTCTTGCATCCCCACCTTTCTTCAGGATTGCATATTTGTTTGGATACATATACCAGAAACAAAGAACTTAACCAAGTAGCTGGGAGTTTAGTTCGGGAACAATACAGATGCTTAGCATGCTGGACACTGAATCCTCTCTGACACCAAAAGAGAGGCAGAGGGAAGGAAAAGAAAGACATAGGATGAGGAGGAGTCATGTGTCAGAGAGAACAGAGGCCTATGCAAAACACACCCCCTGTGTGTGTGCATGTGCACAAATACTAGCTTTGGAGCTAAAGTCATCAAAACTGTAAATGTCCATCATCCATTCTCATTTTAGCTCCAGTATTAGCCAAAGGTCAGGTCACAGAACAATAGATGAGCCTGGTCCCTAGTGACCACAGAGCCACTACACAGTCCTGGACTTTATAGTATCAGTATTTTTGTTCAAAGTAGGCTAAATATCTTCCATCTACTAAAATCTAACTAGGTAGCTACTTGGAGTGAGGCGGCAGGACTTCACCCTCCCGATGTTCACACTGCATGGTGGGCTCTCCTGGAGCTTCACACCAACAGCCTTGGACCAATCCGTGCTAGTGTTCCATTGATGGAATGTTGAGCTAATCCAGTTCAGCCCATGACTAACCCAACCCTACTCAGTGTTCCATTCCCACTCCAAATTCCCAAGATTCCCATCTGTACTTACATGAACCTCCAGTGACCACAAAGTAGCTAGGTTGTTTCTACTGAAGTACCTGCCACTAAAGTAAACAAACATGTCTATCTTAATGTATACATGATCAAGTAAAGGCTTGCATGCCCCAAAATTAAAACAAAGCAAGACAATGAATAATCAATTCTGCCACGTTCACAAACGAGTTAGAAGAATATTACCATGACAACTGTAGATGTAGGGAGGACTTGTTTGGTCTTCCCTTCCCCTTTAGACGCCACAGGAGAAGCCGTGCATGAAGCTTGGAAGGTGGAAGTGTCAGTTTGTTGCTAACTTTACTCCCTTTGTGCTTTAGTTTGACTTTGTGGAGCTCCTGGATGGAAGAAGGCTCCTAACCCAAGAGGCAAGGAGCCTGGAGGGTCCTCAGCGCCAATCACGGGGCCCTGTTCCCCCATCCAGCCATGAGACCGGTTTCATCCAGTATCTGGATTCAGGAATCTGGCACCTGGCCTTTTACAATGATGGAAAAGAATCTGAAGTGGTTTCATTTCTCACCACCGCCATTGGTAAGCAGCTACCCTCTCTATTAGTGTCTTTGGGTAACAGGAAGGTTGTGTGGACTAAGCTGGTGCTGACAAGGGATTAGAATTGAATATGATTGGAATTGGAATTGAGTATCTTTAGCTCTTGCTGAGCATGCAAGGTCATCCCAAGTGGACTTGCTGGATAAGGTCCTCGAACCACCAGCTGCCTTTCAAGAGCTAGGATGCAAACCTCACATTCAGATAGGAATCCTGGATGGCAAACCACACAGAAGTCACGCGTCCCTCATTGGCACTTGCCTCCCACCTGCTTTAAGGTCTCACTTAGTTCAATTTGCTGACTTGCCATTTGGGTCTGGTTTGCTTTGGGTTTGTCTTTTACTTCTGAAACCAGCAGATGATGCACATAAGAGAAGAAAATAATGACTTGAAGAGAGAGTGAAATGGCAGAGATAGGGGCTGGCAGAGCAGGTTGCAGTTGCACTGGGGTTTCACCGAGAATAGAACTCTCCTGTTCTCTGACACAGAGCATGTCCTGATATCTAGAACTTAGCCAGAACATAGCTCCATGGCCTGGGGCTCTTGGACAGGAGCATTGCCTAGTGAAGGCTTTAGAGTGCATCTTGGCTGGGAGTCTCTCTCACAAGGGAAATGGTGTTAAATGAACATTTCTTGACTTAGTACTAAGTTTCCAGCATTCTTCAAAGATCCTCATTCTCTCTCTAATCAGCAGTAGTTATTTTCAGCCCATTTCCTTCTTATTTGTAGTTTTGCCTTTAGTATTGAGGCAGAGCGAACCTTTCTGTTAAATGGAGCATGGTTAATACACTTCTGTTATATTCTGCCTTAATATTTTGCCTTGGTGGCAAAAAAGCAGAGGTGGCATCCAACAACTGATGTTGATGAAGGAAATGGCCCTCTGTGTTGTTCTTGACTAGAAGTGTAGTCTGTCGTCACGATACACCTTGAATCTCCATGGGCAATGCCACTTGGTTGGTAAGGAATAAGCAAGAGCGTGACCTTTTCCTGCCCAGGTTTGCTTTAACAGGAACCTAGGCAGCTCAAGTCTTGTCAGCTGCCATACTATTGGTTTCTCTCTTGCAGTTCTGTCTGTATGGTGTAGGGAAAAACTGGCTTAGTCCAGAAGCCCTCCCGTGTACTTGACTTTTAACATCATACAGATTCTTATTCTTTTCCATACATTGGTTTCTTGAGATTGTGGAATCTGGGTCTGAAGAGATAGCTCAGCAGTTAAGAGCACTAGATGCTTTTCCAGAAGGCTCAACACCTACATGGTGGCTCACCACTGTCTGTAACTCCAGTTCTAAGGGACCCAACACCCTCACACGGACATATATGCAGGCAAAATACTGATGCACAGATAATAAAAATAAATAAATTTGCTAGGTGGCGGCAGCACGTGTGTTTAATCCCAGCACGTGGGAAGTAGAGGCAGGCTGATCTCTGAGTTTGAAGCTAGCCTGGTCCACAGAGGAATTCTGGGACAGCCAGGGCTATTCAGAGAAACCCTGTCTTGAAAAACAAATTAATTACTTGATTAGTTTAAAAAACATTTTGGAATCTGAAGCTGTGTCTTAGTAGCTATTGCTGACCTGGGGGCCAACATTGCTGCTCTCAATCCCTGCCATTAGAGGCTGGAGGCTGGCCTCAGAAACGACTAGGTTGTCACTTCTCAGGTTCTGCTGGCAGCAGTCACTACACATTTTCTTTCTTGCTATGGTGGCTTTAATTTAAAGACACAGTTATCACGTCCCACAGCATCCGAGTTCCCTAGTCTCCCAGCCTGACTCCATCTAGGCACAGTTCACAAGGAGGCACACAGCACTGGGCCCACACAGAGCTGGGAGTATTTACAGTCAGATTTCTGTCTTAATAGCTGAGTGCAAATAGGAAAGGTTGTTAATTTAAATTCCCCAAGAAAGCCATTTTAATTAGGGTATGCATCTTAAAACAGTAAGGAAATAGTGGGATGGATGTTCCTTTGCCGAGCCTTGGCTTGTCAGAGCATGCTAAACTGTTCTGTTATAATGAAGACCACGGTCTTGCTTTTTGCCCTGGTTCCTCTCACCTAGATGACCAAAGCTGTCCCTTAACCCTTTCCTGTATGCTAGAGCAGATAGGCTTGCTCATGCTTCCTATATATCAATGCACCGAAGAACGATCTGAGTGTCTGGGTAAAATGCAGAATGTACCCCAGCAGGCCTGAGGGAGCAGCACCCAGTGGAACCCACGCTAAGGTGCCTGTTTTAAGCCGAAAGGACTTCTAGCCATGGTCCTTCTCAAATGCCGCTGGACAAAGGAATCAGCTGATGCAAATAGAAGTTTGGATTCCTTGCCCATTCTTCAGAAACCCTGAGTCTGAGGACAGATCATAGAGCCCAGGGTTCTCTTGGTCAACAAGGCTCTGAAAACACCCTCCAAGCAACTAACTTCTGCCCCCCCCCTTCTCCTGTGGTTCCATGTTACTTCTGTGATTGTCAGACGCAGGCCAGCCCTGCCTGGAAAATTTTTCTTGAGTGGTCATTTGCAGTCCACGTTATGAACGTTAGAAAAAAGAGCAAAGAGAGCCTGGTACCCACTGAGCCACTGCACATCCCAGAGAGAGGGAAGCAGTCCCTTCGAGAGAGGAGGGTGCCCCCTCCCTCCTCTTCCATTTTCTCTCGCTGCCTTTCTGACCTGTCTGCCTCCCTTCAAGCTACAGTGATTGTTTAATGAACACTGTTTTCTTTCTTTTAATACAAAAACAGACTGCTTCTGATGTTGCTATTAATCCCTCTTTCCCGAGAGTCCCCAGGATTGAGTCCCAGCTGTCCGTGATCGTTACCTGTGAGCTGTGAGCTGTAATTTGTCTTGGCAGGTTAATTAAAAGTTTAGGCCTTGCTTTAGCAAAGTCATTATGGTCCCAATATACAATTATAACTCTTGGGTTTGCTTAACACACAAAGTGGAATATGACCCTCCTTTCATTACATGCTGAAACACAGATCGAGAATTTAAGAAGACCTGAGATGTCAGAATTCAGCGTATTTATGTCTGCTTGTAATTAAGTAACAGGGGAAATAATTGTGTCTAACGAATGGTTGCATTGTGTATGTTTTTGCTTTTCCCCCCATTTAATGTAAACCAGCTGATAACTCCCTAAATCAAATGGGTTTATCTTTTGCCTTGGAAAAAATATCTAAAAGCCCTTTCCAAACTGGATATACAAGTATTTCCATACAGAAACCTGATGTTGACATAATTCTCACAAAACTGGACCTATGCCACAAATGTGCATGAGTATGCACGAACGCATGCATGCACATACACGTGTGTACACTCCCACCGAAACCAAGCTAGTTTAGAATAAAATATGGCATCTGCTTTCAGAAATAATAGCCTTCCCCTAGCATAGGGAGATTTAGAACCAGAAAGGACTGTTTCTCCCCGACTCCCTCAAGGTGGCAGCCCTGCTGACCACAAGTGTTAAGGATGTCACAGGATCCCACCTGCATGGCAAGGCATACCAGGCCAGCTAAAGGCTAACTCACCTCTTACAGTTTGCAAAGGATTTTTATATTCATCTGTTGAGACTTATACTAACTCTGGAAGGAGACAACCCTCCTACCCACTGCAAATGAGGAAGGTGAGATCTGGGGATGCTGCAAGAAAAGCTAGATGTGATCTCACGCCGGCCCCTCTGGAAGATTTAGGCTTTCCCTCTTTTTAGCACGGGGGCCTCCTCACCTGGGTCAAACCTTTGTTCAAGGTTTTAGATTTAATTTGTTTTCCACATATTCATTGGTTCACTTACTCATCAAATATCTGAAGTACATGTAGCATGCACTGGGAACCATGCTTTGTCCTACATAACTGACAACAGCCTTAGACAAGAATGTGCATGTGTGTGTGCATGTGTGTGTGTGTGTGTGTGTGTGTGTGTCTGTGAGAGAGAGAGAGAGAGAGAGAGAGAGAGAGAGAGAACAGATATCAAAAAATAATGTTGGATGTTGTTCCTCCGACAAGGTCTTCCTGCGCTAACACCCCACCCCCACCCCGTTTAGGTTAGGCTAATTAGCCATCAAGCCCAGCCCTGGGATTCTGAATACGCTACACCCAAGCTTTTTTTTTTTTTTTTTTTTTTTTTAAGATTTATTTATTTATTATATGTAAGTACATTGTAGCTGTCTTCAGACACTCCAGAAGAGGGAATCAGATCTCGTTACAGATGGTTGTGAGCCACCATGTGGTTGCTGGGATTTGAACTCTGGACCTTCGGAAGAGCAGTTGGGTGCTCTTACCCACTGAGCCATCTCACCAGCCCCACCCAAGCTTTTTTATGCAAGTTCTGGGAGTTGAACTCAGATTCTGGTCCCTGCAAGATAAACACTTCACTCACTGATGTGTCTCCCCAGCTTTGAAAGAGATGTTTTCCCTTCAATTTAACTTTATAGATGAAGAAGCTGAGGTTCCGAGGGCTTAGATGACTTGCCCAATGTTATAAGCAAAGCCAGAATGGGAACTTGAATTCTAAATTCCCTTGGGTCCCCACTGTGCAAGAGACTCCCTATTTGTCATGGATATGATTTAATATTTTATTTCTGTTTGTGTTCTATGAATCATAACTTTTCCCTTGTTAGCTTGCCTCCAATTATCAGTAAGAACCTTACATCGATCCAGGAAGTTTTCTTGAGAAGTCATTAAAAAGACTATGGTGAAAAAAAAATCTTACAGTATCTAAAACTTTAAAAATGAGAATACCTTTCCCTGGGTGGCTTGCTGCCCTGAGGCCTGACAGGTTAGCAGCTTGGTATTTTGGGTCTCCAGCTAGCAACTTATCCTTCCCTTTGGGTTCGTGCCAAAGCATAAAAGGACAGATCAACCTGACACCGCAGCGAGGCAAGCCAAGCTGCCAAATAACAGAGGTGGCCTACGATTTAGAAACTCAGGAGAAACGAGAACCGCTGTTAGAAATCACTAGCCATGGGAGTTTTTATGAGGAACATGCGCTGGCCTTCCTGGTGCTAATTGAAAGGGCTGGTCTGCTTGTTTATTTTTGGGCAGCCACTGGAAATCAGTCTGTTCTATGTCCAGGCATTGGAAGTGGTTCAACTCCTTTCTTTCCTTCTTCCATCTTTTCTCCTCACTTTCATCCATTATCTAACCTTGCTTTTTTTTTTTTTTTTTTTTTTTTACCCCATGCTGAGTACCTGGAGAAAGTAGCTAGGAGTTTGGATTGATGGAGATGGCGTTCATATGGTAACCTCCTCTAAGACAAAGAAAAGAGCAAGGAAGGCCATTCTGGGAGGCACAGATCAAAGGGCCAAGAGACAGGAATGGGGAAGGGTATGTCCTGCTGAGTGGTTCCAGAGGCTCTTTGGCTAGAGGAACATTTAATCTGGTCCTTAAGGCGTGTGTGGCTTAGTCATATTTAAAGAAAATAGAGGGCTAGTGGGTTTGCTCAAGAGGTAAAGCATTTGCTACCAACCCTCATGACCTGAGTTTGATCCCTGAGACCCACACAGTGCAAAGAGAAAACTGACTCCCACGAGCTGTCCTCTGATCTCTATATGTTCAGTATGGTGCCTGCATATGCTCAGGAGACAGCACACACTACATAAAAACTTACTTGAAAAGATAGATACTCATTAACGAAGAAGAATAGAAAGTAAGTGGTAAGCCATCTATTCCAAGTTGTGGGTATGGCAAGAGCTACAGGTAGGTGGTTAGAAACCTAGGACCTGGCTGAGAAACTGGGCAGAAGTGAGTCACCCAGGAAAGCCTTGAATGGTACCCCAAGGAGGAAGCTAACTGCACCAACTAAGCATGGAAATAGGATTCTGTACATACAAATAAAATGATTAGAACCAGAAGCCTTCCTTCTGAGTCCTACATCGAGAGCCATTTGTTTATATGGTCCAGGGAGGTTGCTGTGGTTGGAGGCTGTGATCTGGGGCAAGGGACATCAGAGGTGACAGAAGGACTGTTGTAGTGGCACTAACCGTGTGTTCCCTGGATTTCCTCTAGTTTATTGCTTTTTGTTGCAAGGAACACTAGGTTCTTGCACCTATATTTTTGCCTCTCTACTTCATCGTAATCAGGTCCCTCCATGATTATCCAAAGTTTGCTAGACCATAGTGATTCTTTCTTCCCCTTGCTCTGATCAGGCACCAGCCTTTGAGTGTGTTCACAAGGATCTGGTGATAAAGTAGTTTGTATGAAAACCAGCTGGTGCACTTCAAAGAAGAAACCAAGAAAGCTGATTGAAAATTCATTCTGTCTGTAGTAGGCTTGTCTTTGCCCACCCCCGTCTCCTTCCCTTTGAGTTCTACTGTCAAGGAGAAAGTGAGCAGTGAAAAAGCTGGCTCTCTTGATACTAAACTAGCCTTCTGGTAACTGGCATTGGTACTTTGCGGTATTTCTAATGGAATTACTCCTTTGGAACAGTGCCCCATGAATTTGCCTCCCCAGATACAGTGATTCAGTCAGAGTATTGGTATCGTGGGATGAAATCGTAGGTCAATGGACAGCTCAAGTCAGCTTGTTGGAGATCGTGGCCCAACTCTGTTTGGAGGAAGAGCTGGGAGTATCAGAACGCTTCACTACTGACTGAAAAACTAGCCCCACAGTAGCTTCCCCTACTCCCCAAAGGCCCGGCTCCCCATTGCCCTATTCCTGCTGCTGCTCTGGGTGTCTTATCACAGACATCTGGGTGTTCTGAAAGCTCAAAGACAGGAAAGAAAGGGTAATGGAAGGATGCCAGTGGCTGTCCAGCAGCAGTAGGGTCTGCCTGTGTGGGAAGGACGTAGGCATGTGGCTAGTGTGTGAAGAGCAAGAACCAACCGTACTCAGGTGCCATTTCAGGGGCATTGATGTCTTCCTGTCACTGCTACCCCAGATGGTCCAGCAGTTTGGTGGTTACATCGGGGACAAGGCTCCGTCTACTCTGTACTCTGCCAGTCTTACTCTGGGATTTTGTTTTCTCTCTTTCTTTCTTTCTTCCTTTCTTTCTTTCTTTCTTTCTTTCTTTCTTTCTTTCTTTTTAGATTTATTTATTATTATATGTAAGTACACTGTAGCTATCTTCAGATACTCCAGAAGAGGGCATCAGATCTCATTACGGATAGTTGTGACCCACCATGTGGTTGCTGGGATTTGAACTCAGGACCTTCAGAAGAGCAGTCAGTGCTCTTAACTGCTGAGCCATTTTTCCAGCCCTGGGATTTTGTTTTCATAGTTGCTGCCTCATGGGCATAAGGTAGCTGCTACACACACACATACACACACACACACACATATATATATATACAACATACATACATAATACATATATGCAAACACACACACACAAACACACACATATATACAAATACACACATATATACAAATACACACACATATACATATACACACATACATGTACAAAACACACATACATACACAAACACATATACATAAATACATATATACATACTTACACACACATATGCAAACACACATACATACATATATACACACACAAATACACTCACACATATATACAAACACACATATACAAACACACACACATATACAAACAAACAGACAGACACACGCTTTCCTAAAGTAAGAGGCAAGCCTGAGAATGCCATGAGCTAAAGCCAGGACTCATCTTCCTTTCAATCAGGAATAAAAAAAGATAGAGGAAAAGAAGAAAGAGGAAGAGGTAAGAAAGCAGGACTTCCCCCCAAACCTTGTAGCTTAGCATCCCTTCCGTTAAGGTGTGTTTTCTGGACACTCGGCCCTGTAAGATTGTCTGGAATGAGGTTCATTTTCCTGGCTGAGCAAGCGTCCCCAACCTGAGCCTGCCCCCTTACCCCCAGCTGAAAGACACGCTCTTCCTTCTCTACTCTCCAATCCGATGAAGTTACCCATGGGAGAGGGTTTTTTCAGTAGTGGTTTGATCTTTGCAACTGATGGCTGGGCTTTCTGTTATCTCTTCTCGCTGTCAGTTACTAAAAGCTGCTTCTCTAGTCTACAAGAGATGCCAGTACATCAGCCATGAGAGCTGTCAGTACCTTTCCTCTTTCCCTTCATGGTGATACTGACAAAACGTACAGCCTTTTGCCTTGTAACCCCTTGTGCGTATACACTAGCTCCAGGATGAGGGGCTCTGCTGGTACTGGCACTGGTGGTGGCTAGCGAAGGGGGTGAGAAATAAAAGGGCAGTGGGACTGTGCCTGGAGAGATGCTGTGGTCCAGAGGAAGAACAGAGGCTTGAATCTCAGCCAGAGATGAGATGAATTCTAGCTGCCATGTGCAGGAATCATGGGGGTTTTGTCTAAGAGGTGTGGGTTTTTTTCCTAAGTCTCAGGCTCACCAAACACTCCTATAAAAACCTACACCAGGACCCCACAATGCTGTGAAAACATCAATATCTTCTTATTTATTTTCGTCTTTATTCATTTGCTGAGTTATCTACACGGGTAAGTGCTGGAGACTTAGCAGCGAATAAAACAAGCCTTACCCTCAAAGAACCTACAATCAAGAGGGAAAACTGACCCTTTCATGAGTAATTACACCATAACGAGGTCTGCAGGAACAGAGAGGCCCGTGGGAGTTCTTGTGGGCATGGAAAGGAGGGCTGTCCCCACTGCCAAGGTTGTAGGAGGAGCTGTGAGGAACAAAGGGCCACTGTGAGGAGCGCTGAGTATGCTGGAAAGCACTGTGTAAATATTTTCAGCAACTCAGGGCCAGAGCAGAGGTGGAAACCCAGAAGAGTATAGTAGTGTTTGGAGGACATGTGTGGGGGATGTCCCAAGACCCCAGTAGTTTTCTGAATCAGTAGATAACAACAAACTCTGTATGCCTTCGTGTGTGTGTGTTTGTGTGTGTGTGTGTGTGTGTGTGTGTGTGTGAGAGAGAGAGAGACTATGATAGAGTTTAATGTATAAATTAGGCAATGGTAATTAGCAATAACTACTAGAGTGCTTACAAAAGTGTGCTGCAATTAAAGTTATTGAAAGTGATCCCTCTCAGAACATATTTTAATAGATAGAAGATTTTGAATGTCTTCATCACAAATAGAAGATTAATGATATGATGGATATGTGAATTATCTTTGTTTAAATACTGCACACTATGTGGACAGAACAAAGCATTAGTATTATATTTTGCTATTTTACATTGTGTGTGTGTGTGTGTGTGTGTGTGTGTGTGTGTGTGTGTGTGTGTGAATACATTTGTAAAAGCATCTCCTACTCTGTGCTGACTATCCTCGGTTGAAGATGAGTGATTGGTGCCACAGAAAACAGTTTTATAAAAGGGGAAGAAAGCTGTCACCAGGAAAAGGAAAGGGAGAAGATGAGGATGCTGGCTTGCTGCGGCTGCCATGACGAAATGCACAGGCTGAGGTCTTACATTCTTTTCTTGCTGATGTGGAAAGAATTGGGTGCTGGCAGAATTTGTTTCTGTGAGGTCTTTCTTGCTGGCTTTGACTTCCTGGGGCTCTTTGCCTGCATAAGCACACAGAAGGCCAACGGAATGTCACCTTGTCCTGAGCTTGATGCCACCTTGTCCTGAGCTTATAAGACACCTGTCCTGTCAGACTAAGGCCCCCAATGATACCCTGACTTGACCTTTATTGCCTCCTCCTAGGCCTTCCAGTCCCTATCTCCAAGTAAATCCAGTCATGTTGGGGATATGAACTTGGGAGGGGAACACAGTTCAGTCCATGACAAGGAAAAACTGGAGACTTAATGAGAAACAACTGCTTGACAGACAGAGAAAATGACCAGAAAGGGCCTTTGCAACACCCAAAAGCAGATTACAAAATAAGGATTCTTCCACAATGCAAAATAAAGCTCACACTATTGAAATGACTAGGTATATATTAAATATCCAGTCGCTGGGGGGCTGCAGCCGGAATCCAGGTCCACATGGTCCTACTATCTGCACTGTTCTTCATTTCCTACTGATTGACACACCCAGTGTATCTAGGAATCTGGGAGTGAAAAGAAAAATAAGATGAGAATGTGTGCACCCAGAGAAGAAAATGAAGTCAAGGCCAACCGGGAGGGGCTGTGTCGACCAGCTGGGAAGTCTTATTTTGAAGACAGTAGGGAGTATAAGGTGTTTTTTTAGGTCAAACTGTGGCACCCAATGTGTCCTCGTGGACCTTAGACAGTGGCATATACAGAGATGCTGGATTCTCAGACTGACAAAGGGAGACCAACTGAAGGCTGACTGTGGAGCCAGAAGGGTTGGGAGAGGAGAGGGCCCGGCCTGGAGCACTGCCTATACCTTTTCCTAAAGGAGAGGATGAGCGTTACAGTGTCATAGGCTGTTTTCTTGACCCCTTGCATTTTAGCGTTAAGGAGAAGCACAAAATTTTTATCTTCAATATTGAAAAGACCTGAGTTTCATGCCCAGAGCCCATATTAAAAAAAAAAAAAAAAAGACAAAAGTCAGAGTTGGTGGCATGCATTTATAATCCCAGCACAGGGGCAGCAGAGGCAGCAGGTCCCTGGGGGCTGCCTGGCCATCAAGCCTAGCCTAGGCCATTGGCAGACCCTACCTCATAAAACAAGGTGGAAGACACTTGAGGAATGAAAGCCAGGGCTGTCTTCTGGCTTCCATATGGATAAACACAAACACATGGGGGGGGGGGGGGAGAAGCGGGAAGAGCTGAATGGATGGATGAATGAATGAATGAATGAATGAATGAATGAAATTTGCTAGGAGGAAGAGCTATGAAGATGTTCTCCATGTTAGATTTGAGCTGCTATCAGACTCTCAGAATGGATATTAGTTGCTGGCAGGTACCAGTAAGTAGGCAGCTAAAAATGACAGTTTGGAGATAGTGCTGAACTGGAGAGGGAGTTCCAAGAGACCTCAGCATGAGGGTGAGAAGAGGAGGGAGGGGAGGAAGGGGAGAAGTGGAGGGGGGAGGGGAGGGGGCAGGGTAGAATAGGTAAGAAGTTAGAATTGGAAGTGGGGCGGGGTTAAAGATGGAAGCCCCACCAAGGACAGAAGACATCTGAAGAGCTTGAAGTGGGGAAAGTTAGGGAGAACAACTTCACGAAAGCTGCTGGAGTTGGTCAATAGGGAGGCCTCAGAGGGCACCCTCCGTGGGAGCAGTTTCTACCCCTGGTGCAGGGTGCAGGCAGAAGCAGGGTCACCACAAGTTCAGGAGGGAAGGAGGCAGAATGGAAACAGTTCCTTCTAGACAGAGCAGGCTCAGAGATGATAGGCATTACCTGAGGAGGAGGCAGGTTGACTGGAAAGGTTTATGTAAGGTGAGGGGAGCCCTGAGGGTGTTGTCAGTAATGGGAAGGAAGCCAGGAACGAAAGCTGGAGACCCAGGAGGTGAGTAATAGAAGTGGGGGAGGCACAGGCAGAGGATGAGCGGATGAGCGCTGAGCAGGCTTGGGGGGGGGGCGGGCAGCACATGAGGTGCTGAGGGAAAAACAGGCCTAAGGGTGCAGAGGAGGAAGATAACAGGTTGGAGCTTATCGCTGGGTGACAACCCTTTCTAGTAAGGACAGCCACTCTGCTTGCATCCCCTTCTGTGTGAAAACTGCCTCAGTGCTGATCAGCTCTCATGCAAAGGACCAGTAGAGACCCCTGGGCACAGAAACTAGGAAGTGCATGCGAGTGGATGCGTTTGTGCGCAGTGTGCTACTTATTAGCAGTGTGGCCATGGACAAGCTGTGGAACCCACCAGCTCCTAGTCTCCTCATCTGAAAACTGATGGTGTTAGCACCCACCCACCACCTGAGGGGAATGATGAAGAGAAACTGATATTTGTAAAATGCTCAGAGGCATGCCCAGCACCTGAGAGTGTGGAGTTATTATTGGGATAGTCCCCAGTGCTGCCTGCGCTCACCAGAAATCTGAGGTTGGTGACAGGCAGCAGCAGTTACTATATCCTCTTACAGATGAAGAGACCAAGTTCCGAGAAAACAACAAACTTGCCCCCCTCCCCCCAAGCAGCATTAGGCAGGAACAGAGGTACGATTTCAACTGAGATTCTCAGATCTATATACCAGCCCCACCCTTTGCCAATGAGCGAACATCCCTTCCCCCCCCCCTCCCCGTCTCCCTCCCACTGCATGAGGAAGATATCTAGGCTATACTGAGCTCAAGGCTCTCTAATACTTCCCCATGCCACAGAGTTGAGTACCAAGGACCACCGCTTGGGGTGATGGCTCCTTCAGAATCAAGCTATAGTTCAGTGGTGGCAACTTTGACAAAGGCTTGAGCTGGCTCCTAGTGCCTAACCAGAGTTCTAGACCTTCAGCGTCAGTGACAGGATCACGAGGGTTATGGGAAGGGCAGTAGAAAAAGTGAGAGCCAGAACTGCCCGGACATCTGTTTTCAGTTTGAGCTGCTGCCTCTTCCTGCCTTTATCGGAGCACACTCATGTTCCGGGCTAATGGAAGCACAGTTTGTTTCAGTCCTGGTTCATATTACATGTCAGCTTGCCTTTTTATTTCCATCAGGTGTCATAGGTCAAAAGAATCCCTTTGGGGTGTAAGAGATGGACTGCGTAGTTTGAAAATATGAGACGTGGCCATATGCACCAAAGCAGGAGGGCCAGCGTAGTGTCTGCCACAAATGGCACTTGCATTTCACAGGCCTATTAATGCAAGGCGTTCCTTAGACAGCTTGCGTCTGGGATATTGATTGTCTTCCTTTTAAGGGGTAGAAGAAGAAAGTACAATCTGTTGAGCTTTTCCTAGTGCCAACCATTACCCTGAGCGTAGTGGAAGAACGTCAACTCGCTTGACTTCTCATGAGCTTGTGTGGTCACAATTAGTACCCTATATTTCCAAAATCGGAAGCTCCAGGATCCTAACCCAGCAACATCTGGTTGAGGTTGAGACTCTTGCAAATTTCAGACACTTTTTGAGGGCACTGTGTCCTGTACTGAGAGCTGGCTTCTGTGTGCAATGAGTAATGACAGCACTTCTGATGACAATATCGAGTCACAAAAATACTGAAAATAGAAAGAGTGGGGCAAACAGCAGCGTCAAGAACAAGGCCAATAGCCAGGCCTACACCTTTAATCCCAGCACTCGGGAGGCAGAGGCAGGTGGATTTCTGAGTTCGAGGCCAGCCTGGTCCACAAAGTGAGTTCCAGGACAGCCAGGACTATACAGAGAAACCCTGTCTCAAAAACAAACAAACAAACAAAAAGAACAAGGCCAACGTTAAATTTCTAGTTTAAATATCAAAAAGATTCCTTAAAATCACTAGCAAAATGTGATGTATCTACTAGTAGCTGTTGTTTCAGATGCTTTGGCCAATATAGGGAACAAGAAAAATAAGAGACTGAGGCCAGGACACAAAGTATCCACAAAGTATGGACACAAAGTAGTATTTTTGTGAGTGTTGTGTTTATATTTGTAAAATGCATATGTGTCTGTGCGTGCGCACACACATATACACACACATCACTATTTGAAAAAAAAAAAGCTACTATTTAATAAGGAACCCAAATTTGTAACTGAGGTACAGTGAACTTTCCTAAAGTCAAAGTATTTCCAAAATACCTGAAAGACCACTTGGACAATATACTAAAAATATCCTACTCAAGAAAATTAATAAATACTACTGTGTCATCTTAATGAGAACTATGTAAGACCTATGCGATAAAACTGCAAGGTTTCACTGAGCAATGCAAAATAGAACATGAATAATGAGGACATATTGCGTGTTCCTAGGCTAGCAAAGTTGAAATATTCTGAGATGACAATCTGTAGGTTTGACAGAATGCCCAAGAGGAACCTAAAGAGAACTGTAGAGATCTGGCAGAATGGCTTAAAGCTTGTCTAGAGTAGTAGACAGATGAAACATAGATGAGCTATCCAGAGGAAGAAGAGTGGTAGTCCATGTTAAAGATCTCACCACATCATAAATCTACAGTAATTAAAAGAGAATAGCAGCCAAGCAGGTTAGATGGCATAAAGCTGCAGAGAAATATTACCAATGATGCAATAATGCGGTTTAAAAAAAAAAAAAAAACAACACTCACAAAAGCAGGAGTCTCAAGTGAGTAGAGGAAAGGCGGTTTAGTCAATAGATATCAATGGGAAATCAGGAGCTTAAGCCAGTGGCTCTGGAGTGCTAAGGAGGGGAAGGGATATGGCTGATGGACACAAAGTAGTTTTGTAACCCAAAGTATTGGCCTACTATGGACACAAAGTAGTTTTGTAACCCACAGTATTGGCCCACTATTTACAAGATAGATTTTTTTTTCCAGAAAACTCTCTCTTTGTGGCTTTCCTCATGAAAATAGGGGCTGTAGATGTCACTCCGTTGTTACAATGATTATCTGGCATGCCTGAAACCCTGGTTCAGTCCCCAACACTACCTAACCAGGTGTGGTCTGGTAGCTCTTGCCTGTAAGACCAACATTCAGGAGGTAGAGGCTTTAAGAATGTAACGGCCCAAGCTGGACAGTGGTGGCACACGCCTTTAATCCCAGCACTTGGGAGGCAGAGGCAGGCAGATTTCTGAGTTTGAGGCCAGCCTGGTCTACAGAGTGAGTTCCAGGACAGCCAGAACTACACAGAGAAACCCTATCTCAAAAACAAAAACAAACAAACAAACAGACTGTAATGGCCCCCATCATCATGAAGGTGTAAGAGAGTACTTCAACTCTTACCATAGGGGCCCCGATTGTCTCTCTTCAGAGCACCCTGCTCTTCAGTCTGGTGGTAAGAGCTCTCAGAGCCCCTACCATTATACTACCTGTCTCTGCCCATGGCATCAACTCCTTTTCTAACCACTACCGTCTATCCCAGTGTCCCTCTGGTGTCCCTCTGGAACCTTTCAAAGGTATGAGGATCAGAAATTCAAGGCCATCCTCACCTGCACAGCGAGTTCAAGGCCAGCCAGAGATAAAGGAGGCCCTGACTCAAACAAAACAAAACAGGAGCTGAAGAGATGGCTAGTCAGTTAAGGTGCTCACTCCTCTGGCAAAGGACCCACGTTAGCTTCCCAGTAACCAGGGCAGCTCATCCATATAACTCCAGCTCCTGGGGACCCATAGACACCTATAAGCATGCGCGCGCGCGCGCGCGTGCACGCGCGCACACACACACACACACACACACACACACACCAAAATCTTATAAAGGAAAAAACAACAAACAAAAACAAAAATGACACAAACTGCTAACTTCTCTGCCTGGTCTCCAGAAGAATTTGAACTTTCCACCTTGAATATAGACTTTAGTTCTTTATGCCAAAAATATTCCAGAGAAACAAAAGAAAGAAATGCTTCACAGTTAAACCTAAAGGGAGAAAAACAAACACCCACCCATCTCTGCCTCAGAGAAGGGCTTTAAGCTTTAACATTTATTGAGAAGCTGGGAGTGGTGGCATATGCATGTCTTTGATCCCAGCACTGGAGGGTGGGTCAGAGGTAGGTGGATCTCTGAAAGTTCAAGGCCAGCTTGGTCTACAGAGTGAATTATAGGGCAGCCAGGGGGCTGGTGAGATGGCACAGTGGTTAAGAGTCCTAACTGCTCTTCCGAAGGTCCCAAGTTCAAATCCCAGCCACCACATGGTGGCTCACACAACCATCCATAACGGAATCTTCTGGAGTGTCTGAAAACCCCCACAGTGTATTTACATATAATAAGTAAATCTTTAAACAACAACAACAAAAAAATTGTAGGGCAGTCAGGGCTACACGGAGAAACCCTGTCTTGAAAAACCACAAATACATTTGCGTATACATATATTATAGCTCATATACTAGGAAATGGACATTTTATTTTAAGAAAATGGCTACAGTGTATGTATAGAAGAATTAATGATTTGAGAGAAAGATATATCAAGTATGTTTCCCCTTAATAGTAATTAAGTACAAACTTAAATAATGGAGTATCAACCTCTTTTAACCTTGTGAGCTAGAGTCACTCCAAAAAAATACCACTCCACCAAGGCTGTGGTATAACTCCGCCTGCATTGTTACTCATTACATTGTAAATCACTACAGCCCTTTGGGAAAACAAGTTGGCTGTTTGTATCAAACCATAAAAGTTGTGAATGTCAGAGGCTCATGAAGGAATAAACCCATAATCAGAAAAGTTGCATGCTTACCACAGCCTTGTTTACAAATGTGAAATTTTGGTAACATTCCAAAGGCCCAGTAACAGAAAGCATTGAGGTAGATCATGCTACATCTGCTTGCTAAACATTAAATGGCCATTAAAATTTTTTATGAAAAGTCTAAAATACAGGGAAATGCTTTAAATATTTGGCTCCAGAAATAGGGCATAGGTGTGATGTTTCCAGTATAAACCTCTCTATTGATAAGGATTGAGGAAGTCCAACTTGAACTCACATCTGTCAAGCCCGAGAGAGCAACACTGTTGCTTTCCCTACTGCATGCTCCCTGCTGTGGAGACCAAGTTACTGCATCAAGTGGTTGGTCAGGCAGGATGCAGACACAGTATCTATGAGGATTGAAACCTCCAACAATTAGGGTTTTCTTAAAGTCCTTTCTCTTCACCTTTAACACGACTGATCAAGTGACCATTCAGAGGCCCGGGGAAAAGACCTGTGGCCCATTAATATGGGCACACCTGTCTCTTGAGCTCTCTGCAGCACCTCTGTCTCTGTCTGCCGTGTGTGTGTGTGTGTGTGTGTGTGTGTGTGTGTGTGTGTGTGTGTGTGCGCGCGCTCGTAGATATTTTAAATACTTTTCTTGGTGTCAGTTGTCCCGGTTGTTTCTTAATGAATTGCATTAAGGAAAAGCCCAGTTCCCAGAAGCACACCTTCTTTCTAAACCAGCTTTGCCTGAGGTGAAAGGAGAGCCCCCAGGTGGTCTCTAGAGCCCTGCGCCTGCTGTTACCGAACACGGAAGAAGGCTTAGTGGGGATTCGCTTTACAAAAGTGAATCTATTTCAGAGAATCCCAAGCTGTGAAAACCTGAGCCTACCTTTCTGTTTCCTGCATCACCCATGCCCCAAACCGGCTAGAACTGTCTGCGGTGCCCAGCTCACATGACAGTAAGAATCCCTTGCGTTGTTCTGAGCACACGGCTTACTGAACACAGTGACATCCTGTTTTCATTTTTGTTTTAATCTTCACAACACAGGAAAGTAGGACGGTGCTGGGATTATTGTCTGTATTTCATAGACGGAGCAGTTAAGGTTCAGAAAAGCTAAGGCTCTTAGCCGAAAGCTTTTTGACAGCCATGGTCACATCAGGTGCCCGTGTGAGAAGAGGTTTTTTTTTTTTTTTTTTTTTTTTTTTTTTTTTTTTTTTTGGATGCTATGCTCTTCCTCGCTTTACTCCTAGCTCAGTCATTGTCAGCAGGCAGTCACTCAGTGTGTGTCCCTTGTCTCCTCCTATGTGTCCCACATTCTGCTCTAGCTAAGCTCCCTGTTGTGAACTGCACCCTGGAGGATCTCAAAGTCTACCAAGGAAGACAAGCTTTGTTCAGGAATGTGTTGCAATGACCCAGAGAGGGGTCAGCCTGGGGTCTAGGGCTATGCTAAGCAAGAGATGCTAACCCAATCAGAATGGGGGTGAGGCATGGCACCTGGGCTCAGACTTCCAGACGCTGAGCTGAGCGGGTAGGTGAGTGGAGAGGGTAGAGAAAAGGGCTCCAAACAGATGCCTAAGGCTGCCCAACTTCTCATAGGTGAAAGGAGAGTCAGGATGGAGAATGAGGATGGGAGACTACAGTGGTCGAAGTGTCAGAAAACATGCCACGTGTAAAGCTGAGGAAAGAGAGGACTTCAGAACAGGGGGGCCAAACGCTCGTGCCGAATGCAACAGAGTCCCCTATGATATGAGCCATGGTTTGAAAACAAACGTGTAGTAAACACACAAGGATGAAGGAAGGAGGCAAGCGCCTGCCCGACGTGTCAGCAGACTTTTGTGAAGCAGAGGTTGGCTAGAGTTGGGGGCACATGGTGGGTCAAACAAACAGTGAGAAGCGGAGTCCAGATAACTTCTGGAAGGGGACAGGGGGCGGGCGGGGGTGGGGGGGAGACAGCAAAGGCAGGGAGAAGACACAGCTGGGATGAGAGACACAGCTATGATTCAGGGGCCATTGCAAGCAGTCTTCTAGCTTTCTTACCTCACACATACAGGAATCTAAGGCATCTTAGAAAGATCAGGGAGGCTTCATCTCTGGCAGCAGGCCTAGCAGGGCAGGGGAGAATCACCCACAGAAAACGGGAAGTTAGTGTAAGCTAAATGCTGAAAATAACATTTGTAGACCCTGTTTTTGACAGCCAAACACATGTCTTCTGTCTGAGGAAGGAGATTATTAGAAAAACAAATTATATGAGGGAGTGAAAAGCCCCTGTCGATGGTGCCCGTGCGGGATTATCCCCACAATGCAACAGTCCCTCTGCGCAGTGAGTCAGCGACTGACAGGGTGGCTTTTGTTCTTATCCCGAAACATGAACAGGCCAGGAGATTATTGGGCATCTGAGTAAACCTTCCTGCACGTGAGAAAAAGACTAAGCAAATAGGAGAAGAAGAGAAATAAAAAGAATGAGACAGAAACAATAAAATAAAGCAAGAGGGGCAAGCTCCAGTGACGGAGACGTCAAAGGAGAAGAGGCAAGAACCCATCAAGATAGTGGAGAAAAGATCTCACGCTTATGCGTGGCCTCAAAAGGCTGTTCAGAGAGGAGACCTCTTTACAACAGCCAGCACTCAATTTACCTAAAACAGCTCCTTCCAGCCTGCAGCTTAAACTGTAGGAAGTCTCTCCTGACCCTGGTTTCTAGCTGGCTGCCCTCCCTGGCCTCCTTGTATCTGCATGGGGAGCCAAATATTCTAGCGTCTTTTGGCTTTAACTGGGATGCCGTAGAAAGCGTCCCCTGGGTGCGTGTGAGAAGAAGGCTGTCAGGAATGGCACTCTCCAAACAAGAGCAGAACAAGAGCAAAGCAGAGAGCTGCACGGCAAACCTTCAGATGGCCGGGGCAGTAGCCACCATAGCATGAGCACTCTAAGGCATCTGCGGCTGAGTACTGGGGAATGCCTGCCAGGGCCTGGAGAGCAGAGTGACAGAAGGCCCTGCAGGCACTGACACAGAGGTACTGCCTCTCTGGGATCTGATAGCAGCAGGAGGAATCTGTCCCCTGCAGTGCCCGGTCCATTGCTTTCTGTTCTCAATACCCACAAACCCAACATGACTCCTAATCACCCCCAGTTTAAATAAACAGTGAGAAAGCCACAGCTGTCTCTGGCCTTCCTAGGTGCATGTAGCCCTGGCCACTGGTGCCCACCCCTACCTGTAGAGATAGAACAGCTCCAGTTATAATAATAATAATAATAATAATAATAATAATAATAATAATAATTTCTCTCATCATGAACAGCAGCATGAAGACATTCATGGAGAACAGTTAACAGGGCACAAGGGCAGGGGCAGGAAGTAAGAGATTTCATGAGATAGGCCCAGTGGATTAGACCCTTGAAAGCCATCTTTCACAGGAATAGGAAGTTGTGTCTATGAAATATCTGTCGGTGCCCGAGAGGTCAGAGCTGTAGGGAAGAGAGAACTGAGCAGCCATAGTGTGGGCCCATCCCAGTGTGATGTGTGTCCTGCAGGTGGAAGAAACACGATCTCCCATGACTCAGTTGTGTCTTAAAACATATAAGCCATCTCTTTGTGGAGACGACAGTGTGGGAGCATTAATTGCTGCTTTCCCAGGCCCGCAGCCAGGCTCGCTCTCCCCTGGAGTCATAAAGCCTACACACCTGCACGCACACACAGTGTGTTGGGGGCCCTGATGAAGGGCAGAGAGCTGAGGTCAGCCAACAGTCAGCTACAAAGAAGGGTCCGTGGCCACTAGCCGCAGCTGGTCAGTTACTGATCTAGGAGCGATGCTTAGGTCAGGAACTTTACACTTACTTGAATTTGCAGTAAAAATACTGAAGTACTGAAAAAACCAAGGTGTGGAGCAGAAAAGTGACCCACTCAAGGTTACCCGTGGGTGGCACCATGGAATTAGAGGCCCAGGGTCTTGCTCTAAAGCCCACTAACTTTCCACTGTACTGCATAGATTTGGCTCGGCACAAACATGTGGTTTTGCTTTGTTTGACTTAGTTTCCTTTATGTCCCACCACTGAAGCGGCCGCAGCAATCCCTCCTGAGGGCTGTGTGTGCTGTATCCTCTCTACTCCACAACTGCCCAGAAGATATTCAGTGAGAAACCCAGAATTCAGAGCAGCTAGTAGTGAGAGTCAGAGCTGGGATTCCAGTCAGGGCTCATCTGATGGCATCAGCCAAGTTCAGCCTTAAACTGGAGTGCTCTCTGTATGAGCAACCAAATGATGCTAGAGACAGGGCTCTGCCTGAAGAGCTGTGGAATGACTAGAGAATCAGCAAAGAGGCTGGGGACCTTTGCTGACCCCTGGGTGCTTTGGGCAAGTGGAAGCAACAAAGGGCTAAAGGAAGGCTGGCCCACCAGAGGCAATGGCAGGATGCCCAAGGCTGCTCTTTACCCAGGCACACAAAGTGCTCACCGCAGAAGCTAGAGCTGCCCCCAACTTCTTCCTGGATACAAAATAGACAGTCCTGCCATGTAGAAGGCCAGCCTGTCACCAGGCAGGTCACAAGACAACCTTCCTCTGGAAGCAAGACCAGTATCTGAACTACAGCCCAGGACAACAGCAGCTTAAAGTCCTGCTACTGTCAGAGGTCAAAAGTAACCAGAAGGTTCTCTACACTTTCCCAGAGCAGCGGCTCCTTCTCAGTTCCTTGTGAGATGTGTAGCGATTGTGTTTGCCATGCGGCGGTGTCTGCCTTGAGGCAGAGAGAATGAGCTGTCTAGGTAGCTGGGAAAGCTATAGAATATTGAACATAAACCTATAAGCACACGGCCATGATCTCTAATAGGATTTGGTATTGAGCAGAGGTCTGGCTTGGCCCCTGGCCTATAGCTATAGATCCAAATTATTATACTGAGTGTTACCTAGTAATAAGTAAGAATGATTGTTCAAATCACTGTGCGACTGACCAACACACATTATAATTATTGTAAAGAAAAGTCCACCAGAGGCAGAGAATCCCGCCATCCTGCTAATTAATTTCATGTGTAATGTCCTAACAGAAGTAATTCAAGGACACAATTCATGGAAACCATGTTGACAGCTCCTACTGAAATAGAGGACTGAGACCCTTCTGCCACGTGGTTAGTTACTGCTGTCTTGAGAGAAAAAGGTTGGTTCCATGTCTAGCCAGATATAATTGGTCCAGAGGAACAGGGCTGACAGTGAAGCCACTGGTTTGGGGAAAAGTTGGCAGACTGAAACCTTAAAAACAAGAAGTGAACAAGGAATCAAGGAGTCTAGGCCCCACAGAAAGGCCATTTGCCCACGAGGTCAAGACACCAGAAGACGTCACCTATCATTATGCTCTGCTGCTTACAATTTAACAAGCACTGCTTCAGGACAAATCATGGGGCGGCAGAGAAGTGGGGGTGGACCCCTGCCTTCGCAGGGATTTGTCGTCTACACGGGTGAACCTCGGAGCTTGTAAGTGACAGCACAATAGAGACCTAAGACAAGCAGAGGATGATGTACACTGACATCAGGGGACGAGGAGAGCCTAGCCTTTCTAGAGGACATCTCAATGCTTCAGGGAAGGGACATGGTATAAATTAGGTCCGGGGGCTAGAGTAGTGCTTGGTGATCAAGAGCATTTGCTGATTTTCCAGAGGACCTGGGTTTAGTTCCCAGCACACACTTTAGGTGGCTCACCACTGCTATAACCCCAGCTCGTAGGATCTGTCACCCTCTTCTAGCCTCTGAGAAAGCCCACGCAAGTGTAACTACGTGAGATTAAACTCACTCAGACAGACACATGCACACGTAAATAAACGTAAATCTTTTGTTGTTGTTGTTGTTGTTGTTGTTGATCCTTTATTTATTTTATGCATGACTGCTCTGCTGCATGTACACGCATGCCAGAAGAGGGCACTAGTCCTTTTATAGATGGTCATGAACCACCGCATGGGTGCTGGGAATTGAACTCAGGACCTCTAAAGGAGCAGCCGCTGAGCCATCTTTAAAATAAATCTTTAAAAAGGAATAAACTTAGTGTGAGCTAAGCCAAGCAAAGACGGGATTGATAGGGACTTTTATCAGTGCTGGCTGTTCCTGAGAAGGCGAGTGACCTCAGGAGGCAGGACTATAGGGAATACCTGGTCTGCAGCGTGATGAGGGCACCAGGCAGACCGTTGAGGCAAAGAGATGTGCTTGAGTTGATTTTGTGCGGGGACTGGGGAGTGAACCCAGGCCTCAAGCATGCTGAACACATACTCTATAGCAGAGCTAGACCCCAGTCCAAACAAGGTTGTGTAGGAAGGGCAGTGGGCCTTGCCCTGCCTAGTGTTTCCTAAAATGTAGCTCTCGAGATTCTGTTAGAACTCAGGCTGTTTCAGAAATCATGGTTTACTGGCTATAATTAGGAATAGCAAGTCATTGTTTCATAGTGATATTAAATTTTCTGTTTTAAATAAATTTGCTTCAGAAAATCAACAATTCAAAGAAATGCTCAGTGAAGGATAGGGCAGATGGTATGTGACTGCAGCACCCAAGCAAGCAGCTGTGGGAGGCACTGGCCCCGTGGCCTTTGAGAAACTTGGGACCAGGTAGGTGACACCAGACTGGGAAACTTGAGAGTGCCCGTGGTTGACCACAGGGCCTGGACCAGCCATAAACGCAATCAGACTTCTACCGTATCTCACTGCTTCTAGTTTTAAAACAAAAGCCAGCATTAAGATTTTTCCCTCAGAAATCTCCTCGTTGGAAAATCCTGGCACCTGATTCAAATTTTGAAAAACATTGTACAATGTGTCCATAGGGGTCCCATTGGTGACGCCTGCTCCAGATGGTGAGAAAGAGACTCAACTCCAGACTGACAGCTCTGCCTGCTACAGCAGGGCTGAGTGAAAATGGGGAGGGGGCTAGAGAGCGAAGGCCAGGCAGAACCGAGCCAGAGGTAATGCAGAGGTAGTGGACAGCCCTACCTTTTAAGCAAGGGATTCAGTTGGTTAGTTTTGGGGGAATTTTTGTTGTGTGTATGTGTGTGTTCCTGTGTGCACATAAGAGGAGGTAGGAATGTGGGTTTACCTTCCCTCCTTGATGGAGACAAGGTCTCCTTGCTGAAGCCAAACTAGCTGGTCCTAGAGATTCTTGGGATTCTCTTGTCTGTGCCTCCCACTCCCCCAGTGGAGCATCATGGGAGTTACAGACACTTGTGCCAGCGTGTCTGGCTTGGGGGGTGGGGTGGGCAGGGGGGCTGAACTCAGAGCATCAGGTTTGCCCAGCAAGCACTCTTTCCCATTGAGGCTCCAGAGCCACCCAAGCAAAGGTGGGTTTTAAATCCCGTGCCAATTAGTTGTATGGATCTTCCAACATAACTTTACTGACCTCAGGGAAGAGGGAGATGTGGTTTTCTGTGTGAGCTATAAGCAGCAGAGAGTGGCTTGGTGCCTAACCTAGGATAAATGATTGGAGAATAACTAGTAACTCCCCACTCCCCCACCCCACTACACACACACACACACACACACACACACACACACACACACACACACACCTCTGAGTCTGTTTCTGTTCCTGCATTCCCCGTCCTGGAATAATTCAACACAAAGTGATGCTCATTAGATGAAAATCTCGAGCCAGCAGCTGAGCTTTTAAAAAGATGAGTTCTTAAGTAATTTGTCCCAAAGATGGGCTTGACATGAAGTTGGCAGAATGATTAGCAGGTCATTGCGTGGGAGCACCAAAAAAAGAAAAAAATTAAAAAAATCCTGGATCTGGCTCTTGGCCCCCATTGAGCTGCTTAGCATTTCAAAAGGCAATCTACTCTGGAAGCTACTCCCATGGCAGATCCTGGAGGTGGGGGAGCAGGCCCTCCTCTTTGGAACTGGGCCACAAGTTCTCTTGCATCCTTGTGTAGCTAGCATCCTCCCGCCACTTCCGGCCTGTTTTCACACGCCTGGGTATAAAGTGCAGTCCTTGCAGGTCTTAGGCATCAGCACCACCTGGGCTCCTACCTCTTGACCTTTGACCTATGACACTGAACGCTTAAGGGGTAGAGCCCAGGACCTCTATGTATTAACAAAAAGCATTGAGGTGGCTGACACACACCAAAGACTGAAAATGGCTGCACTCTCGCACTCACGTAGGAACAGGCTGATATTCCTAAGGACCTCTGTACCAGGCATACATTTGGCATTAGGTGAGTGGTCACCAAGGAGTAAACTAACATTTGGATGTAGTGAGGACGATGAGGGTGTTTGCAGAGAGGATTTCCTAATGGGCAAGACTGCCCTGAACATGGGTGGCTCCAAGCCATAATTGGGGGGGGGGGATTAAGGGAAAAGGAGAGATCCAGATTTCAGGTGCGAGTGCTCTCTCTCTCTCTCTCTCTCTCTCTCTCTCTCTCTCTCTCTCTCTCTCTTCTGGCTGCCATGATTTGAATTGTTTTGCTCACTCCCTCACTAAAGATGGAATGCTTCCTAAAACCATGAGCCACAATAAACAGTTCAAAGCAGAAAACAAACAAACAAACAAACTACCCAACACACCTAAGTGCTTCCGGAGAACAAGAACCAGGCTTGGGGGTTCCTGGAAGTATTCTTCTGATTAGTCTGATATCTGATTGGAGAATGAGTGGATCTCTGTTGTGTCTATATGGAATATACCTGTGAGTGCTTCCTGCTGCCTTTGGAGCCTGGAATGATAGAACTGTTGTAAATGGTCAAAACCCCAAACTGTCTCCCCTTGGAATTTACCAGGCTGTGCATGTCTTCTAGGCAGTCTTGATTCGGTAACTAAGCTGAGTTTAGAGGTAACAACAGTGACATTGGCAGTTGTGCAGGATTCCCCTTATGGAATGGGGAGTAGAATAAGCCAAGTTAAATACTAGTCTAGCGCTTGGCTTCTGGAATTCAAGCAAGTTCTCTGCATATTCTCTTCTATAAAATGGGGGAGTGTACACTTCCCTTTTCTTATGCGTGAGGGATGCACCTGCATATCCTATATAAGAAAACAGGACCCTGTCCTCCCTCTGGCTTCTTCCTCAGAGCTTCACCCATATACTTCCCTCAGCTGACAGCCTGGCACCCTGGACTAACAACACTCCTTTTAACTGGGTCCCCCCTTAGCCATCATGGCCTTTCTGTGTCCTCTCTTCCCATATATTTTTCCTTTTCTGATTTTGTTTGTTTGGTTGGTTTGGTTTGGTTTTCATGAGACAGGGTGTCTTGTTACCCTCAAACTTACTATGTACCCAAGGATGGCTTCGAACTTCTGGTCTTCCTGCCTCTACCTCCCAAATGCTACAATTCATTCTTATCTTTAAACCTCTGCACTCTCCACCAAATACCACATTTCCAATCTTTAAAATACATTCTCAGTTTTAGACGACATACAGTCATTGCCCACTAGGGCTACAGTGGAACATGGCCATGCACGGACACAATGTGTGATCATTGTCATCAGTCTCTCTGTCGCTCCAGACACTCATAGTTTCTTTGACAAATGTTGAGTGCAGTCAAAGTCCTTTCTGCCAGCTGTTTTGAAATATAAAATTAATTGTTGCCAACCACAGTTGCCTTGTCAGGCCAGCAAATGTTGAGAGTTACCCATCCTTTCTAGTCGGTCCCTTGTAGTTCGGCTATGAAAAAGCAAGAACCTGATTGATCCAGCAGACTACAGACTGAGTCCTGGTAGACTGAGACCCAGAGCAGGGTTCAGCTTGTGAATGGGCTCTCCTTGCATGAGATGCTTGGCCTAGGCCTGACAACTCTAGGCAGAGGAAGGATGATGTCAAGCAGCATGTGCCTGCTGCTTTGGAAAAATTTTGAACGAAGCATTGGTTGCCAGAAGCACCTGTGGGTGAAAGATCCCAGGAAGGAAAGCCCTCTCTAAACACTGACAATTCATGTCCCCTACAGATCCCTTGTCCCATTGCCCTGGTCAGTCTTGTCAGCACTTGGCCTGCCTCTCAGGATCTCTTTAGCATATGCTCTCAATCAAAGCAGGAAAGCACACATGTCGTTTTCTTTAGGGAACATTATGGAACCAGAGTGATTAGCCTGCCCATGCCACCTGAGAAAGCCATTGCCAACAAGGCCAGGAACAAAGGCCAGGCTCATCGAGAGGCAGCCAGTGAGTGCAGAGTTCCAGTGGATTGTAGAGCTGCCCTGAAAGAAGCAAATGTCCTTTCCACCCTCAAACTACAAACATCAGGATGGCTTTCTCGGCCTTTTCATTGACTTGTATAGTGTCCAAAGTAGTGCCATCTGGATTTGACTCACAGGGTCTCAAAGGCTAGACTTAACAAACCATCTCAGCTGTCACCTTCTCTAGAACACCTCCTAAGCCAGAGAAAAGACTTGCTGAGCCAATTCAATAAATGCTGGAAATTAAAAGAAAGGGCCTGAGACAGGAAGAGGCTTGGTCAAGGTTACTAAAAACTCTGATGGCAGGAAGAGAGCCCAAGTTTCTTGCTCTGTCCAAGCGTGTTCCTTGTACAATGGTTCATGCCATAAGTTTCAGGCTTTATCCTTAATCCCTCATTCAAAGGATCCCACTCGTCATTAGTATATCCTTCCCTTAAATATATCTAGAGATTGAAAATGTTTGACCTTGTTCTAGCTTCTTTCTGTTGCTATAATAAAGGCCATGACAAAAAGCAACATAGGGAGGAATGGGCTTATTGGCCTACAGGTTACATCACTGATGGGGAGCCGACCACCTACTCAGGGTTGGAGCTAACCACAGCGAGCTGACCTCTCTTGAATCAATCACTAATCAAGAAAGTGTCCCCCAGCTATGCCCACAGGCCAATGTGATGAAGGCAAGTTCTCAATTAAGGTTCACTCTTCCCAGGTGACTAGTTTGTGTCACGTTGGCACAAACTAACAGGCACAGGCCTTAAGCCATTCATTTAGTCCTTTGGCTATCGAGCATTCAGCCAACCCCAGCTTTGTATCAAGGATGATATCATTTACTATCAATTGAAAGGTGATGTGTACTCATCCCGCCTTCAGTCCTCAGTAGTTAGATATTTTCACATAAGTAGAATACAACCCAATCGAGCAGGTAGTGTTCTTCTCTGACACTTACAAAGGTAGTTCTTCCAAAGACTCTAGAGCGTCCTTCCTCACTGGCTAAGTCAAAGCAAGTCTCCTTCCTGTTTCACGTAACGTATGTTTTTGGAACACAGGTCATACTGCCTGAGCCCAGTTCTCAATCCCTTCGAGAACCTCTTCCTTGCAATGTAGCTCCTGATCCACTCATCTTCCTCCTTGCTCCTCCACGGTCATGCCCCAGTTTATCTTATCTCTTCAATGTGGCTGCCAGATGTGAACGTCTGAACTCTAAATACAATCTGAGAATGCAGTGAAGTCTGACAGACTGCACTGCCTTCATTCTGAGTGCTGCCCAGGTAGAAGAGAGGGTCTTTCTCTACTGACTGCTTACCTACGCTCTCCAGCCTTGTCACTGCCTTCCTTAGTCTCTGACCCCCATCCCCTCCCCATCCTTCTCCCCGTCCTTCTCCCCCTCTCCCACATCGTGTTCCTGCTTAGTTGTCATACAGTAAGCATTGTTGACCATCTCGGTTTGTGTTTAGCCCTCACCAGACTCTTTGGGAGACCAGATGTGATGTCTGTCTTTAAGGACCTCACCATCTTGCTAATGGAATTTGTCCCCCCACCTCCCACTCCCTGCAAAGAAATAATGAGTGAAGAACCAAGACACATAGAATCCAGGGAATACCGTCTGCTAGACGTTTTCCTCCTCAGAGCATCTCTGTAGTGGTTTGGTAGACTTCTGGGTTTGACTGAAAACAGGTCTCCCAGCTCAAATGCCAGCGTGGAGCTGGCATCCAGCCCAGGCTGTCACGGGGCTCTGTCAAATTTTTGTCATTGTGTTGACCTAGACGGCTGCAGACTGAAGACCTTTGAGTTCCATCATCTGCAAAGAAAGCTGGGGTGCCTACAGGGACTGACACCTCACAGGCCACAGGACAGCTTTCCAGCACCTGGCGCCTGCCCAGCGCCAATCCAGAAAGCACAGGAGGAAAGTTCTTTTAGGTGTTGGCACGAGTGTGCCAGAGTCGGGGCTTCGGGGAGACGACAGGTTTAATTTGCTTTGACAGTGCTTTCCCCGGGAGAAAATTCACCCCGACACCCCGCCCCCTGCACACCAGGAACTCGGCTTGTTTGCGTTCTCATTTTTACCACGGGGAGTTTCTGTATGTTTTGCATGTGTGTGTGTTTACCCCCAATAACCCACATCTCCTTATTTGGATTCATTAGACCAACTGAGTGTTTTGTTGTAGTTCACAAATGGAAGACATGTGTGAATCTTAGAGCCTAAAGACCAGCTCTGCTAGGTTCTGGGCCAGCCACTTTACATGCACAACATGGCCCTGTTTGTTATTCTCTGTGATAGCTCTCTGGGGTAGATGCTGTTACTAACCCCACTTCACAAATAAGGTTGGAGAGATGCCATTCCCCAAAGACACTTAGGTCATAAGGGACAGCCTGGTTCCAAACTCCATGTTTGGCCCAGGCCATACAGCAGTTCCCAGGACCTGATTCACTTACCAGAGTCACAGTCTTAGCCATGTGAACTCGAGCTAGTAACTTTAGCTTCCAGTCTCCATTAAGTCTCTAAAATAACTGAGCATGACACCTATTTTGTAATTATTATAAGGCTTGAGTCAGACTGTCTGGTTATGTGTTTGTAGGTTCATTTAAAAGGATGAGGAGAGTCTCTCAGAGTCCTCCCTCAACCTGGACTTAAGGTTGAGTTAAATAGTATTGTGGCTGTTTTGTGTCTGCTTTTGGTTGTTTTATCATAAACAGAGCTCAGTCTTTGTCAGGAATAGAGGCGATGCAGCAGGTGTAAATCTCACTAGCTAAAGTCAAGAGCATGTCTTAGGGTCCATCTTGTTCACAGCATTAGCTGTCATCATCTGAAACGGCAGCCAGAAGCAGTCATCAGACGATTGGACCACTGTCTGGGTGTCAGGCAGACCTCATTTCCTCAGCCAAGTTCTCTCAAGTTTCTGGCACCTACCTTTACAACTTACGGAGAGACATAGAAGTAGGAAGAAAATGGAAGTAACCACAGGCTCAGACACATCACAGAGACAACGTGGAACTAAGGATGCAGAGAGATCCTCTTCGTCCTTGGTGAAGGATCCAACACAGTTCTCCTAGGGTCACAGGGGTTTGCCTGCTCAGACTGGGATCTCAAGCAAATGTGCCCGTTGTGCCTATACATGGTTGATTTGGCAGAGGAGATGACCCCTGCCCTTCCATCATGATGGCTCTGGGAAACAGGAGGCTCCTGAGTTGTTCTCGTTATCTTCCAGCCAATAGTTCCCTTGGTGAGCCTGGAAGAGCAAGCTTTGGGGGTTTGTTTTTGTTTTTGTTTTTCGAGAAAAGGTTGCTCTGTGTAGCCCTGGCTGTCTTGGAACTCACTCTGTAGACCAGGCTGGCCTCGAACTCACAGGGATCCTCCTACCTCTGCCTCCTGAGTGCTGGGATTAAAAGTTTTCGCCACCACTGCCCAGTGGCTTTTGGGGCTTTAGAAAACAGAAAAATAGAAAGAACAAATGCAGGCAGGACTTCTAAAGCATCTGCCTTCAAAGGACGTCAGTGTCACATGTGACCTACTTCTCCTTAACATAGCCATGTCAAGGATTTAGTTCCAGTAAGAAGTCATCAGTAGACAGAATGAGCCCTGCAGTGAAATACCCACGTCCTTGTGACTAATGCCCTCCAAAATCTCCTTGCTGGGGGTGAGGGGAAGGGACACTTTTTCTTTTCTTTCCTCTGAAGGTGCCCATTGGTGTCTTCAGCAATGTTGTGTTCCACATCCACAGGATATTCCCACTCACAGCCCATGTCCAGAGGAAAAGCAAGGAAACCTTTAAGCTTCACATTCCAAGACTGATGGGAGGGAAAACAAATTCCTGAAAGTCACCATTCCTATCAGGGCCCACTGCTCTGACAGAAAAACAAAAAAGCCAAGGCAGAAAAGGCCGGCATTTTCCAGTTTACCCTACACTCAATTATGAAAATCAGTTACTCACGGGCAGTTGAATTCTTAATTCCAATTCAGGCAGATTGGAAGGTGCACCGTCTACTAAGCAAAAGCAGCTGGAGTGGGAACTTTAAGCAGAGCAAAAAGAACGCAGGGGCAGAGACTCGCCCAGCACTGATTGGGAACATACACAAGGTTTATGAAATCAAGGTCACACTTCTCAAGACCCCAGAGTTGAGCACAGAGATATCTAGGTGGTCAGTGGAGACTTGATATCCATGGGATCTTAACCTTTTTTTTTAAACTGCATTTTAGAAAAATGTGTGTTTCTGTTTTGTCTGCCTGTGTATGTGTACTTTATTCATGCAGTGCCCACAGAAGCCAGAAGAGGGCATCGGATCCCTTAGAATCAGAGTTATGGATGGCTGTAAGCCATCATGTGAGTGCTGAGAACTGAACTCAGGTCCTCGGCCAGAGCATCAAGTAACCTTAACCACTGAGCTCTCTCTCCAGCTCCATATTCATGGGATCTCAGGTCAAGCCCAGGTTGCTAAAGTTCCTTTATATGGAAGAAATTCTATCCACATAAACATTTTATCAAAAGCAAAATATTCTCCAGATGGCTCCCTTCCCTTTCACATTGCCATCTTCAAATTATTTTCTTAAAACTCTGTTTCTTAAAACTATGCCTTCCCCAAAACTAACAGCCCAGGACAAATCCTTGAGAAGCCAGGCTTCTGTTCTGTCAGATTTAGCCGCTGACACTAGACTGTGTCCCAGAAAAAAAAATGTGTTTTCCTCACTTTGGCCACTACGGAGGACTTTTGGCAGGTGAGAAGCAGGTTTGAGGCTTGCAGACTTCGTAAATCAGTCTTGAAAGTGTATGGGAGCCATCTGCAAGTGGATCCTGCTGAGTACAGCTAGTTGTCAGTGTCTATTGGAGGGATACCTGTGCCTTCAGCTGAGAAGGACTGAGCGGAAGCATTTTAGAGCTGGAAGACCATCGAGTGAATGCTTCCAGCGATAGCATCAAGAGTAGGCTGAGACCCTTCTGTGGATTCGATTCCAGGGTAAATACGCAAATGAATAACGTCCGTTTCTAAACTCCAAGGTTCATGGTCAACAACGTTGAGGATATGGTGTTTCCATAGTGATAAGGACTTGGTCTGCTTACGCTGCCAAAAAGTCTTCTCAGAGATTAGGGCTTTAGAATTAGCTCTGGAAGAAGGAACAGAAGTTGCAAACAGGGACAGCTGCTGTGGGAAGAATGATCACAGAGGAGCTAAGAAAAGGAAGGCCCACCACGCCCATGGCCCCCAGCCATTGCAGAGCACAAGGAGACCCAGAAACCAGCCCTCTGCCTCTCTGTGCTGGGCTCCTGCACCAGGGCTGGAGGAGGCGGCCCTCCCACGGTACAGTGTACGGTAGCTTAAAGGGAAAGTCACCTGGCCTTGAACTTTACTCAGACTCTTGGATTTTAAAACAAAATTCAGAATGGAATTCCCTGAGTGACGTTTATTTAGAAATGTATTTAGGAAGCCAGTACTGATGTAAACACCTCGGGACGTGGGCCTTTCCAGGCGAAGAGATGCTCAGAACCCACAAGTCTCACTCACTCACAACCCAGACAGCTCACTTAGCCCTGGAGGGAGGCCACATGTTGGAGTGGTGTCTCTTACTCAAGTTCAGGCAGTTCTAGAATGTTCTCCCCTCCCACTGGCCCCTTTGCTGCCTTCACTGGTGACCCTGCTGTCCCAGAAGCCTGCCTTGCTCAGCCCCTGGCTTCTGCTCTCGGGTGAATCCCTACAAGGCCTAGAGAAGATGCCTCATGGACTAAGGATCAAACTCGGGGCTTCTGTGAGAGCGGTGTGTGCTCTTAGCCTCTGAGCCTCCCTCCAGCCCTGAGGAAGCCCTTTCCATCCATACCTCCCGTTCCTCTTCTGGGTCCCAGGCTATTGCTCAAGCCCTCTCCCCCAGTCGTTGCCCTTGTACATCCCAGAGCACTCTGCGGCATTTATGTTTTGATGCCCTCGCATTCCAACTAATCTCACTATAATTCCTGCTATTTTAGAACAGGAAGCAGTCCCCGGGAGTCACTTGTGCCATCGCCTTCATCATAGAGAGCAGAAAAGCAGGGTTCAGAGAGGGAAAGAAAGTTGGTTTTGGTCATACTGGAAGACTGGAGCCCAATACATGCCCCCTTATCCTCAGGGAGAATGTTTTTTTTCTCTGCCATGCTGCTGACCAAATGACAAGTCACTTGTCACTGTTCAAGTCTGAAATGGCATTGTCACTTTTATAGATGCTTTTATTATTATTATTATTTAGTTGTTCGTTCTGAGAATAATTTAAATAATATATGTGGAGGGTGTGTACATATGAATGCAGTACCTATAGGGGCCAGAAGAGGGCACCAGATCCTCCGGAGCTGCAGGGACAGGCAGTTAGGAGCTTGTGAGTACTAGGAACCAAGCAGTAGCCCTCTGAAACGCTACTTCATGCTCTTCACCACTGAGGCTGAGCCATCTCTTCATCCCCCAGTCTTGGTCTCTTGATGGACTCCTGTGAGCTACGGCAAACTGATTCCTCAGTTCTTTTTGCACTCCCGACTCTAACTCTTCTCCTCTACATTAACTCTTACTCTCCCAGCTCACTCTGCGACCTTGGGAACCGATGCCCATCCTCTAGGTTTCTTTTCTGTTAAGTGAGCACATTGAGCTTAGTGGTGATTTGGAATCCTTTAACCTCTGAAAGTTCTAGAATTCTCTGCCCTTCATTCGTTTCCCTGCCTCTCAGGGCATTGCTTCAGGGCCCTGGCTTCTGCTGTGACGGGAGTTCCTGCAGGCTCTAAAGAGTATGGCATCATGGAAGGATGCTAAGTTTGGAGGCCAAAAGCCTGTGTTCAAATTTTGCCTCTGTAATTAGTAGCTGTGGCCTCCTGCAAATTGTTTTATCTCTCTTGGCTGCGTTTTCTTTCTAATGAAATGGGAACAACCATACTTATACTTGTCAGATATGGTGACATCAGAGAGGTTTATGGAACTCCATGGCCCCAAGCCGGTGTTCTCGGCATAATTGTATCTCTGTCCTGTATCCCACATTATTGACAAATGACGACTTCTGTAAATACTCTATTTAGTAATTAGAGCAACAAACTGCTTAAAATTTTTTTTATTAAAATCTTTCTGAAATCCATTGTGCTTCCTTGACATGTCACGCAGAGTATTTGTCAGAGGGACTCGGGGAGTCAGAGGAAGTTAACAGTCCATCTCCATGGCTGGGCATGGGGCTGAGTGGGGAGAGAAGGAAAGGAATATGTGCCTTTCGGCAGAGCATGGATTTCTCCCGCAGTCAGTGAGGACTATTGAAGAGCTCTTATTAGCAGAGTCACAGCATCAGGTTCACCTCACAGAGATCAATCAGGCTGTCGGGTGAATAAATCAGCGAGTGGAGAATGCTAAACGCTCACCCACAGACTGCCATAGAAGAGCCAGCCGGGGAGGGGGGAGGGGGGAGGGGGAGGAGGAGAAGAAAGGGGGAGGGGAGGCTGGATGGATTCATGGAAAACAGAGCCAGATGAAGGCTCACTTGTGCGCTCATGCGATGGAACTACAGATAACCACCGCTCGCAGGTCATACCGCTTCCTCCCAACTGTGTGTGGCTGCAGCACTGACACATAACAAAGAAGATCCGTTTGAGCCGGGCATGGTGGCGCACGCCTTTAATCCCAGCACTTGGGAGGCAGAGGCAGGCAGATTTCTGAGTTCGAGGCCAGCCTGGTCTACAGAGTGAGTTCCAGGACAGCCAGAGCTACACAGAGAAACCCTGTCTCAAAAAACAAAAAACAAAAAACAAAAAAAAAGAAGAAGAAGAAGATCCGTTTGGTTTATAAATGCTCGGAGACTGACGAGGTGACTCAGTAGATAGAGCGCGTGCCTACCATACACAAAGCCTTGGGTCCCATCCTCAGTACTTCATGGAGTGGGTTGAGGTTATGCACGTCTGTGATCCCAAGATTGAGACAGGAGGATCCAAACTTCAAAGTTATCTTCCATTACACAGCAAATTCAAAGTCACCCTGGACTGCTTGAGTCCTGTCTTAAAAAAAAAGAAAGAAAGAAAGAAAGAAAGAAAGAAAGAAAGAAAGAAAGAAAGAAAGAAAGAAGAAGGAAGGAAGGAAGGAAGGAAGGAAGGAAGAAAGAAAGAAAGAAAGAAAGAAAGAAAGAAAGAAAGAAAGAAAGAAAGAAAGAAAGAAAGAAAGAAAGGGAAAGGAAAGGAAAGGAAAGGAAAGGAAAGGAAAGGAAAGGAAAGGAAAGGAAAGGAAAGGAAAAGAAAAAACAAAAAGTATGTGTGCATGTTTGACCCCGGGCTCTGTAGCATGAAGCCATCTACACTTTCAGCTCTCCCTCTCTTCTCTTCCAGAATCAGTGGATAACTGCCCCAGCAACTGCTATGGTAACGGTGACTGCATTTCCGGGACCTGCCACTGCTTCCTGGGTTTTCTGGGCCCTGACTGTGGCCGAGGTAAGCATTCACATGAGCATAGTGGTAACTGCTTCCCAGACCCTATGGCTAGCTGGGGTGCACATCTCAAAAGGAACTTAGGACTCACGCTGCCTCCTCATGTACCCAAGAAATACTACAAGAGCAATTCTTCAGTGGCCTGACAAAGGCAGTTTGGCAGGTAGAGAGAGCCAAGTCCTGTCAGTCTTTGTTATCCAGCTATGGGTAACACACATGGACAGGTCAGGACTGGAAGGACCGTGTTCCTTCCTGGGGTACTGAGGGAGGCAATGAGGGACCCTTTGAGAAGTTGATTCCCTCTTTAAAGGGACCATCAGCCTCTGTCAAGCACCTTCTCCGCCCTTCCTCTCTGGCCTGTGGATGGGAAGCATATGGAACCCCTTCCACTTCTACACAACCCAGACAGAATCTCAGCTAAGACACCAGCAGATCCTGGAGGCCTGGCATAGCTTCTCACACACCATATATACTGCTAAAGACAGCAACAAATTCTGAGATGACCTGAAGGCTACCTGAGACCTACTGTGTGCTTTGGGCCTTCATTTCTGTTCTAGAAACATGAAGAAGGAAACATCTTGAGATCTGTGGTCCTGAGAATTTGATATTCCCCAGAGAAAGCCCAAAATGGCCTCTTGTCTGGGTTTCTCCATCTCTCTACCCAGAAACCTCTGGCTTTGGGTCCATTTAGGAGTTGTCCTGTGCTCGATACTAGGCTTATCCCACTGCCCAGGCCTGGTGCTCTCAGGCCATTCTGAGAGAGTAAACCATCTGTTATAAAACAGCATTAGAATACCTGGAATAGAGGCAGCAAGGTTAAGTGTGGCTGTCTTTGCTAGGCAGGCAGAATATCCACTCAGAAAGGTGGAGAAGAAATGGGGTAGAACCAGAGTCTAAGGCTTGTGGAATTCAAGAACAAAAGTCAGAAATGATTTCCAAGGCCAAGGGAATAGCATCCTACAAATCCCTCCTAGGGTGTAGTGCTGGAGACTCCGCCTACTTTAGCTACTATGAAATAGGCTTGCCCTGAGACTGCCAAGCTGGGAAGCACAGCGATTGCCTGCTGAGTGTTCTAAAAAGAAAAGACACCAGGTGGGGCCCAGCAAAGGAAGTGCAGAGAGAGCCTAGTCATTCCTTCTAAGGAGAATTACCATCTCATCTCAGACGCATGCACTCCAGGTTAAGAGTCATGTATAAAACAGCCTTATTGTATTCACCGTGAGACAGGTGAGCACTTGTACCACAATGCAATATAGCTTATTTTTAGATAGTACCCTTCATAGAGATGATCCCAAAACCTTGATACTAAGAGACAGAATGGAAAGATACTTCAAAGAGCTAAGTTGGGCTCAGCTCTTTTTGTTGGAGGGCTGTGATGTAAGAGGCTGGAATGGGGACCTGGAAGACAAGGGAAGCAGAAGCCAGGGTTAAAGACAACAGTTAGTGGTGATGCAGTGGGGGGGGTGGGGGGGGAGTGGTGACAACAGAGGGCTATCAGGAGAGTGCCGGGAGAGGCAAAGCAGGCAGCCAGGAGCCCCAGATACTATCTTTTCTACTGATAATAAGAAACAGATGGCAGTTTCCTTTCTGAAGCTCCTGGCAGCCAGGGCGCTCCATCTGAATCAGAGGAGGCCAGAGAAGCCAGCAGCACCCCGTGCCAGCCCCCAGCCGCATGCCACACACCTTCTCTTCCAACCCCAGAGGTGCTTAAGCTGCAATGA